>NC_056744.1:1039132770-1039305270 GCF_019279795.1 Protopterus annectens | reverse complement strand
GCATAGGCATACACCAATGGTGTGGTGCATGCCGCTACACACCAACCCCAGCACCTCCTGGTGGATGATGAAATCCCACCTCCACCAGTACTCCCAGAGGGTACCACAGCACCAGCTACCTGGGTAGTGTTATCAGAGGGTGCAGGTTGTGCATGGGCAGCAGAAGCAGTACTACCAGGTTGGGTCTCAGATGTGCTGGACATCAGTGATGGAGCAGGTGGAACGGGACAGGTTGAGTCACTGGAGTTGGCCTACCTTCCTGTGCTGTGAAGCATTTAGTAATTACTTACAGTTAGATGACATGGAGGCATTTTGATGATACATAATAGAAAATAAAAAGAAAAAAAGAAATAAGGGTTGGGGCGAGAGAAAAAAAAAGAGATAAAATTGGTACCATCATATATGACATACAATGCATTATGACAATAATACAACTATTTTATCTGAAGTTTTACATTTAAATATATTTCCTAACAACTATAAATTATAATTATGGATTGCTCAAAGTAATCCTTGCAATGTGCAGATATTGCACATATGCTTGGTCCAATTATCCAGACTGATGCATGCATACTTGCTTTTATAGTTAGGATATTTATGCTTTCTTTGCTACTGTATAGAAAATAAAAACATTGTTTCTTTAAATGTTAAAGGCACAATAATATTTCCCTTGGGCTGTATACATACCACTTACTTCCCTCAGTCTCTCTAGATACACAGCATGGGTCTGCCTATTCCCAAATATTTCAGAATTAGCTGTGAATGTGAAAAGAAAAGAAAAGGAAAAAAAAAGAAAAGAACAGAATAGCATTATGCGCAACAGTCTTGCCTATATTTAGCTTCATATGTATTACAAATTTTCTTTAATAGCATATTTACATCACCATGGGATGTTGCTAGTTAAAACTCATCCAACCACTGGTTGAGTGTATCACTCTTGCAACTTTTTAGGTCATTAAAGTGGTGCCTACATGGTTCTCCAGTACTTGGGATGCCAGTCGCACTGGATAAAACCTTGACCAGACTATTCCAGCCTTAGACTTGTACTGGGAGCCAGAATAGTCCTCCTGCAGAAGCCTTTGGCTGTGGTACTTTACCAGGAGTGCAATAAATATTCTAGACTCCTGAACACCCCATCTCTATACCCTAAATTGGGCACCTTCTCCTCTATCACTTGACATGTTTAATCCCAAATCAGTGCAATAGCAAATAATAATTTCCCCCCAATTGCTGTTATCATGTTTACTGGTAGTGTGGAAACCTGAGCAATGATGTTAACCATGTTTGTGCAATGTTAAGCAGAGAATAGCAGTGTCAAACAGAGAGGAAAACAATTTTTGAAACTGGAAGGTTAATTTGACGCTTGACATTAGTTTGAGGGGTGTCTGCTGCTGTAACAGTTTGGTGAGTTAACTTTGCAGACATGCACTGGGTGGATAAATTTCATGACCTGACACATGTTTGTTTGGCTTTATACATTACTAAAATTGATTTTACAATGTAGGATTTAAACCTATGCATAAGAGACAGATCATTTTCTTCCACTCAGTGATTTTCCATCTTTGCCACAGAAGAAGTGCTTCTCAGACATAGACAGGAATCATTTATAAAAATATTTGATCGATTGAGGTGTTAACTAT
Organism: Protopterus annectens; assembly: GCF_019279795.1. NCBI lineage: Eukaryota > Metazoa > Chordata > Ceratodontiformes > Protopteridae > Protopterus > Protopterus annectens. The sequence continues at coordinate 1,039,303,630 of NC_056744.1, read as the reverse complement.
GTGTGTGACCTGACAGGGTCCTTGTATATACATTCATTTGTGTATGTGTCTTATTTAAGTGTGAAGGCCATCAAAGTCCATATAGCAAAATTATACTTATAAAAACATAGTAGACAATATACTCTCAGTCATACTTCTGAATCTTTAAAACACAGTAAGGGTGTTTTATTCCTCATACATATAATTCATATAAGTTCACCTATTTATAATTCTGTATAAATTGTTATATGTGATATGTAATATAATGCGAAATTGATCAATAGTAAAACTGTATGGAATTTCCTGTATTAAAATGCAGGATCATGTGTATGGCACCCCTACACTTACACCTGTTGCCACAGAAATATTGAAATAACAGATGATATGTTCCTGTTCATTACTACAAACTGAACTGTAGCAGCAGTAAAAATATGTTGCACTTGCTGTATTAGAATACAGGACAATCTGTATTACAGACTTACACTTAAACCTGCTGCCACAGGAATAGTCAAATAACAGCTAGATATTTCTATATTCATTATTAACTTCTGTGTGTTAACCACCACGCAACTCTGCTTAGCAAATGTGTACAGTGGAAAGTAAAAACTGCAACAATGTATCTTTTTTGACATTTAGAATGTCTACGCCCTGTCTGCCGGTGTTCTGTCTTCTTCCTGCGTGGACCAATAGTCCAGATTTGTGAATTGCTAAGTGTCATGCAAATGGGATAAGAAAAGCTAAACATGACATTTGTTGTGTTTCTTCATTTCTCCTATTTGAGCTAAGCCACACACCATGCAAACACTTATTATAAAAAAGAAAAGAAAAAAGGGAAAATTATGATAAAAGAAGAAAATAAATATATTAAATAAACAACACTACAAAAGTATATGTTGGCACACATGAAATATTTTTACACAGATTTGGATTTGAACTCTCACTCCAATGAACAAACTTTCAAAACACAGTAAGGGTGTCTGTGCCACAGAAATAGCTTTGCAGCAGAGAATGAAAATCATTGTGCATACAAGCAACTGCAACATCATCCAAAGTATTAACAAAACATATGACAGTTGTATGTACATGTATTAATTTTAGATGTAGTGCATGGATTGAGTGATTAATAAAGCAAAGCAGATCCACAACCTGGAAGCTGGCTCTGGAAGCCCAGAATAAAAAGTTGATGAAATGCTGATATTCCTTCTTCCGCAAGGCAGAAAATGAAAGGCTGCAACTTAAATAAAACTTTCTTGCTTTAATAACAAACAACAATCTCCTCACCAACAAGTTTGTGGTGTTAGAGGTAAGTTTCGCTTCTTTAACTAAAACATCACTAAACCATTTCAGTCCTGTAGAATGAGGTACACTGGGGAACAGTTGAACAATGTCTATAGTTACCAGCAATAGGTCCGGATGGTATGCTAGGGATTGCAGACCCCTAAGAAAATCCCAAGAATCCCTGCAGATGTACTTCAAAGAAGCAGCAAATTGCTTCAAAGTGTGGTCTATAAATTTCCCAATCGGTTCTGTTATACCTCCTTGCCCAGATACTATAGGTCTGAAGTGTAGGGGGTCAAGACCTTTGTGTGTTTTCGGATGCCAAATATTACAGGAATTCTTGGCTTGGCAACAATTAAAAAATTATACAATTTTTCATTAAAAACCCCTTGCAAAAGATGGTCATATAAAATGAAAGAAATTCTTGAGTATGCCATGTGTAACTCATTCCTGGACACCTGTTCATACTGCTCCGGGTCCTGCAACATCCGTTCAATGTACTGAATATAGTCTGAATTATACATCAGAACTAACCCCCCCCCCCCCTTATCTGTTTTCATAGCCCTACAGTTATTGCTTTTGAGATCCTTGATTAAATTCATCTCATTCCTACTGATATTATGTGGGTCATTTCTTTGCTTCTTATTGTTAATCATCCTGATGTCTTTTTCCATCATTTCTTCAAATATTTTGACTGTTGGGTCCATAGGTGGGTTAAATGTACTCCTATGTGAAAGCTCCATACTTACAGGAAGTTCCCCTTTAAAATAAAGCATTAGGTTCAGCTGCCTACTAAACATTTTTAAATCTATCAACTCCTGTTCCATCCTGTTAGAAAATGCTGACACAAAGTGCAGTCCCTTGGTAAATAAATAAAAATGTTCTGTTCCCAAACTAATGCTGGTATAATTGTAAATCGCAAAATTGTTTTCTGTTACCACTGTGACCTTATTTGAAACATTCAAGCTGGCCACAGCATTGGTCGTGTGTGAATAGCTCGAAATAGCCTGCATGTCCTGGTCTACTTGTTCCCCCACCCCTGAAAAAATCTGTCCCCCCCCCTATCTGCAATCACCACTATACATAAACATATTATATGAATATAAATATTGTAATCAACTAGAAATGGTACATTTATGCACCTTATCGCGTATATCATACAGCGAGACATCAGCAATAAAAAGTGTATTATTTTAATAGGATTCATATAATTCACTGATTATGTATCGCACCAACTACCGATGGCTATAAAGGTTTTTTATGCTACTGGTTCAGTAGTTTGATATATGAATGGCTTACTTAATTAGAATTTGATGGAAGCAAAGATGCGTGACCATATGGTGAGCAGGAATTGTTCCAAATAATTTTGGAATACAAATAGTAGATGGATATGCGCAATAAATAGATGACACACATATATATTAGTTACTCACTAAGGTGGTTTACTATCGCATTTTAAGTTATGCATGTCGCACCTGATGTACACATATTTGCCAGCTATTTTAAATAACTATTTAATAGAAAGTGTTTTAATTAACAGTCTTTTTTAGTTTATGCTTTTAAGTAATAATAATTTGTATTTGTACTAAATGATGTTATTATATATTCTTGAATGTTAATATATATTTGATGTAGTGATACTAGTTATCGCAACTATATTAATATATTAGTGAAATTTAGAACAGGATCTGACATCAGCAAGTATACCTTTATTTTATTATGTGTATTTCACATGATACATAGGATTAATAACATCTTATTATTAGTTATGTACTAGAAGATAAAATAATGTCCTACTAAGCATAAATTCATGAAAGAAGATGCAATACTATGTAACGCTATTACAAGAATATTTATCATGCATTTTAACATAGCACAGGACGTGACATCATGAAATTTGAAATTCAGAAGTTATATATAGTCTGTATCATCAGTAGTAATTTAACGGCCTGAGGAAGCCAGTAGGTGAAAGCACTAGCCAAAATTGTTTGTCGATTATTTCTTACAATAAAGTATAAAGTTTATTTTAAGTAATTTGCGTGGTGCATTCGTTGAAAGAACATTACGAGAGCAGAAGTGCTGGAACTACTAGATTTGGATTGTATTGTCACTATTGCTTGGAACTATTTGTGTTGGAACAGTTCGAATTGGAATTGTTAGTTCTGGATTATTATTACCAGGAGAGGCTTATTGGTGCAATCGCTTGGAGAGGTGAATACTGACTGAGCGAATCAGTCTCATACATACACACCAACACGGAGAAGTGTATACAGCCTTGGTGTGCGCCCATCTATAAATAAGGTACTGTTGAACTCATAGCATCATTGTATTTCAGTGCTATATATGCACAAGACTTTTTATGTACCATTAACAGCTTTCCAAAGGTACAGCCGCATATAAAGTGTTACGGATGTATTAAGACTTTTCAATAGTTATACTTTGAGTTCACAATAACAATATCAGCCTCTACACCAGTCATTTCTTTTTCTACTGATTATCTTGTTGGACTATTTAGACTGTGTGTATTTGGAGCAGTGGTGACTGTTTGCTTACATATTATTAAAAATGAAGTTAACACTTGGAATAACAATTTAGTTTTACATGTTTGGCATTCTCGAACTGTACTGGAGAATATATATTTGTTACATAGCACTGTGAGCTGTAAGGCACTCAGGTTCATTGTTAGAATTGAAAGTGAGGCTGGATAATAGTTTTGGGAAATATACATAACGACAAGTTAAGATAGTTACAAAGACCTAAGAGGTCTGCTGAACTAGAGTTTTTAGCCAAACAATGAACCCTGTGCCTATCACTATCTACAAATGATCCCTGAATCTATTAATATATATATATATATATATATATATATATATATATATATATATCTGTCTAGCTATAGTATTTGGTCTGAAGCGATTATGCTACACAGGCTGAAAGAACTTCACAGTTAATGAAGCTTCATATGAACTGGAGCTAATTTTGTTTATTGTTTATTTTTTGCAGGTCTAAGGACACTTTTCAGGAATAAACCAGGTCTTACAAACAAGAAAAAATGTACAGTATACAGCAATAATAGCTTTTATAGATATGTTGTGTTCTGCATTTGCTTTGTAGTACACACACACACACACACACACACACACACACACACACACACAACCATGCTAAGAATGTAGAGTTTGTTGACAGCAAGGAAAATCTCAATATGATGCATATTTTGTAATTCATGAAATGTGAGCTAATGGACGCAGTTATTATTTTCTTCTATGCATGTTCACATATATATGCGTCAATGTAATGTTAATCTTATGAACTGCACCTCTGTGTTATAACAGCTGCTACAAATAGCACACTTCTTGAAACTATACATTAATTCTTCAGCTGACTGCTTAACCCAGGTCAGGGTTAAGATTCGAAGGGGAGCTAAAGCCTCTCCCTCACTCAACTGATACAAGATAGATAAACTAATCATTGTTAGGACACCAATATACTATGAATATGTGTATCATATAATTATGCTTTGCTGCCACACTGGTTCATTTCATGGTTGAAACAAAGTCCAACAGATTCATGTCATATATAAAGATAGTAAACAAATAAATGTTAATATCTTCAGCAGTCAGGCACCTGGATTTTAAAAGCATATCACCTTACTTGTCTGCATAGCACCTTTAGATCATACTTTTGCCATTTACTATTTCAGAATTCTTGTCCAGACTATAAATGATGCAGCAGTGCAGTACTGGTGAGAATACATACATACACACACACACACACACACACACACACACACACACACACACACACACACACACACACACACATATATATATATATATATATATATATATATATATATATATATATATATATATATATATATATATATATATATATATATATATATATATATATATATATATATATATGTATAAAATGACCACAAATAACAGGTGCACAGGCCTAAAATAGGGTGCTGCTTTCCAAGCAAACTATAAAGAACCACAAAATCCAGAACGGCACTCCAAACAACCCTCTGTGGAACCAGAATAGCTAAATAGATGCTGCAGAAAACAAATCCACCATGAAAAATGTAGAAAAATACTTCTTTACTTACGTTCTTTGCTTCAGCTCAAAGTAAATAGCACACAACAGCTCACAGCTCAAGGCTATAGCCAATCTGGTTTCACAGTGGGTTATTTGGAGTGCCGTTCTGGATTTATATATATATATATATATATATATATATATATATATATATGTATGTATATATATATATATATATATATATATATATATATATATATATATATATATATATATATATATATATCTATGTGTGTATGTGTGTGTGTATATATATATATATATATATATATATATATATAAAAATTTAGCTAACATGCATTTGTTTGTAGTGTACAATCCATGTCTCAAGTGTGTATAAGAAAGCATGCATAATAAAACAAACAAAAAAGAAACAGAAAAAAGTGTCTTATAAGTTCATAGGTGGTTACTAAGCTATGAGCCCAAGAGCCATTTTAAGCCTAGCCATGCTTACTTAAATTTATCAAAATATTGCTGACCTGTGTCAATATCCCAAGGAATTTTACAGTTGAGATATAAGCTTGTACACATCAAGTATTCTCAGGTTGCCCTTGTCCATTAGGGACACAGGCGCCAACCAGGATTAATTTGTAATTTCCCAGCCACTGGTCGAAGTTATATTTGAATAGTTTAGAGATGAGCTTTGCTTCATATGGATGGAAAGCCAGTTCCAGAGAAGGGCTAATCTTGAGACACATACCTGTCCCTCCAACATGTCCTGTTTTTGCTGCAGAGGAGGTCTATGTCCTTAGAATGAATATTTCTGATGCTATTTCTGCAGTTCCGCACTCTATATCTGTTTTCTTACTGTTATGTGTAAATGTGGAGTTTTTCTCCCCGGGCCTCTACTGAAAAAGGACATTTTTGTCTAATCGGAATTTCCCAGTAAACAAATATAAAATAAATAAATAAATAAATAAAGTAAATTTGTTTTACAGATGTGCAACAACTCCACCAGTGTGGGATCAGAGGATGCAATGCCCTGAAGGCTAGGCAGAGACCACCACTCAGCAGTCTGTTGGAGACATAGTTAGTACCGAGGAAGAGGTATGAGATGGTTCACACAGAATTTGTTTATTCCTGCATTCTTTTTGTGAGGAACCTCTGTGGTCTCTCGAGCTGTTGCGAGTACCTGGTCAGGTACACGCCAAAGGGTGCTTTGTACTCAATGACTGGTCTGATGAGAGCAGAGTAAAGTAGAACAATAACCATCTTAGACCTGGATGCCATATCTTTACTTATAAGTTCTGCAATTCATAATGATTTTTTCACAGCAACAGACACATGGTCATCAAAAGTCAGATCACTGTCAACATGCATTCCCAAATCCCTAAACACTGGGTCTACTTTTAGGGGAGTATTATCAATGTGGCAATTTGCAGGGGTAGCTCTTTTTACGAAGGGCACAACTATGCATTTTTTTCACATTGAATTTTAGTCCATAGCAAGGCACCAGTTGTTTGACTGCATCAGGCCCTCTTGAAGGGTATCTATGTCTTTAGGAGCACTCCTCCATTCATTTGACACAAAGCCTGTCTACTGCCTGTGGTTAACCAGAGAAACTATCTGGACTGACAGGCCATGTTTCATGCTATTTAGGAGGCATCATGGGATATTCGCAGGGCCCATCGAAGTTGAAGCATTGTTCTTGGCCTTAGAGACTGCAGTGAGGATATGCTCTCAGGTGACAATTGGTAGAGAAGTGGTGGTGGTGGGGTATTTCCTGAGGGGTAACTAGAGTGATAGGGGGTAAAACTGGAGCTCAATTTATCAGCAAACAGATTTTGGTTCCATATAGGTGGTTTCATTCAACATTAGTTTGACACATTGTTGGGTGCTGCCTTTAATGTTGCAGACATAACTGAAAAAAAGTCTTATGACTGTTATTAGTTTGGGTTCTAGTTTTATCTCAGTTTTTATTTATTTTTATTTTACATTTGTTGACCGGGAGTGTCTGACCGAGCCAAAGCCCTTTTTCAGCGGAGGCCCATTTTTTAGGTATTTTTAATTCAATATGTTCATTTAAAATGTAGACTTATGTATGCATCTTATATCTGTGGAATTTTTTCAAAAGCTTCAGGACCGTGAATATATGAATAAAATGTCTGATGATACATTAACAATCGATGTCAATATACTACACCAAGTAACTATATACCAAGTTACAGAGCAGCAGATTCTTTAAGACTTAAAAAATTCTGCGTAATGCAATCAACAGCAGGTAGTATTCCCAAATTATTGTAATAATATTGCTTATAACCAACAAGATATAAATTGCCTCTGAAGTTACAGTCTGTACAGCTTCACGACTTTTAAGCTGTCTACACATCTGTATGCAGAGACTGCATGATGTATAAAACCTGTAGACACGCAGCCACAATATTTTTTATCATCTAGCTTCAACTATGGTTTACTGAAGCGCATTTCCTCTGTGATTCAGACACTATGCACTACAGCCAGAAGCATGCATTCTCCCAAAGGCCAAAATAGCTCAGGAGCAGGATCCTAAAAGTGGGTATAATGTGGGAGGTTATGTCATGCTTTGTTAAGGCACACCTCACTCCCTTGAAAGGCATACACACCACAGTTTCAAGTGCCTCTCACTAACCACTTCAAGCAGGAAGAAATACTCAAATATGGATTGCCTTGTCTGTAGGCAGTAAGGAATCCTTCCTACAACCCCCATCCCACATCTGGGGGCAAGCCCCCCCCCAAAAAAAATTATATATACCATGTCTGAGATCACCATATCTCGGAGAAAGGGAATATTCTTAGAAATGGCATCTGAGACTTAGTATACGTAAGCCTGATCCTTTGGCCATCTAGTCTCTGTGTTTCAAGACTCGATCTAGTGTCCCCTTATATTTCAAATGATTACCAAAAATATCACTTTCCAAGGGACTGAGAATGCTTCATGGCTTTGTGCAAAGTGGCCCAGAGCAAAACTGTTAAAGATATCTGTTTAGAAAGGAGGCAAACAGATCCACTTGGGGAGTTGCATACTAGTGCACTAACTGCAGAAGACTTATAAATATAGCATCACTTGTGAGGGTCTGCTCTGGATCTGCTCAAAGAGTCTGATACTGTATTATGCTTTGTCAGAATGTACATTGCATGAAGAGTTAAGTTGTACAATTGTGGCTAGTCTGTAAAAAGGAAAGATCTCGTTCCCCCTGTTTAAGTACCATCTCACTTTAGTGTTGTCCATTATCACTAATAGATATAGTGGGGAGCAAAGTTGTTTTAGAGCTCTCATGGAATTAATCAGAGATATCATTGCTTTCATATTTATGAGTTTCTGACTGGTTTGTGGCTCCTAGGTCCCTGGACCTTGACATCTTCAGAAACTACACTTGAGTTAATGTCTGAGGCAATTGTGGCCACAGACTGAGAAAGGTTGGGGTGACTAGCCATAAATGCCTAGGATACAACAATTCAGTATAACTTACCCATACAAGCAATGTATATTCTATCAAAGAAGAATCTAGTAGCAGACTCTTTGAACAGATCCAGGATAGACCCTCACAACTGGAGAGTACACCAATACATCTTCCTTGATTGCACCCCCCCAAAAGTACTCTTGTTCACAAAACTGAGCACAGAATTGGAAAGTACAGATGATAATGATGTTAGGCCCTAAGAGATTTCAGAAGCTACTGTCTCTTCCTCATGTGGGGTCTAGAAAATGGCATCATGAGGCTACATGAGGCCACAAATCTAAGAATTCTCACAAATTCTCTTGCAATAGATGTTTTTTCTTGATAAAGACTCAGACAAGGGTATGAAAACATTTTTCTGTAGGATGAAAACCTGTCATTAGAGAGATATCCAAAAGACATCCTTGGAAAACTATCCTGTGAGACGAAATCAAGGATAACTTTTGTAAATTTAGACGGAAGCTTAAATTGTTGAGAAGACTCAGGGAGAATTGTAATGAAGTCAAGAGTATTTTGGCTAGTGGATGTTGAGATCATGCAATTGTAGAGACAAGGGTATATGTGCAGTGGGGGCTGGTGACTTCAAATCAAAGGGGGGCTGCAGGAGACAGCTGAATGGGTGGGGTCAATGGGAAGGGGTGTGGCCAACTAGAAAGGGGAGAAGCTATGCTCAAAACTACAAAAACTGTAAATTTAATTAAATACGCTGTCCTGGGTGCAAACCATCATTATGAGAGTCCAATCAAGACAAAATGAAGTGTAGAAGAAAAAAAATATTTCCATGCATTGGCTGTATGACAGCTTACTTAATATCTAGATGGAAACAAAAAGGGTGTGAGGCATTAAAAAATATTACTTTTTAAATACATTACTGGAATGCAGGAGTGGCCTTAGGTCAACTGGTTCCCTAGGCAAAAGGGTTCCATGGTGCCCCCCACCACACACCTGGTGGCCCCATGCTGGTCTACCTACACCAAATAAATACTGAAAAAGTGCCCCTGCTACAGCGGCGCCCTAGGCAGCCACCTAGTTGGTCTATGCCTAAGGCCAGCTTTGCTGGAATGCCAGCCAAAATCAAGTATAAGAAAAACAAGCAGCACTTAGCTTAAACCACTTCTCCTTGCACTGCAGTTTTAATTATAATTTATATTCAGCTTTATTAAAGTACCAAGTAACATGCTGAAAGTAGCAATCTCTGTGATACCCCCACTTGTAAAAATGTTTCTTATCCAAAAAAGACCTACTGCCTGACAACAACTATCTATTTGTTTCATGGGGAAAACATGATCAAAGAAAAACTGAAAAGCAAAAAAGAAACAAGCTCAAGATACATTGCTTAAACGATTACTGCACAGGTTATAGACCACACATGATAGACTGGCATTCTGTTTAGTTTGCTGGTGGCATTCTGTTTAGTTTACATGTAAAGCCTGCAAATATGACTGCAAGTCTCCAACAAATGTAATGAGCTTCTTAAAATAATGTAATCCTGTCCTTTATTACAAATACTGTCATATGCATTTCAGTACCCAAGGCTTATACGTTATCTAGTTATGTAAGTATTCTCTGCATGGCAAGAACAGAAAGGCTTTCAATGTTGGCAATTCTTTAACAGTATGCTTATTAAAGCTTACTTGTATCTTACAATCATAGACAAGCATACCTGATGGTCATTAAAACATTGCTACTTAAACACAGAGCAACAGACACTTTCTGAATAATAATAAGTATAACGCAACAGTATAAAAATATGACAGAAACCAGAACATTCTGCAAAATCAAGGACAGATGAAAAGCCACTGTAGCACTTGTGTCTACCTTGGATGGGGGATACTTTGCACATTTACACTGCATAATTGCCCCTTGCCTTGCTTGGGCACAACCAGAGTCACTACATGGGGGAATGGGGTGCAACAAGTATGTCACAATTTGAAATGTCTCTGGCTGACTGTGATGGCCCTGACACATTTGTCATACCTCTCAACCTCAGAGCAAGAAATCTGGACAAAGCCATACATAGAAGTGGGACAAAGACCAAAAATAAGGACAATTTTTAAATATTGCTGTTATAAACTTTGAAAGATAATAGAATAGTTGGTCTTGCATTACTATGAATTTTCTGAAGGTTATGAAATCTGAAACTCAAATGTCTGTCATTATTTTCTAACTTCAGTCTTTAATGATTTGCCACTAATTTGCCAAAAAACACAATTTTATGAAAAATGGACCAAAAATGTGATACAAAAATATAAAATAGCCACACAATACAGCTAGGAACATGTCAAAGAAGGGATACTTTTTAAATATTAGTACTGCTAACTTGAGCAGCTGACAAAATAAAAGAATCTACATGCATTTCCAAAATAAAAGTAATCTATAACTCGAATGATTACAATTATTTATTAATAGTAAATATGTTTTCTTCCAAAATTACCATTTTGTGGAGGGATTATTAGGGGAAGAGCAACATTTTGAGCCAAAATCGGGGTCAGTTGAGAGGTTTGGATATGCCTAATTCTATAAAGCAATTTATTTGCAAGTACCTCTCAACCTGTTAATGCAGGAAATGTGGACAAGGCCAAATATATTGGGGGAACATATAAACAGTACTAAAAATTGCTCTTGTATAAACTGAGACAGTTGATAGAATAATAGGTCTTGCTTTAACATGCATTTTTCTGAAGGTTATGAAGTCTGAAACTTGGTGTATGTCATTATTTAGTGACTTAATTCCTAAATGATTTGCCAGAAAACCACACATTTTATGAGGAACAAACAAAAAATAAGAAGCAAAAATCTATTAATTCTGTGAAAATCTGGACAGTTGAGAGGTATTGTTCAGCCGGGGTTGTCTTTGAGTTTGCCTCCCTTCTCCCTCACAAAATCATGTTCAAATGAAGCCTCCCCCTTGGCTATTTCACTCTATTTACCATAACACTAATATGCATACTGTTTTACTTCTACGATGATTTGGACTTAATTTGAAAGTTTTATTTTGCATTTTACAGCACAAACACTAAGACATCTGCTAAACAAAGCAATGCAGTGTCACAATGAAAACAGACTTAGCATTAAAACTTCTCTGCCCTTGAAACTCACTTTAATTGAAACCCACATTCAAAGAAAATACATTTGGTTAGTGGCAGATAAAGATTAACTTTGGGCTATTTTCAAATGATAGGCCTCTTGCACACAAAACATACATGTGTTCTGTGATGCACCTTCCTGATTGCATTAAATTTTATTCCTTGTATAATACAGTACAGTTGTTAGAGGGTGTTTTAAATTTATTGTTTTGAACATTGTTCCAGTAAACAATGAAACAAAATGCATGCACCAATAATGACAAAACTGCACAGTTGAGAACATTTCCATCATAAAAGTCTACTCAAACTTCTACAATCCATCAGTATCAGTAAATATGCACAATCTCTGCAGAAGTAAAAGTCATCTAAATAATTCCACTTTAAAAAAGATCTGTAACTAACGAAGAGGTTGTTGCTAGCAAACAGCTTTATGTGTCATTATTTCATCTGCAAATAAAGTGCCTGTTGCCCTTGAGGAATAAATTGCCAATATTACATTAAAAAAATTATAAGCTAGTAATATTGCAATAGTGAATGGATGGCAAATAATGGACAGGTTCATAGTTACCAGGTATCTTTGCCAAAGAGGACATTCTGAAGATGGCAGCATCCACCTAGTTTACAACACAGTACAATATCAGCAATGCATCTACATACTGTAGGAGTAGAACCCACAGCCTTCTGCATCAAAAGCAAATACACTACATGTTGTGCTATTAACAATGCAAGCAGTCTCACCATAAGCAGAACAAAACTTCTCTTCCCCTGCAGCTCTCAGCTCCTTGTAAAATTTACTCGACACTCAGCTGTATCTCTCAACTTTGCAGCACAAGAAATCTGGAAAAAGCCAAAATGTATTGGGGAGGGACAAAAGCCCAATAACCAGGGAAACATTTTAAACATTTCTTGTATAATCTTGGAAAGTTGCTAGAATAAAATGCTGTGTTACCACCATGCATTTCACTGCCAAGTCTTGAACCCAGGACCCTGCGTAAAACAGTCAGAGCAACATACCACTATGCCAAATCAGCTGTTTTGCGAAAGAGAAGACGACCGAAACTTAAATGGCTACCATTTAGTGAATTCAGTTCTTACCATAGCTGTCAACCACTTAGCACAAAACATCTGGACAAAGCCAGTAATGGGGGAATACAGCCCTCAAACATATTCAGTGAATTTAGTTCTCATCATAGCTCTCAACATTAGCACAAAAAACCTAGACAAAGCCAATAATGGTGGAATACAGTCCCAAAAATAGGGACAAATTTCAAATATTTATCTTATAAACTTAGAAAATTGCTAGAATAAAAAGTTTTGTGTTACTATGTGCTTTCTGAAGACTATGAAGTCTGAAATTCAAATGCCTGTCAATTTTATTTATTTAACATTTGTTAACCAGAAAAGTCTGACTTGGAACAAAAGTCAATTTCCAGCAGAGGCCCAGGGAGAAATTCTGCAGACACATGTCTTTGTAACATAGGAGGACACCAGAGCAAACCAACACAAACACAGGGAGGACATGCAGACTCCACACAGAAAGCACCCCAGCCAATAATCAAACCAGAGAGCCTCTAGCTGTAAGGCAACAATGCTACCACTGCACCATCAACTATTTAAGGAATTAAAAACTCAGAAATGACAGATTTTATGAGGAACAGAACAGAACAAAATATCTGGCAAAAATCTACAAAAGTTTCACAAATGGTGGTGGGCAGGGAATTCAAGCTCTTGTTACCTGCACCACCAGTATAAACCAACTGGGGCACAAACACACACTTCACAGCTTCTCCTGTACCTGTGCAGTAATGACAGAATCAATCCATAGCTTTAATCCTGCGTTCGCGCCAGAACTGCTGACTCTGCAGTCCAATCCCCTTCCAGAACCACATAGACTTCTGGGGAATCAGCAGTCTGCTTCCTTCTTCCTGAATGGTAAGGCAGCAGTCCAGATTCACTTTGTATGGAGGATTTGTAAGACTGTACCATTTTGGTTCACAGCTGGGGGGGGGCTGCAGTCCGATATCACGAGCTGCCATTGTATATGTGCATGCCTTAAGGTTTACAATGAGCTATAACTAAGGCAAGGCAGTTGGAGAAGATTATTGGGGTAGTAGAGAGGGCAATGATTAAAGAAGTAAATTGGAAAAAGCAATCCCAAAACGAAGAACCACCAAAAAAATCCACATTTATGTCAATAGAAATATGTAGATAAGTATCTCTGAGGTACAATGTATCAGAAATGTGTGGGTAAACAAGAAAGGAAAGAGTCTGCAGAAAGAGTTTGAATTGTGGAATGAGAAGACAAGTGTTCATTTTGGAAAGGTCTGAAACAGGTTTCCAAGTGCCTTCCTTTCCACCAAAAAAGGCTTGAGTAAAAGCCTTTTCCACATTGGAGAGGAGGGAATGGCTCTATGACACCCTGACATAGAAGTCCTGAAATGATATGAGGAAGAAAGTGCAGGTGATCCCTTGCAGGCTGAGGAATTCCAGGTGAAATGGGAGGAGATGCCCACTGGAGCCTTTATCCTGTATGATTTATAGCACCCAATAGTCTGAAGTTATTGGTTTCCAAGATGGAAGACATAGAAAAAGACTCTCTGCAATTTTGACAGTAAGGCCATGGTGGGGAAGGCAGAAGAAGAAGAAAGAGACAAGGGTATTCATATATTCTTTTTTTGGGGGGGGATCCTTGAGACTCATCTTCTCTATTTTTAGCATCTCCTTTCCATTTTTTAAACTGTTACTTTGAGGAATTTTGCTGGCTTAGACTAAAGAGTTTTCAAAAAATGGCTCTTGATTGGAGAGGTAGTTTCACTGATCTTTTGGAATGGATGATAAGAAAAGTTCCTTAACCCCTTGCATTAAACTTTTGTCTGTCTTCTAATTTTTAAAGAATGTAAACTAAGTAGTTACAAAATAAAATATCTCTTTCCAGAGGAGAATTTACATCCTCTCATAAAGTCTGAAGTCTTTTCCAGGCATTTCCTCTCATTACAGCTCTAGTAGAAGCAACCCTGGAGACAGCATCTATGGCATAATAAGCACATTTGATAAAATGCTTAGTATCTTGGAAAGCAGAATTGATCAGAGATTCATAGGTTCATACTTATATACTAGGCTAAGGACCACCAGGGCCTTTATAAGCCTAGCTATTCAACTCAACCCAACTGTGTCCCTATGTATCATGAGCATTTATTAGGAGGGGTATGTTAGTTATGAAGTTTCTAGAGGTTCCAAGCAGCAATAAACTAAGAAATAAAGAAAGCAGGGATGCACTCTGTCGAACCACTGAACCTCTTTATTTTAGCGCTTTCATCGGCGTTCGCCTCATGACTTCATCAGAATACAATTAAACCCATTTAAAAACTTCATCAAATACAAAACATAGTATGTCAGATGTTCTCTTCTAAAAACACCATAGGCCAATAACCCGTCAGTCAAACCTCATCACAGTACTATTAATACTGAATACAAATAAAAAACCAAAATCAGGCAAACAAATAAATTTCTCTACCATTATGCTGATGTCTGTAGCTAAATTACATAACATATATCTATGACTCTCAACCCTGTTGTACTGATTACATCACAAATAATAGTTTATATATATTTGTATATATGTGAGTGTGAGATTATAAATTTAAAAAAATTCCTAATAACCAAGGCAAACAGTATATTTGAAACAATACTTATTGTAGTAATGAATGGTACAAGTGAAATTCAGGCATAAGTTTAAAAAAAAACATGAAATAGACAACATGTCATTTAGACCAGATTTTTATGTGACATTACATCTAAGCTGCCAAAGTAGTTCCTTGTATTCGAGGAATAGGTCAGCTGGCCCTCCCCTGCTACCTTCTATTTGTATTTGTTCTAATAAAGAAAATTTGAAATGGTGATGTGGAAACTCAGTTATGTGCTTAGCCAGGGCATTGTTCACATTGCCCTTCCTGATATCATATACATGCTGATATATGTGCTTGTTCAAGCCATTAATCGTTTTACCAATATAAAATTGGTCACATACTTGGCAAATTGCAATATACACTAGGCATTTACTATAGCAATTGAATTTCCTATACAAATAGACCTTACCATAGCCCCTTATATAGATGCTATTGGATTCAATAATATAAGGGCACAGTGGGTAGTGTCCACACCTCCTCATTTGTCCATTCCTCTCTCTTGAATAATTACTTTCCAGGAGGTTTTTATACATGAATCTCTCCTGTATACTACACATAGCTTGTCACCTATTCTTGCTTTACAATATATATCAGTTAACCAGTTGACCTATTCCTCGAATACAAGGAACTACTTTGGCAGCTTAGATGTAATGCCACACAAAAACCTGGTCTAAATGACATGTTGTCTATTTCATGTTTTTCGAAACTTAAGTCTGAATTTCACTTGTAGCATTCACTACTACAATAAGTATTATTTCAAATATACTGTTTGCCCTGGTTATCTGGAATTTTTTTTAATTTATAATCTCACACTCACATATATACAAATATATATAAACTATTATTTGTGATGTAATCAGTAAAACAGGGTTGAGAGTCATAGATATATGTTATGTAATTTAGCTATAGACATCAACATAATGGTAGAGAAATGTATTTGTTTGCCTGCTTTTGTTTTTTTAATTGTATTCAGTATTAATAGTACTGTGATGAGGTTTGACTGATGGGTTATTAGCCTATGGTGTTTTTAGAAGAGAACATGTGACATACTATGTTCCATATTTAATGAAGTCTTTAAATGGTTTTACTCGTATTCTGATGAAGTTGTGAGGCGAACGCCGACGAAAGCTCTAAAATAAAGAGGTTCAGTGGTTTGGCAGAGTGCATCCTTGCTTTCTTTATTTCTAAGTTTCTAGAGGTTATGTGTGTGGGGTATGTTAGTTTGGACAGTCATGTCTGCCTCTGCCCATCAGAAATATGAAGGCCAGACCTGGAGTGAATTTCCGATTTTCCATCCATTGATCAAGGTTATGCTTAAATAGAGTTAGGGGTGGACTCTGCTTCCCATGGATGGAGAGCCTGTTCCAGACCATGAGGATCCCCTGAGATACACATCTGTCTTGATAACATGTCTTATTTATGTGAAAAGCAAAATTTAAATCCTTGGATCTAGTGGATCAGATGCTGTTCATTTTACGGATGGTCAAAAAGGTCCATCAGAGATGGATCTGAGGATGCCATGTATTTCAGGCATAGATAACATCTCAGTAACCTGTAGGAGACTAAGTATAGGGATAGGGCTTTAAGCTGATCTGTATAGGACAATGTGTTTATACCCTGGATTCTCCTGGTAAGAAACGTTTTTGGGTGTTACAAGTGTTGCATATCTGGTCATGTACATGCTAAAGGGGGCATTATACTTAAGTATGGTTACTCATAAACAAACTAAATCATACTCGGAAGCTCTAACTAAAAACCTGCAAAAGCATCCAAGAGCTCCAAAGCAGACACCCAAAAAACCTGTACCTCCCGTCACAAACCAGACAACACATAAAACACAAAATCAACGTGCCACACAATCACAGCCCTTAAGGCAAAATAACATACCTAACACATTAGTAATAGGTGACTCTATAGTCAGGCATACTGATGTCCCACTCACTAGGCTGGAAAAGGAAAAGGTTACTGTTAGCTGACTGTTAAGAGCCAGAATCTGCCATATAACACAAGCACTCAGGTCACTCCAGAACAAGTACAAATATGACTCTGTCATTGTTCATGTTGGTGTGAATGACCTGAGATGTACCTCCCTGGACTACATGAAAAGATACATGGAAGAACTCTCTGATTATGTAGCTCAGGCGATTATGACCCTGACCCGGAGCAGCATCCTGCCCTCACCAAGAATGATACCTCAGTATAAAGAAATAATAATCAATTTCAACAATTGGCTAAGCATCTGCTGTCATTTAAAGAGGATCCAGTGTCTGTCAGCCTGGGACGACATGCTCGACAAGCCACATTGCTTCACAAGAGATGGCTTGCACCTGTCACCCCTAGGCTTTCGAATACTGGCCAAGGCTCTGGCTGCCCCTATAGTGCCTTTTTTAGGCAAGGCTCAAAAGTAAAATCCACCTCCATAAACAGCACAAATAAAAAAAAATAAGGGTTATGCTACTCAACGCCAGTTTAAATCTCAAAATGCACACGTTTAAAGCACTCCTCAGTATGGAGAACATCAACATCTGTGTAGTAACTGAAACCTGGTTCAAGCCTCCAGTGAGCACTCCAGCACTACTGGGCTACAACTCATACCACACATTTTGGCCACAGAACACAGACCAAAACACAAAAGGGGGGGGCGTATCCATAGTCATCAAGGATACCTACACCTCCAAATTAGTGGCGCAGCATGATACCTCTGAGATCACCCATGTGCAACTAACATCGGGCAAATCTGCAGTGCAAATTGTGGCCTGCTACAGATCACCCTCCATGACCCAGGACCACCACTCTGCCTTTCTGGAGACACTGGAAAACATGAAGGTCCTACCGAACACCCTGATATTGGGCAATTTCAATTACCCTACCATTAACTGGGAAAACTATTTGAGTACAAACTCCCAGGCTCAGCGCTTCCTGGAATTTATCAACTCAAACACCCTGGATCAGCTAGTAAACTCCCCTACCAGAGGTGAAAACATATTGGACCTGATCATCACCAACATGGGCGACAGGTGTTCCGCACCGGTGGTCAACCTATCACTGGTTAGATCAGACCATAAACTAGTCACTCTGGATGTCCACACCCCACCACCACCCCCAACCAAGGAAACCACAGTGAAAATCTTTTCTAAAGCAAACTTCACCTTACTTAAGACAAAGGTGGTAAGTTTCACAGCCCCCACGCTAAAGGATAACACTGCCCAAGATGCAGAATCCTTTACAAATGCACTCTATGAGCACCTACAAGGATGCATGGATTGTGCCAATCCCTAGCAAAACCAAGACTCACTCCCCTAAGAGAAGGAAACTAGTCTGGTGGACCCTTGCCATAAACAGGTTATACAATAAAAGGAGGAAAATAGTTCAGAAAAAAAGCAAATCCCAAGAAGGAAAGACATCCCTGATCAGTATCAGTAAGAAACTAAGGTCCCTCATAAAATCATCCAAGGCTAACTTTGAAAGAAAAATAGCCAAGGATTCAAAAGAGAACCACAAAGCCTTCTTTAGCTATGTCAAGAATCTAAGTGGCAACTTACAGATATGCTCTGAGATAGTGCAAAATAGCACAAAATATACTGAACCTACTGATATTGCCAACATCCTGGCAGATAGATTCAGTGCAAACGTCACCCCCCTCTCACTTCCAAAAGGGCCCACAACAATACTGGAAAAGTGTAGTGTCCCAGAAATCACAGACACACAGGTTAAAACATCCCTTTCAAAAGCCAAAAACACAGCGTCAATGGGGCCAGATGGTGTCCCAGGATGCGTCTTGCATGAACTACAGAACAAACTAACCCCCCACCTAAACATGCTATTCAACCTCAGCCTCTCCACAGGCTACATGCCCATAGAATGGTGCACAGCAATGGTTATTCTGTTCCACAAAGGAGGGGCCACAACTGACTCTGGTAACTATCGCCACATAAGCCTGACTAGCCTGGTCTGCAAGGCTATGGAGAGCAGCATCATGGAACTCATTAACAAAGACATTGGGAACCTCCAAACACTTGACCCAAATCAGTTTGGCTTTGTTAAGGGCAGATCATGCCTACTAAACCTGGTTGACTTCTTTGAGAGAGTCACCAAGGCCATAGACGAGGGAAAGGTGGTTCACACAGCCTACCTTGACCTCGCCAAGGCGTTCAATACCATTCCTCACTCAGTTATTATAGAAAAACTCACCAGCCTGAATGTAAACCCCTACATCACAAGATGGGTTGCTTACTGGCTTACAGACAGAACTCATGCGGTAAGAATAGCAGGCTCCAGGTCTGACTCTAAACCAGTCATAAGTAGTGTCCCGCAAGGCTCGGTCCTGGGACCCCTACTGTTCGGCATATACTTCTCAGAAGTACAGGCAAACAAAGGAGGACTATGGCTAACCAAGTTCACTGATGACTTCAAACTGGGAGCCATAATTAACTCTCCGTCTGAGACGGACATCCTCCAAAAAGGCCTTACTGAGATAGACACTTGGTGTCAAAGTCATGGCCTCAAGCTAAATGCCAAAAAATGCATAGTCATCCCATTTGGGAAAAACAAAACACCCACGAATTACCACATAGGAGGCAGCCCCCTTAATACAGAAGAGATAATAAGAGATCTGGGGACCCAGGTAGATAGTAATCTCTCCTTTGACAATCATATTGCCAAAGTAGTTAGGAAATCCTTCTATGTGGCCCATCTAATTACTAAAGGGTTCGCATCTAGAAATAAAGAGGTTATAGTGTCCCTCTACTCATCACTCATCAAACCCAGCATATAGTACAATGCCCCATTTAGGATGTACCTCACAAGACACTTCCAACAGCTGGAAAGACCACAAAAGTACCTCACCAAGAGGATTACTGTCAACAAAGGAAACATACTAGAAGGTAAGCAGATGCAGACTAATGATCCTAGGGCCGCATTAGTGCCTTGGCAGAGTCACCAGTCTGGGACCATACAAGAAGGGTGGATATATAGGTTCTGTTGCTCACCTCTGTTGTTAGCTTCTCCTTTTCCTTTGGCTAAAGGGGGAGGCCCACTGATGGGGAATCTGATGACATTACCACTCACTCCAAGTCCATCTTTTCTATAAGTACTCTGAGGTAATTCAGCCTGTTCCTGACTGTTTCTGGAGTAAAAGAAAGACAAATAGGGAATGTCCAAACATCATGCTCTTCACCGAGACAGAAAATAAAAATGGAATGAGAATTTTTATAAGAGATTTGTAACTACAAGCACACTTGCCCTTTCTGACAGATATATGACCAGATTTTAAATAAATTATTAGACAAGAAGGAAGGGTCTCCAGTGGAGCTTATCTGCCCAAATTCTGAGCAGCTGAAGGTGACTGCTAGAACTAAAAGCCACAAAGATGATGAATGTCTGCTTGAGCATACAAATGCCAAGAAAGTTCATATATTTGGAGAATCCATACATCCCTCATACTAGCATGTCCTCTCGTATTTATGGTGGAAATATCACAGTATGGGATGCATCCTGCAAAGATTCAGGCTTCTTTCTAAAGTGTGACACATCATCATCATTATCACCTGTCGCACATGAGTAAGTAGCCTGAATAGTGACAGGATACATTCCAGATTGTAATGGATACTGCAGCACAGACCTAATGAAAAATTTCTGTAATGCCAGAAAACACATTTTTCAGGGGTAATGCAGGTGCAGCCTGCCTTTACTGACCAAAACCATTTGGCAAATCAAGATCTTTGCATTCACAGGAATTTCGGGAGTGCTTGTATTACAAAAGACTTGACTGACATCTTGTACTTCTGCAACACCCTAAAATCCTGTAGTAGTTAAGTGTCACATTTTTCCCCCTTTCTCTTGTTACATACTCCTTCTCTGACAGCTCCTTCTACCTCTTACTTTCTTATCGTAACTCATCTTCCTCTGTTGCAGTTCAGTTTGCCATTTCATTGTTTAATGACATGATCACAACAATCGATGCAACTCAGTCAATCAAAGCATGGCCATTTGACATTTTCTGACTAGTAGTGCAGCCTTAGATTTTGGAACATTTTGATTTTATCAAGTATTAAACATAATATCTTACAGAAATATAATAAAATATGAATGGGGTGCTACTTTATGTACAAGACATACAAATATTTTACCTGTTTGCTTATCAGCTAAAATAATTTGCTTCCTTGTTTCTTCATGCTTTTTTTGTTGCATTTGTTCATGTTTATTTTCTCTTTTAGACCTTACACTTTCATCCAAGAAGTATCTTGTATCTTGTACATCCTATTAAAGAGTTAACAAAAAAAACAGAGGATAGCAAACAAGAATTACAATACATTACCTTTTAAAGAATTTGAATATTTTTCTAACACAAGTAAATTACTGCTTTTATCTCTTGGCAACACACTAAAGTGCAACATGTTTGTAGAATGTATCAATATAATATACAGTGGGACAGTAGCTCTTTCATATCAACTTTGCAAACCTGTAATAGCACTGTCTAACGTGAATCACCTAGGGAAATGCTGCTAAAAGAAGGTCTGGAAGCCCACAATACCAGAGATGTTTGCTTCTGTTACAGAGTGATTTTGAAGATAATAATGAATATTATTGATGGATGCTCACCTGAAGAAGTTGTGGAAAATACAAACAGAATCATCAAAATATCCACGGATCTATTCAATTAGTACCAGTAGCACGTTTGTGGATTTGCTCAAAGAGTTCTACAAATTTTACTGTGGATATGTTTGGGGAATGCATGACAGCTTGACCACAGCTGCAATACCAAGTGTGTGCACTGTAAAGAATATTGAACAATTGTGTAGTGTTAAAATAGATCACTGTTGCAATACTAGTACTCACCCTCCATCCCCCTTTCTTTCCTTCACACGCCATTAACTATTTGCTCTTATGACAGAATCCGAGAGCATTAATCTTCAGCCTCACTTTTTGGCTAAGATAGCTCTGAAGTCTGGAATTTCCTTATGTCCCTCTTATGCCAAGGGTGGATGTATGGTACTTCAGAAAGGAGCCTGATGCTCTGTAGATTGGATGGATGGTATCCTTGCCAAGATACATCCCATAGTGTAATAGTTACTGCAACAGTGATCTATTTGAGCATCTACAGTTATGTTAAGTAGACTACACATTGTACTTTCCTAAATAATGACAAATATGTAACTGCCAAACTTCATATCCATCAAGACATGCATGTTGCTATACAACTTGTTTATATAATGCATGTCATGATGGATATAAAGCAAGAACTAAGCCAAGGACACAGTTTGAGATATGGCCAGTATCAGGTACTAAGCTGACTTGTTGCAGTGTATATTGTCATCTCCCTTATACTGGCCAGATGTCCCACCATAAGTTTCGTTTGGCTCCTGCTTCTTATGCTTCAGAGTTGGGACAAGTTCTCTCCACTGTCCCTGCTTTTTCAGTGTCTCTGATTTTGCCTTAGATTTGTCTCTTTTGTTTGTGGTTGTCTGACACATCGCTGAGGAGTGTAATCAGTAAATAATAATGATGGACTTGTGAGTTTCGGCCATCATATCCTTAGTACAATACATGCTACTGCAACACCTGCTATTCAAGAAACTTTTGAAGTACAGTGGATCAATATTTAAAATTTTTCCCTGATTTTTGGTCTTTTTTCCTCAATATTTCTTAGCTTTGTCCCTGATTCTTGACATAAGTTGTTTTTTTGGGGGGTATGACTATGGGTATTAGCTGCATCTATATCCCTGGCAGCACATGATGTGTTTCTGTCCTGAATGTAGCCTGCCTCTCATTACATAGTGATCACTTGCACTTCCATATTTGACAGACTTTAAAAATTGGAGTCTTAAAAACAGATTTCAGCTTTAAGTAACCAGAAGTATTTTTACGCAAAAATGTGCTTGTTTTCCTCTAATATGAAATTGACTTGGCTTTTGACTTTTCACTATATATAAAATATGTGCTTAATTTGAAGAAATTGCCTCCAGTATATTACGTGTGTGTGTGTGTGTGTGTGTGTGTGTGTGTGTGTGTGTGTGTGTGTGTGTGTGTGTGTGTGTGTGTGTGTGTGTGTGTGTGTGAAAATATGCAAATACTGACAAATGAAACCCGATGGTCTTTCAAGACTGACTGTTACAGCAAACTTCATACTTTAGGTATGGATCATTCTGTCAGAGTAATTATTGAAATCCTCTGTTTTCTTGTGCTCTGATAGTGCATTGGAAAACCCTATCTCTGTGTCTCTGAAGTAGTGCTTTATTAATGATAGTCTAAATCTTACCCACTATAACTTTCTCTATGCTATTTTCTGGCCTTGTCTCCCTCCTCCAGAACTGACCCCGAGATGACTTACACCAAACAGGGTGTGTATGTATGTATGTATATATATATATATATATATATATATGTATGTATGTATATATATATATATATATATATATATATATATATTACGAATAATACATTTAAAAAAACACTGTAAATCTATACATATAGCCTTGCAGCAGAGACTTTTTTCCAAATCTATCTTTAATGCAATGGGAAAACTGTATTGGCTGGCAATTTACAGTTAGTGTGCTACACTGTCACTGTATTTTTAGCTCAATAGTGGTTACAGAGTACAAATTAAGTTTACCCTAAAGCATTTACTGCAAAAATCCTTTTTTTCTTCATCTTATTAGTAGTTATCGCTAGTCTGCTCCAGGCTGCATGTGCTTGTGTGGACCTGTGTTGGCTTGTTACCAGCTACACTAGTTTGTGTGTGTATTATTCCTTTTTTTTCCAAAATGTTTTTATTCATTTTATAACACAGTAACTTAACATTATAGCAAAAGAAAAAACAATGAAACTATATATGTCCATAATAACTAAAAAAGCAATATACATAGGAGAACACTTAATAGTTCTCTAACAGATTAGACAATTTTTGTCCAAGTAATTAAATGATGAGTTGTGTTATTAGTCCATGCTTTTATAGTAGCAATCTCATTCTTACAAATATATTTCACAAGGTGAATAAACTCAACTTTAAAGACAGGAGTAGATCGGGATTTCAATTTTTTAGTAACAATTTTCCTTGCTATAGAGAGGATAGACCATAGTAAAAATGTTTGATTTTTAGGAATAACTTCAGGAACAGGAACATTGAAAAGGATAAGGGGGTCAAAAATTATACAGTGGCTGTTCCACAGAGCTTTACAAAGATATTTAAATTCTAACCAAAATGGGGAAATTATTTTGTAGTTAACAACCATATGTATCCAGTCCGTGTCAGGGTGTCCACATCTCCAGCATTTCAGTTAATATTTTTTGTACATTATTGCTATTCTATGTGGGGTGAAAAAATATCTATGTAGAAATTTCTATGTGTATATATGCCAGAACAGGGAAGATGTAGATTCCTTCATCGACTGTAAACAAAGTTTTTTATCTTTCTTTGAGAATACTTGTCTATTAACTTCACTTGAGTAATTAAAAAAAGAAACATCTGCTTTGCTAAAATAATTTCTGAGAATTTTATAAATAACAGATATGTATGAAGTGCTCTTCGGTGAGCTATTAATAATTGTTGAGATGAAATCCAAGATTTTTAAGCTACTCTTATTGTATGCCTGTAATGACGGTACAAGCTTAGTATGTATAAAATCCTTATAAGTTTGAATGTCCAGCCAATTGCAATTTTGCAAACTATATCTGCTGATCAAATAGTCTGCAGAACTTGGTTTACTATGAAATGACTGAAAATCAAAAGAATGAATCCCAAAAAGACTGGAAATTCAAAATATTGAATACATTTTTAATGCAAGGGGCAAGCCCTCCTGCTCCCCTCAACTCCAAGATCGCACAACCGTGGAGAAGGGGCAAATTCCATCATTCAATATTTTGAATTTTCAGTCTTTTTGGGATTCAGTCTTTTGATTTTCAGTCATTTGATAGGAAACTGCAGACTTTTATTAGCTGAGAGAAATTTATTCCAATATAATAGGATACCCTTCTTAAATTCTATCATTTTCTGAGTATCAAAAGATATCAAACATTCATTTGTGTAAGCAATAGGAAGCATAATTATTAATAAATTCTTAATTAATTGATTAGAACACATAAGCTTTTTAAACAACAGCAATATTTGATTTATAAGAGGTGTGAGAACAAATTCTGACATTTCACTTTGAATGTATATTTTTAAAATCCATATAAAGATGTTTTTATGTATTTGAGTATATGGTTCAAGCAATGTCCTATTACTATTAAGAAATAATAATAATAGTAATTAAGAAATAAGGTTTCATGTACTGATTTCCAATATGATGTATAAAAAGTATTATTCCAAAGCAATACTATGTTAATAAATGCGGAGTTTAAATAAAAATCAATATTTGGAAACCCTATACCTCCTTCATCCCAGCTTGTTTGGGCCAGATAAGATAAATTCTTGTTTTTCTGGGGATACCAAAGGAAGGTGAGCAATAAGTTAATAATAATTAGAACTTGGCCAATAAATAAGATTTTAGGTAATGGTATAATTTTGATTAAAGTTAGTCTATCTTCAAATGTGAAGAAGAGTCTGTTCCAACCATCACTTAGACTAGCAATTGAGTTTATAAGTTGTTGGTAATTAGATGTGAGTATTTTTTTTATAATTAGATTCAATAATGATACCTAGATATTTAATATGCATGCCCTTCCAGTTTATTACTCTTTTTGATTTAAGATTTATAGTAACATTTTTATTCAGTAGACATGCCTGAGTTTTGTTTCGATTGAATTTTAGACCTAAGATGTTTGCAAAGAAGTCTAGATTATGAAATAGGTAATCTACTGAATTTTCAATATCATAAGAAGTTATTAGTAGGTCATCCACAAACAGTTGTATCTTGGGGATAATTTGTCTGACACTATATCCTTTAACACTGTCATTATTTGTAACATAATTTGTAAGAGGCTCAATAGCCAAGGCAAAGTGTAATGAGGAGAGGGGGCACCCCTGTTTAGTACCTCTTAATATTTCAAATGGGCTAGATAGATAAGATCCAATCTTTACATAGGCTATGGACTTTTCATATACTTTTTAATTAATCCTATAAATTGTGGGGAGAAATTGCATTTTTACAGAGCTTTAAACAGATATGGCCAACTTAGGGAGTTGAAAGCTTTATCTATATTAAGACTTAAAATAGAAAGCTCATTTTTTTTTCTTGTTTGCTAAGTCTATTAAGGACAATAATGTAATTACATTGTCTTGTACCTTTCTGTTTTTGATAAACTCAGTTTGGTCTTCACAAATCACTATTGATAGAATATCATTTAATCTGTCTGCTAAGATAGACATGCATATCTTGTAATAAATGTAAAGCAAAGAAATTGGCCTGTATGATGTGCAAAGGTTGGGCTTTTTATTTGGTTTTAAGATGGGAGAGATGATAGAATATCTCCATGAGGGAGGGATGTTTGCTGTAGTTTTAACTTCTTGGAATGCATTGAGTAAGAATTTCAAGATATTATCAGGTAAGAGTTGTTGCCTAACAGCAAGAGGTTCTCCCATTCGATTCTCAGCTGGAGTGCGGGGAGTGCCTTCTGTGTGGAGTCTGCATGTCCTCCCCATGGGTTGGGTGAGCATTCGAAAGACATGCGTAAATGGGCATGCCTTCATTGAACGTTGAATGTTGAGCTGGCACCTCAGCGTTTGTGAAAATCTACTGCCAATCATTAGCGGACCAGAGTTCTGCTGTGGCAACCCCTAACCGGGAAAAGCCGAAAGACAACAACAACATCAGGTAAGAGTTTGTAAAATTTCAGAATTAGACCATTCAGCCCTGGTGCCTTTTTTGTGTAAAGATTTTTTATTTGTTCTTTTAATTCTTTAAAGGAAAAAGGTTTGTCTATGTTATTAATATTGTGTTTGGATAGCTTCTTTTGAATATTATTAGCAAGAAAGTTGTTTATACTTTTATCACTTGTAGATGTTATTATTGTTAATATTCTTGTGTTGGTTTTTAAAACATAAGATATATTTTAGATCTGTAATGCTGATAGTCTGATTATTTCTAGTGTATATTATTTCTTTTATATGACTTTTTTCATTTAAATTTTTATATCTAACCGCAATCTTGTGAATACTATTGGGATTAATTGAGTAGGATTGTAATCTGATTTTTTACAGATTTATTGATATTTTATACTGCATTATATCCTGATATTCTTTGTTCAGTTTACATATGGTTTACATATGTCAGCCAATGCAGATTTGCCATTTGATGTAAGTTTTAATTTTAGTTCATCAATTTCTTTTTGCATATATACCATTTTTTATCCCACTCTTTCCTATTATTTATATACCAACTTTTGACTTTACCATGTAAGACTACCTTTAAAGTGTCCCATAGGATAATATCTGAAACATCTCCATTATAATTGACATCTAGGTAAAGCTTTATTTTATCTAGAAACCATTACTGTTACTAGATAAGCAGGTATCCTTTGGCAGAAGTTTAAGCGGTCAGTATTAAGTGTTACACTGAAGGTGATAGAATTGTGGTCAGACATAGAGCATGTTGTCAGCATTATGTTATCATGCTTGGCCAGTCTTTTACGTAATTGTTCAAGTGCTTGGCAACGGGAGACATCTTGAAGGGTTTAGAGCTTGTGATATCAGTGGAGGACAAGATACAATTAAAATCAGCTGCTAATATTAACTCACCTTTAGACTTTAATGTTATGGTGTCTAAATGTTTTTTTTTTCACAGTTTTAGTCCCAATACCTGGCATCCAGTAGGTATTTGCAAAAGTGTACATCTTTTTGTCTAGTTTTAGTATGACTAAAGCAAGCATACCACCATTGCTTGAGTATGAGTCAACTATTTCTGGAATTGTCATTGATTTTCAGTGTAAAATTAGGACACCTCTTCTTTTGTGGTTGTATTCAACTTACCAAAATCTTATAATCCTTAAAGGTTAATTTGTTTATATATTCTGTTACTAAGTGGGATTCCAGAATGAATGCAAAATCTGCTTTATGTAGCATTAAATATTTGTTGGCACTACTCCTTTTCATAGGGTTGTTCAACCCATTGACATTAATAGATATAATGTTAAATATTATCATCTGATGGGGACTACTATTATAAGTAAAATTGAAAAGTGCTTTCCTTTGATTCATTATGACAAATACATTTTAAAAACTGTTAGGGACAATTTAAAAACTCTAACTTTGAAAGTAAAACTGTATATTATAGTAATCTTCTGCATGGATAAACTATATCCAGACTTACTATACCTCTCATAGAAACCAAAAACTAATCCTCTCGACATCTAGTGGGAATTCATAGCTACTGCAGGTTAAGAGCAAGCAGAAGGGAAACAGCATATACATTAAAAACATACAAAAGTAAACATTCAATTTAATATAGTATGTATGCATGAACTAAGAACATGAAGCTGTATACAATTTCTTAAAATTCTTTTTATCTAAATAGACTAAGATAAATTGATTAATTCTAATAATTATTTGTTGCTATGAGTGAATACAGGACTGTTATATCATTAAAGCAGACAGGAATAAAGATGCATTTAACACTGTCACCATCAGAAACATATTTGTAATTCTTATTTAAATATAAGTGTAATTCAGATTAAATAAATCACTATTTAAAGTAAAACATATATGTATAAGACATTTTAGATAAAAAAATAATTGCTAAATGAATGAATGAAAACACAGTTCAAACAATCATTCTTGAACCTTATTGGCTGTTAGAGTTCAGTGAACAGAAACAGGTTCAGAGGTCACACCTACTTCCTGGAAGACAGCACAGATTGTTTCTCATGAATCTGTGAGTTAACTGAAGCTTTTAAAAGTTTGAGCTTGTCACAAAAGTTGTCAAAATTCCATCAGAAAAGTAAGTAGGTGGGAATTTTTAGTGAAGTGAAGCTTTTAAGCATAATTTGTAAAAGGATGAATATTTAAAATAAAGGCTCCAAATTACCAACCGTACACAGCTATAAGATATACTAGGCAAATTGAGCACATTGCAGAAGTTTAGTTAAGTAGCATATGTATATATAATAATAAAATGTCACCACTTTCTTTTTAATTGCTTAATAGTAACACAGTACGCATTTCTCCTGCACTGATTAATTACTATGACACTAGGACTAAAACAGAAATGGAAGGCACATACAGTACATGAATAAATAAGTATAATATATAAAAGAAATATATATATATATATATATATATATATATATATATATAAATATATGAAATGAGTAAGTGATTTTATAGCATTTCACTAGTGCTATCCCATGTATATAAAGAAATAAAAGTATAAAATAGTAGTTTGCCGTTGGATAAGATTTTTATTTACTTGAATTTTGACTAATATATATTATTTATAAAGTTAGCATTGTTGTGTGAAAGATAGTAGGAGAGAAAAAATTTACATGACCTTATGTGTATGATTTGACATTATTTAGAAGGGAGAAAACAAAAACTTGCATGAAATGTGAAGTTATGCATTAACATTTGACTCTGAGTTTCTTTTTTTTTCTTTAATAGTCAACTCATTTTTGGAGCTTGTCTTTTTAAGTTCATTGAATAATCCATGTGTTCAGGTTGACTTAAAAGGTTCATTTTTTTTAGACAAATGTGGATGCTTCTTCAACAGAATCAAAGGTTTTATTTTCTTCTGGCAGGGATATTCTTATTTTTGCTGGGAATATGAGTTGTGCTTTGATTCCTTCCTTTTTTAATGATTTTATTAGAGGGACACATGCTCTTTTCTTTGGACATTAGGAGTGAAAAATCATTGTCAAACCTGATAGTTTGGTCAGCAGTTTTTAATGGAACAAGGAACCAGAGAGTTCTTAAAACAAGGTCCTTGTCTTGAGTGGAGATAAATCTTACAATAATAAATCTTGGATGGCTATTTTTATGGGATACAGAAGTTGTAGTTAAAGACCTGTGTGCCGTTTCTATCTCACAGAATAGTGCTTCAGGTAGGTTTAGGATTTTAGGAATCCAAGAAGTCAGGAAATTAATCATATTGTCCCCCTCCATCTGCTCCAGAATGCCACAGATTCTTAGGTTGTTTCTCCTGATTCTATTCTCAGTGTTGTCTATCTTTTCAATCAGTCTTGTGTTTCCTTGATGCAGAAAGTCTATGTTTTTCTCTCTTTCTGTTAACCTGCAGTTAATATCTCTTACAGAATCTTCCAAAACAGCAATCTGGGCAGTTTGTTGTTTAAGGACTTCATTTAATAAATGTATTTGTTTGGTGGTATCTTCTTTTATATTGTCCACTTTTAAGTTTAATTTGTCTATTTTACCCACCAAGTTTTGAACTTTAGTAAGGATTGCCTATATTTCTTTCTTCATTGGAGTTTCTTGCTGAGAAAATTTGGAGCTGCTTATCTTCCTTTGTGAATGTGGTTTCAATATCCCTTCTATTTGAAAGTCTGACAGGAAAATATGAATATTTTAGCTTAAAAAATATACCAACTTGTAGCTTATGACTTCCAGAATCTGGTTTTAGTAGTTTCAGGTCTTTGTTGATGAAATTAAATAAAAATCCTGTGAGGAAAAAATGAAGACTGCAGAGCTCAAGAACTTTGCTGCTTTCAGCTTGCCATCCAAGCCTTTTCTTCCATGTGTGTATTATTACTATATATCCTGTGTGACCATGTATTTTCCTTTCATTAGTTTGCCCCCAAGATTCTATAGAATAAAAGAATCTGATTTTATTAGTTTCAGGTCTTTGTGGGTGAAATTAAATAAAAAATCCTGTCAGGAAAAAGTGAAGAATGCAGAGCTCAAGAACTCTGCTGCTTTCAGCTTGCCATCCACACCTTTTCTTCTGTGTGTGTATTATTCTTATATATCTGTGTGACCATGTATTTTCCTTTCATTAGTTTTCCCCAAGAGTCTATGCAATAAAATAGCACTGTGATGAGATTTCAGACTACTAGAGACTTCTGAACTTAATAAAAAACCTTGTTCCCCATGGGCCCTTTTTTTCAGTTATAAAGGAATTCCCAATACTATTCTAGCATGTCCAAATGTCAGTTGTTAATCTCCTCTCTGGTCTAGCTGGTGAATCTGGGAATCTTGAGGCAATGTTACAACTGCCTCATGTACACAGACAACCCTCTCCTCCTCCCAACAAATTCCAACACATGTGAGAGATGCAACCATATAGCCAAACTGGAGGCTAAGCTCTCTCAACTCAGTACTGGCGTAACCAGTCAGGAGGAGAAGGAAACCACACTCACTACAATTCCAGTCTCACATAGACCTACCACGACAGCAAACCAAACACATAAACACACAAAAACATACTAGGAGGCTCTAAATAAAAATCTGCCTAAGCAGCAGAGACCTCCAAAGCAGACACCCAAGCAACCGCTATCCCAAAACAAAACACGTGCAACACATAGCTCACAAAGCCAATGTGCCAAACAGTCACAGCCCTTAAGGCTAAACAACACATGTGATACACTTGTAATAGGTGACTCTATCGTCAGGCACACTGACGTCCCGCTCACAAGGCTGAACAAGGAGAAGGTCACGGTGAGCTGCCTGTCGGGTGCTAAGATCCGCCACATAACACATGCACTGAGGTCTCTCCAAGGCAAGTACAAATATGACTCAGTCATTGTCCATGCTGGTGTGAATGACCTGAGACATACCTCCCTGGACTACATGAAAAGAGACATAGAGGAGCTCTCTGAGCATGTAGCCCAGGCCGGTATGACCCTGACCTTGAGTAGCATCTTACCCTCACCAAAAATGATGCCACAATATGAAAGCAAGATGATCAATTTCAACAATTGGCTTAAGTATTGGTGTCATTTAAAGGGGATCCAATGCCGATCAGCATGGGATGACATGCTCGACAATCCACGATGCTTCGTTAGGGACGGCTTGCACCTGTCACCCCTGGGCTTTCCAATATTGGCAAAGGCTCTTGCCACCCTCATAGTGCCTTTTTTAGGCAAGGCTCAAAAGACAAACCCACCTCCATAGGTATCACAAGGGATAAGAAACTAAGAGTAATGCTACTCAACGCCAGAAGTCTAAACCTCAAGATGCACACACTCAAAACTCTCCTTAGCATGGAGAACATTGATATCTGTGCAGTAACAGAAACCTGGTTCAAGGCTCCCGAGAGCACCCCAGCACTACCAGGTTATACCTCATACCATGCTTTTTGGCCCCAAAACTTGGACCCAACCACAAAAGGAGGGGGAGTATCAATATTCGTCAAAGATACCCACACCTCCAGGTTGGTGGCACAGCACGAAGCATCAGAGACTTTCCATGTGCAACTAACAGTGGGTAAAACTGCCTTCCAGTTTATAGCCTGCTACAGACCACCCTCCCAAACCCAGGAACCCCACTTGGCCTTCCTGAGAACACTGGAAAATATGAAGGTCTCTCCAAACACCATTATATTGGGTGACTTCAACTACCCAAACAAAGACTGGGAGCATTACTCTAGCTCCAACACCCTAGCCCAAAGGTTCCTAGAATTTATAAACTGAAATGCTATGGAACAACTTGTTACCACTCCCACAAGAGGGGAAATCATACTGGACCTGATCTTCACCAACATGGGGGCTCTATGCTCTAGACAAGAAGTGTATCCCTCACTGGTAAGATCAGACCATAAACTAATCTCACTGGATATTCACATCCCGACCCAACCCCTGCCCAGAAAATCACAGTGAAAAACTTCTCTAAAGCAAATTTCACACTCCTCAAAACTGAGGTGGAATCCTTCAAAGCCCCCAGGCCTGTGGAAAATACAGCCCAGACCGCAGAATCCTTTCTAAATGCATTCTATGAACACCTTCAGGAATGCATGGATCATGCAATCCCAAATAAAACCAAGACCCAATCCTCCAAAGGCAGGCGTCCTGTCTGGTGGACCCCAGCCATAAACAAACTATATAATAGAAGGAAGAAGCTACTACATGATAGAGCAAAATCCCAAAAAGGGAAGGCATCTCTGATCACTATTAGCAAAAAACTACCGGCACTCATAAAATCGTCTAAGGCCAGCTTCGAGAGAAAAATTGCACGGGACACTAAGGATAATCACAAGACTTTCTTTAGTTATGTTAGGAACCTGGGTGGGAATTCCCAGATATGCTCAGAATTAGTCCAAAATGACAAAAAATACACCAAACCAACAGACATTGCCAACATCCTAGCTGACAGGTTCAGCATAAACTTCTACCCTCCCCCTCCCCACCAAAAGGGCAAATATCTATCCCAGCAGAGTGCTGACCCCCTGACATCTCAGATGCTCAGGTAAGAGCCACCCTCTCCAAAGCAAAAAACACAGCATCAATGGGACCAGACGGTGTCCCGGGCTGAGTCCTACATGAACTCCAAGAAGAGCTAAACCCAAACATAAAACTACTGTTCAATCTCAGCCTTACTACAGGATATGTACCCAAAGAGTGGCGTACAGCAACAGTGGTCCCTCTCCACATAGGTGGTGCCTCAACGGATCCTGGAAACTATCGTCACATAAGCCTGACTAGCTTGGTCTGCAAAGCTATGGAAAGGATCGTCATGGACCTCAAAAATAAAGATATTGGGGACCTACAGACACTGGATCCTACCCAGTCTGGCTTTGTTAAGGGCAGATCCTGCCTCTTAAACCTGGTCGATTTCTTTGAAACAGTCACCAAGGCCATTGACGAGGGGAAGGCGGTCCACACAGCCTACCTGGACCTCGCAAAAGCCTTCGATATAATACCCCACTCAGGCATTATAGATAAGCTCACCAGCTTAAATATAAACCCCTATGTCACTAGATGGGTTGCAAACTGGCTCAAGGACAGAACCCACATGGTTAGAATTGCTGGAGCCATGTCAGACTCCAAACCAGTTACAAGTGGCGTCCCACAAGGCTCAGTCCTGGGACCTCTCTTGTTTGGTATATATTTCTCGGAGGTACAGGCCAACATGGAAGGACTGTGGCTGACCAAGTTCTCAGATGACTGCAAACTAGGCGCCATAATCGACTCTCCAGCCGACACAAGCATCCTACAAAAGGGCCTCATAGAAACAGACAACTGGTGCCAGAGCCATGGCCTCAAGCTAAATGCCAAAAAGTGTATAGTCATCCCCTTAGGCAAAAACAAAGTGCCCACAAATTACCACATAGGTGGTAGTCCATTAAGTATGGAAGAAGTAATTAGGGACCTGGGGACCCAAGTTGATAGCAATCTCTCATTTGAAAACCACGTGGCCAAAGTGGTTAGAAAAACATTTTATTTAGCCCACATAATCATGAAGGGATTCACATCTAGATCAGGGGAGGTCATCGTGCCTCTTTACTCATCCCTCATCAGGCCCATAATTGAGTACAATGCCCCTTTTGGGATGTACCTTACCAGACACCTGCAGCAACTGGAAAGATCCCAAAAGTACCTCACCAAGAGGATCAAAGGGCTCAAACAGATGCCATATTCTGCCCGGTTAAAGAAACTCCAGCTCTACTCAGTGGCATATCGCCTGCTCAGAGGCAATCTGTGCCTGATGTATAAAGCCATGTCCAACTCGGAATTAATGGACATGCCGCACCTCAGAAAATCCAAATCCCATCGAGCTACGCGCTCGAGAGACTTGAACCTCAGCACTGAAATAAATAGGACATGCTGGAGGGACAGATTCATAACCCAGAGGCTCCCTTCACTCTGGAATAAAACCCCAGTCCAGGTTAGGCAGAGTCCCTCATTGACTGTCTTCAAGAGGAATCTTGATGAGTGGATGGGAGATCGTAGGTTTACCCCGGGTATCACTTCTGTGTTACTGTTGGACAGAGGCACAGTATACTAACCTCGAAAAAGGGCATAGCAAAATTCATTTAAAATGGATGGCGAAAGCCAAACACACTCTAGCTAGGCTTATAAATGCCCTAGGGCAGAGAGCCTAGTATGAACATATGAACCTATAAGTTGCCTGTTTTGTTGCTTGCGTTACAGAAGTATGTTTCTACAGGATGTAATGTGCTCCACTATAGTTCACTCTCATGTGCGCAATATAGTGTTTTTTCCTGTTTATAAACATTATGAAGTGCAGATTCTGATGTTAATCCAACTAGGAGATAACAGAAAGAAACATGGCAACATGATGCCATCTGGTGGCTTCTTCTAAACAGTTGCTACCGTAATTCCTTGGACCAAGACTTAAATGTTGATATTTGCTGGTCTCACCCTCAGGTCCAATAGATGTAATGTTGCTTATAACACTACCCTGTAATTGTTAACTAATAAGTAGGAGTATGCTGCTTTGGTGATTTTACTATCCTTGTAATTCATAATTACCCACCTCCATCTTTATGTATGTTTTTTTTTCTTGCAGCCAGAGAGCACCTAAAACATTTGGTCCCATTTCTTCAAGTCCCATCACACATTCTGAGCCAACGTGTAACCACCTAGGCAAGACCACAGAGCCAGATAACATCCAAGCTCCCAGTTACACCTTAAATAAAAGGTTAATATCTACATATTTCCTATGAGCAGATTACCTGGGTCGGCAGTAGGAAGAGTGTATTCTTACATAGAACCCCATCCATTGCCTACTAATTTATGTCAAGTTTATCTCTAATTTGACTTAGAACTCACCCTGAACCATTCCCACAGCTTGTTTTCTCTCCCCACTTCATTGCTCTATTAACTAGCTTCTAGACCTGCCTCTCTAAACAAGCTAAAGTTCATGCAGGTTATACTCATTACTGGTCAAACGCTCTTCTAGAAAATGTCCTTAGTCTATCTCTATTTTGTTTTGCCCAACAAAAAGATTGTTTTACTTGTCACTTACCTGATCTGCTTTGCCTGGTGTAGCCCCACTCTGTTTGCCCTCGCTAATGATCAGGCTCACTCCACTCCCCTACCCTGCCCCCATTTCACACCCGCCTCCACTACCCATGAATTTATACTAATCCCAGATCACCTGACCAAACTAGCACTCCCATCACCCAACCAAACTCATACACACATTGCACCAACAGCCTAACACTGCCCTACACCACACCATACATCATTAGGCAACATCCCACCTCCCATTCCAATCCCACACACCTATTCCCTCCTACTCACATTCTCCACACACCCACACCCTCCTCAAAGCACAGCACTCTATTTGTAGACCTAAAACCACTGTCACTATGACCCACATCCCACCCTCCCAATATCACAATACTCCACTACTACTGGTCTCCTTATTCATATGGCTCTACATTAGCTCCATCAGTACCTGTTACCACTATCCACTCACCAACCTCAATCACCTCAGATTTCCCACCCACCCCCTCCCCACAAACAACCCCTCCAAAATTATTGCCACACTCCCAACTATAGCCAACCCCACTTTCAAATTATCTCACCAATGTATTATATCTCACAATCCAAAAAAAAAAAATAAGCCTCAGATTCCACTCCCTATTCATGTTATGCCTTAAAACAATTACCAACATAGCAGACCAGTTACTTGTAGGAGGTGATATTCACCCCAACCCTGGCCCAACATTTACCTCCAATAATACATGCAACTCCCACATCCCATTTAAACAC
Source organism: Protopterus annectens (assembly GCF_019279795.1). Lineage (NCBI taxonomy): Eukaryota > Metazoa > Chordata > Ceratodontiformes > Protopteridae > Protopterus > Protopterus annectens. The sequence goes on along the minus strand of NC_056744.1, from coordinate 1,039,266,496 downwards.
AAACCCTCCAACTTACTAATACTCAACCTGAACATTCATAGTATCATGAGCAAAATAGAAGAGCTGCATGCCACTATCTCTCTATATAACCCCAACATTATACTCATTACTGAGACATGGTGTAAGCCTAATATCAAGGACAACTCCATAACCACACCCGGATATAACATTCTAAAAGTGGACAGACTGCACAAAATAGGGGGTTGTATTGCCCTACTTTACAAATCTAACTTAAAATGCCAACTTGTGCAAAACGAATCCCCTAACTTCAACAACGCTGAAACTATATTTGCTAAACTCCTTCTAAACCAGCACAAGCACCTAAACTTACTTGGGACCTATATATCCCCAGGAGACAACCTAGACACCCTAGAGTCAATACTTCAGTGGGCCTCCCTCTTCCTTCCCCAAGAAACTATAGTTTTAGGTGATGTCAAAATTGACTGGTACTCTATCCACTCCCAAGCACCCACCAACCGCACTAACTTATTTAACTTCACAGAACTCATTCAATCACCCACAAGTATTGATAAGACCACAAAGAGGCAATCCATCTTGGACTGGATCTTCACTAACCAGTCAAACACCGCCCATCAATGTGAAACACTGCCTAGCTCTCTCAGTGACCACAATCCCACTTTTATCCTTAGACACAAAGTTAAATCTATTAACTCCCCCACCCTGTTACAAACCCACTCCCACAAAAACATCCCTATAGATCTATTTCTGGAAGCATTAAAAACCTGTAACTGGACTCCTATCAAAACCCTCCCTCTGGACAAGGCAGTAGAATACTTTAACTGCAACTTCCTAAGAATCGTCAACCTACGTGCCCCAATCAGAACAATTAAGATACTCAGTAACCTTGCCCCCTGGCTACAGAAAACAACAAGGGCCTTACTTAAGAACAGGGATAAAGCTTGGATAACCTGGTGTCAGCATAAAACCACCACAACTAGGCAAGCTTTTTCCAAACTAAGAAACAAAGCAAAAAAAAAACAAATTAAAATAGACAAACACTACATTTCCTTATAAAGAAAACACAGCAACAACCCACAGAAATTCTGGGCTGTTGTGAACAACATCCTCCAACCCTGAAAAACTACCACACTCTTACCAACCACAGAAGGCACTAACCTTGATATAGCCATTAGCTTCAATAACTATTTACCTCCTCCATACTTAAACTCATAAATAATACAAATCCCACCACCCACTCACAACCCCCCAAAGCTCAACAAACTGCCATCCCCTTCTCACTCAAACCAGTACCAGTATCCACAATGCAAAAACTTGTATCAAAGCTCAAATCAACCACCCACACTGCCAACAATCTCCCTGCTGAATACCTTTAACTTGTATCCAGAACCATAGCCTACCCCATTTCATTACTGATAAATAGATCCATCTCTGAACACACCATCCCATCCTTGTGGAAAACGTCATTTATCATCCCCCTTCACAAGAGTGGCCCCTGTACTGACCTCCCTAATTACCAACCCACTGCCATCCTGTCACCCCTATCAAAGATTCTAGAAATGTACATTCACCACCAACTCCTTACCAATCTTATCTCCAACAACCTACTCTCCAAAACTCAACATAGATTCTGCACATCTCATAGCACCACCACTGCCCTAATTAAGTTCACCAACACCACAAACTCATACAGACACCAAGACAAACTAGTTTCTGCCACCTTTCTAGACTTATCGAAAGCATTCAATGCAGTCTCCCACAATAAACTCTTAACCTGTCTCTCCAAACTCAACCTCAACAACCCCACCTTGCTTTGGTTCAATAGCTACCCAAACAACCAACATCTGTCCATCAAATGGCTTGACTCTCTATCCCCCCCCACTCCCTGTCTCACTCTGTGTACCTCAAGGTTCAATTCTCGGCCTGCTCCTCTTTAACATCTTCACTAACTAACTCCATCTAGCTACCACAAAAGCCAGCAGAATTCAATATGCTGATGACAACTCTGATCTGCTCTGCATGTAATATCCAGCTTCTCCAATAAAAAGGCCAAGAATCCTTTACAGACATAGAAAGTTGGCTAAATAAATCTCAACTGATATTAAACCCCAAAAAAAAAAAATACACAACTCATGCTGTTCCACCCAATAAAGACTAATAACCTAACCTTCTCCATATGCTCAGCCGACAAGACCCATATCACCCCAATCCCAGACCTGGGCCAAACTACTAGGTCTTACAATAGACCAACAAATAAAATACAATAAACAGATATCCCTAACTGTCTCCAAAATCCACAAAAAGCTAGGAACCTTCTACCGCAGCAAAAGATTTCTAACCTTCGAATCTAGTATTGCCATAGCTAGAACCCATCTGTTATCAACATTACTTTATGCATCCCTTGTCCTAACAAATCTGAAAAACAATGACCTGAACAAACTCTCCACACGCTATAACAACATTGCCAGGTACGCTACCAAAGCCAATTCACATTCCCACCACTGCCAGTCCTGACAGTCACTATACTGGCTAGAATTCCCTAACTTATTACAGTACCATCAGCTCAACCTAGCTCACCAAATACTATACTATCCTGACAAAACCCCTGCCCTGACTGGCCTTCTAAGTTTCTACAATTCAAATAGGCAGCTAAGGTCCAGTAACAAAGCCCTGATAGAAGCTATCCCATGCAAAAACAGCTCTGGTGAATCTCTCTTCCCATACAAAGTCACCAAAACATGAAATACCCTGCTTCCGACCTCAGGCTGCAACACTGTACACCCACCTTCAAAAGTCTCCTCAAATCACACCTTTTCACCAACCACCAATGTAACTGCAAAGGGCCTCCTTGAAGCCTCACCCCTGCAAAGGTCCTCCCTGAAGCCTTATCCCTACAGTGGTAAATTAATAGCTGATTCTTCTGGGGAATACTGATAGTGTGCTCTACCCAAGCTCTTTGTATATATTGTATATATTGTAAATACGTTATTACTAGAAAATTGTACCAACCCTACAAAAGTGTGATGATCTTATATTTGTACCACAACTTTGTAATTCTTTGTGTGAACCAATCTACAGTATGCTCCCTTATTTGCTGTTATCATTCACACTCTGCAACCTTTAAGTTCTACCATGTATTTTTACTCTTTATTCTGTAACTGTAAGGATTAATCATTATTTTATAATTGTAGGGAGTTTTTCTCCTCAGGACTCCACTGAAAATAGACATTAGCTGTCCAGTCAGACTATCCTGATAAATAAATGATAAATAATAAATAAATAATAATTAAATAATAAATAATTTTTCTATGTATTGCTTATTCGTACCATTTATTGCACTTTTTGTCTGCTCAGACATGGCTTTATCGTCAGGCACAGACTGCCTCTGAACAGGGCGGTATGCCACTGAGAGCTGGAGTTTTTTTTTTAACCGGCGCAGGCATCTGTTTGAGCCCTTGATCCTCTTGGTGACACCTTTCCTCGCCAATGGCTTGGTGACTGTTTTTCAAGAAAATCAACCAGGTTTAGAGGCAGGATCTGCCCTTAACAAAGCGACTAACTGGGGATCTAACATAACTAAAGAAAGCCTTGTGATTATCCTAGTGTCCTGCATTTTTTTTCAAAGCTAGCTAGCCTTAATTTTTTTATTATGTGCCAGTTTTTGCCTTCAACCAGAAATTCCCAGCTCAGAAGGGCAGAGTCCAGCTCTCCACCCACAAGAGTGCAGACCACGAACCCTCTTATTGTAAAATAACTGGCTGAAAGCCCAAGTGCTTAAAAACCAGAATTAATACACTTAGAATAACAGACACTGAGCCCCCTCAAGCAGCGGTTCCCAACCTAGAAGGATGTAAGCTACCTGTTCTGCCACTGGCAGTGCCACCAACCACTCTCCCTCAAAACAACACAACTGGAAGCCCAAGTTTTTAAACCAAAGGCTTAGGCTTAAAATGAGTTAAGCAGTAATAAATACAATTGTTACTTTTAAGATGATGCGATAAAGGTACTTAAATTCTCTATCGTCCAGTTGAATATATAGCAAGTTCTTAGCTAAAGCTGAGGTTTTAAGCGAAATCAAAGAATGTGACTACCCACATCTGCAATTTAGCAAAATACACAAATTCACAAACAACACTGACTAGCCAGTTCAGCTAATATCCCTTCCACACAGTTAAAATCAATTTGCCAAAGCTGAGGTTTTTAAGCGAAAAATATTTCACACTGTACCCACTTAAATAATAGGACAGACAAAAAAAAGGATGTGACTACACACTGTACTTTTTGCTGTATTTTATTACTACAAACAAATTGCACTGTTGTACTGCAACTGGCTGCCTTACTGGCCCTGTTAAATCATTTTAGTTACTGCTTTCACTGTTTGTAAAGCTTTTTTAACCATTTTCACTGTTTGAAATGTAATAACTGGAAATGTTCTCCATTTGTTAAGCATTTCTTTGTTTGTTCTGATTTTCCTGCCAAGAAGTATATCATACACCTAATTTGTTTGTAGTTAAAAGCATTCTCTAGAGTCTCCTTGCTCTTTTTTTAAACTTTTATTTAGTGTCTCACTGCTGTTTTTCTGCTCTGGTAAACATTTCTGTAGTGTTTTCTGCCTAAAATAGTGTAGTTAGTAGCTGTAGCATAGCCCAGACTCAGATTTGCTGTTTCTGTGCCTAGTTGTTTGAAGTGGCTGTTTGTTCTGAGCACATTTTCCCAGGCCATCTTGGATTAGAAAGGGCCCTTCTGCACTCTAGTGAGATGATTGTGCTGATTGGTCCCTGGCTAGTAAAGGCTGGCTGGGCTAGGACTTGGATTAAGCACCTCATTCTTTTTCCTTAACTTTTTTTTTTTAAGTTGTTTTAGGTTTTAACCTTCAGGTATTTAATCCCCAACCGTTGACTGGGTTTCTGCTTGTTAGCTCATTGCCTAGCACCATAGACCTCAGTGCAATTGTGCAGCATGGCTGGATAGAAAATTTCGACAATTTTTCCCTTAGGTACAATTGTATCCCAACAGTGTAGTTCCTCATCTTTAGTACATTTCTGGGCAAAGAGGCTAGATTTCTGGTTATTGGAATCTCTGTTTTTGTGGTATTTAAACCCTGCATTTCAGCTGGTTTGGGCTTGTTTGTATATCACACACCACAGCTGCACTGTTTTTAACCCATTATGAGGTATTCAGGCTACAAATTTTCCCTTATTAGTACTTGTGTGATCACCTAGTAGTACTCTTGACCTTCCACCCTTTACCCACTTATCTCTCTCTCTCTGGCCTCTTCCTACAGATTCTGACTAATATGGATGAATAATTCCCTATGGTTTCTCCTGCCAGTTTGGTTGATATAGGCATCCTAAGACAGTGTAGCAACTGCCTCATGTACATGGACAACCCTCTACCACTACCACCTAGGAACATAATCTGTGAGAGATGCAATTACATTAAGAACCTAGAGTCTATGTTTTCTCCCTCACAAACCAGTATATCTGGCACTGAGAAGGCTGTCAACACAAACACCACACCTCAGTCACCACCCACACCAACACAGCGCACACACACACACATATATATATATGCGGAGGTCCTCAACAAAAACATACCCAAACAAAAGAGATGTCCGAGGCAAAAACACTCATGAACTCCACTGCCCACCACACCACAAACAGTCCACACACCGGGTTCTCACAGCCACTAAGGCCTAAACATAAACCCAACATATTAATCATAGAAGACTCCACTGTGAGACACACAGATGTGCCGCTCACTAGGCTGGATATGGAGAAAGTTATGGTTAGTTGTTTGTCAGGTGCCAGAATCCACTATATCACCCATGCATTCAAGTCTCTCAACCACAGGTACTTTTATGACTCTGTCATAGTGGATGTTGGTGTGAATTACTTGAGATGTACCCCCCTGGGTATATGAAGAGACATGATTGAGCTTGCTGAATATGTGTTCCAGGCAGGTATGTTCCCAGCCTTAAGCAGCATTTTACCATCACCCAGAATGATGCCTCAATACAAACAAAAAATGACTGACTTTAACAACTGATTTAGTTTCTGGTGTCATTCCAAGGGGATCCAGTAGCTGACAACCTGAGAATACATGATCGACAGACCACAATGCTTTGCCAGAGATGGCCTGCATCTGTCTCCCTTGGGCTTCAGGCTTCTGGCAAAGGCTCTTGCCTCCCCCATAGTGCCATGTTTAGGCAATGCCATGAGATCAAAACTACCAACATGAAAATTTCATCAAAATGCAAATTAAGGTCATACTTCTAAATGCTAGGAGTAACATGAAACTGCACTAATTGCAAGCATTCCTATCCCTGGAAGATGGTGACGTTTGTGCAGTCACAGACACCTGGTACAAAGCTGTGGAGAGCACCCCGCCATACCAGGCTACTCAGCTTATCATACATTCAGACCCCAAACCATGGGCAGCAAAGCAAAATGAGGCAGAGTTGCAATATATATTAAAGACATACACACCTCCCGGCTGGTCAAACAATATAATACACAGGAGACATGCCAGGTGCAATTAACCATTGACAGGACCCCTATTCAAATCATAGCTAGTTACAGGCCCCCAACTTTAACTCAAGATGCCCACTCCACCTATCTTCAAATCAATCAACATTCACCTCTTTACCCTGATCCTGGGTGACTTTAACTATCCAACCATAGATTGGAAGAACAACTCATGCCAAATCACCAATGCCCAGAGATTTATTAGTTTTGTAAATGCAAATGCCTTGGACCAGCTGATCAACACCCCCACAAGAGGCAATAATATCTTGGACTTGGTATTAACCAACATGATTAACCACTGCAGCATCCCTACAGTGTCATCCTCCCTAGTAAGATCCAACCACAAAGTGGTAACTTTTGAAGTCACCATCTCCCCCAACCCTGCCCCAGCTAGAGTCAAATAAAAAAAATTCCCCAAAGCTGATTACAATCTTCTGAGGGAAGGTATAAACAGTTTCACACCCCTTCCATAGGGACTGGTACATAATTTCAAACCTACACCAAAGTACTATATGAGCATTTATATAGCTGAATGGAATCAGTAATACCCGACAGGACAAAATCATCTTTCTCAAGGACGATTAAACCTGTCTGGTGGACATCTGCAATAAATAAACTCCATAATTAAAGGCAAAAACTGCTGTCCAGGACCAAGAAGGAGCAGGTGCCTAATTGGAAGCAATCTCTCCTTAGCATGAACAAGCAAATAAGAGCACTAGTGAAATCCTCTAAAGCAAACTTCGAGTCCAAACTGGCCACACCTACTAAAGACAATCATAAGGCCTTCTTCACCTATATCTGCAATCTCAATGGAAGCACTCAGATCTGCTCAGAACTGGTGGTCAAGGACACCACATACACAAATGCTGTACATATAGCCAACCTGCTAGCAGACAGGTTCAGTGAAAACTTCAGCCCTCTATCCTCCCATCAGTAAATCAGGACATCCCCAGCATCTGCCCCCTCCCCTTATCTCAAGGGAGCAAGTCATCACTGCCCTCTCAAAGGCAAAAAATACAGCTTCCATGAGACCCAATAACATCCCAGGCTGCATCCTACATGAACTCAGGCAGGAACCTGCAGCACCATTAGGCACACTGTTCAACCAAAGCCTGAGTACAGGCTTCATCCCAGCTGAGAGAAAGACAGCTATTGTCATCCCTTTGCACAAAGGTGGAGCATCCATTGATCCAGGAAATTATAGACCCATCAGCCTAACTAGCCTGATCTGCAAAGCCATGGAAAGGATTATTATCGGCCTCATTAACAAGGACATTGGCAACCTCCAAACACTTGATCCCACATAGTTTGGTTTCATTAAGGGGAGGTCATGCCTGTTAAATTTGGTTGGCTTCTTTGAGACAGTCACCAAAGCCATGGATGAAGGGAAGATGGTGCACGCCGCCTACCTTGACCTGGCCAAAGCCTTCGATACTATTCCCCACTCGGGTATAATAGGCAAACTCTCTCAACTAGGCATCAAGCCATATGTTAACAGATAGGTAGCAAACTAGCTCACTGATAGAACCCACCTAGTCAAAATAGGGGAAGCCACTTCAAGCAGTAGACCCATAACTTGTGGTGTACCCCAGGGATTGGTCTTGGGGCCCCTGTTGTTTGGGATATACTTTTCTGAGGTGCAGGCCAAACCAGTGGGTTATGGCTAACCAAGTTTGCAACTGACTGCAAGATGAGCATTGTCATCAATTCCCCTAGTGATGTGGACATCCTCCAAGAGGGTCTCACCTAAACAAATGATGGCCTCAAACTAAATGCCAAAAAATGCATCCTCATCCCCTTTGGGGAGAGAGATATCCCCACAAATTATCACATTAATAACAAGTTCCTAAGCATGTAGTCGTGAGGGACTTGGGCATCCGGGTTGATAGCAAACTGACGTTAGACCACTATATTGCCTCCATTGTACGGAAAACTTTCTACATGGCCCACCTCATTAGTAAGGGTATCTCATTCAGGGACAAGGAGGTCATAATATCCCTGTATTCTTCCCTTATAAGACCCATTATTGAGTACAATACCCCTTTCATCATATACCTCACAAAGCACATGCAGCAGGTGGAGAGACCACAGAGGTTCCTCACCAGGAGAATTCAGGGCCTCAAACATCTACTCTACACAGATAGGTTAAAATCCCTGTTCCTCTACTCAGTCTCCTACAGACTCCTCAGAGGTGACCTCTGCCTGGCATACAAAGCAATCCTGGATCCCACCTTGATGGGACTGCTGCATATCCACAAGTCAACTCCACTCGAGTAACCCACGCACGTGACTTCAACCTGGTCTATGACATCAATAGGACTTATTGTCCAGCCAGATTTGTGTCCCAGAGACTCCCTCTTCTGTCAAACAGACTCCCTCTCCACTTCAAGCAAAGTACCTCATTAACCTTTTTAAGTGCAACCTGGATAACTGGAAGAGGAACAGAAAATACACCACTGGGATTCCAACTGTGTCCCTGCTGGACAGGAGCATCAGGTGCTGACTTGTCAGAACATGGCCTAAAAATTCAGGCTAGGTTTGTAAGGGCCTTATGGTCAATAGCCTAGTAGGTTCCTATGATCTTATGAGAGCATGGAAAGACTACAGACTACCTCTTCTTCTATCACCACCCTTCTGGCACTTGATACCTTAAGGCAATGTGAGAATTACCTCATGCTCACTGAAAATGAGCCCTTGTTAATCAAACAGATTCTGTTTAAAAGAGTACAAATGCATAGTTAACTTGGAGGTAACCCTCTCAAAGTCTCATGCATGTTGTGGGTATCAGACTGTTTTTGTACCATTACTAACATGAATGCAACATCCTCATACTGTTAACACTAAACTGTGCTACACTGAAGCATAACTCTCAACCTCTTATCTCAATAAATCTGGAAAAGCCTGAAATAATTCAGGAACAAAGCCCCAAAATAGGGATAGATTATAAATATTGCTCTTTTAAACACAGAACATTGCTAGAATAGCAGGTTTTGTGTTAGCATGCATTTTCTCAAAGAAGTGAAGTCTGAAACTCAAATATCTGTAATTATTTGGTGACGTCAGTCCGCTGCGACTTGAGTAAAAACTTCAAATTTTATGAGGAACACACCAGAAATATATGGCAAAAATCTGGATGGCTAAGAGGTATGCTTTGAAGTTGTAATGAAATCACTACCAAACCAACCTAGAACTCTTAAGAGTCAGCAACAACACAGACTGAGTGTCTAATAAGAACAAATCAGCTTTTGTAAACACCCTAGTAATTGGTGAATCCATTGTTAGACATACTGACTCCATGCTCACTAGATTGAGCAAGGACAGGGTCACAGTTACAGTAGTTACCAGTCTCTCAGGAGCAAGAAGTACTGACATATTGAGGGCCCTCAGGACCCTCTACTCCAGTAAATAGGACTATGACTATGGCATGACCGTGATGCATGCCGGATTGAATAATTGTCACAAAAGCCCATGAAAAAAATGCAGAAGGACGTGCTGGATCTTATTATGCGTGCTCCAGTCAAGGGTAAGACTATTTTTGAGTAGAATCTTCTCATTACCTAGAGTGATACCTAGATTCAAGGAAAAGATAATTGCATTCAACAATTTACTTAATTTTATAGGGTTGCCACCTTTTCAAATGCCTAAAGTGGGGCATTATTTGTAGAAATAAGAAACTTTGAAGTATAAAACATACCCATGGCCAGTGCAAAGGACAGCACTTCACTTTTTTGCCAAAATAAAACCTTGTTCTTGCAACATTTTGAGTTGTTTATGCTATTTCATACAATATTTAAGTGTTTCAGATACAAAATAAATGCTTTATGCAACTATTAAAGAAAACTTATGAATTAATTTTTGTCCTAAAATCTCAGGACATTTACCCTTTTTTACTTTTTTCCCCCACAGGACAAAACTGCCCAAAGAGGGACTGCCCCTTGCAAAGAGGGACAGGTGGTAACCCTAGCTGCAAAGAGGGACAGGTGGTAACCCTAGTTAAATAGCTAAAGTCATTCCAGAGGAGTCCAGTATGTATCTCCCTAAGATGAGATGATCAGCAATCCTACTTTATTTGCAAAGAATTGTCTGCACCTCTTGTTCAAAGGCTTCCACACACTGGCCTATGTTTTTGCTGCCCCCACATACCTCTCACTGTTCAGATTGTTGCAGAATACCCAGATTTTATGCCTCAGATTTTTGACCTATTCCTCATAAAATGTGTGGTTTTCTGGAATACAACTGAGGATTGACATCACTAATGTAAAACTCCTTATTCTAGCAACTTCTTAAACTTATGAGTGCAATATTTACATTTTATCCCTAATTTTGGATCTTCTTACCCCCATTATTTTTATTTTTTTCCAGATGTCTTGTATTTAGAGGTTGATAGAAATGGGCACAAATCGTGCCTTTTTGTTAGCAAGAGTTCATATAATAAACACACTATCCTCACATCATAAATTGGTCAATATAAATGTGTCCCTTTTCAAAGCCAGGAGTCTTAACAGCAAACTGCCTGATTTGAAAACACTTTTGCATCTGAGTCCATGTTTGCAAAGTCAACAAGACATGATTCAAGCGTAATGAAAGCATCCCATCTGTGCCAAGGTTATGTGCCTATCATGCCTTCAAGCTCAGTGGTAATGGTGGAGCTGTCAAAGTTTTGTCAAGGATTTTTTCCCTACCAAGGTGATACCCCATGATTCCTCCCAGTGAGCACACCAAACTCCATCAAACTAGGTAAGTCAGAATTTCAACTAATAGCTTCTTACCAATCCTCTTCTATGGCCCCACAGGATCATGAAAGCATCCTGGTATTCCTTGATAATATCCATATAAGAAATGGTTCTTCAATCCTTGGCAACTTCAGCTACATCTATGTAGATTGGAGTACTTGCATATCTAACATTGGGTATGCACAATGTTTCTTACATTAGGTTAATGAGAATTCCCTGAATCAAGCTGTCTGAAATTTCTCCAGAGGTGGTAATATCCTGGACCTATTTCTCACAAACTCATCCCTGGCATGTTTCCTTCCCTAGGTTTGCCCTTCATTATTTAAGTTGGACCACAAACCAGTTACCTTTCTGGTCATAACATACACCCCCCCCCCCCCGGTAACCAACATCATCTTCTTTGCAAACTTTAAAAAAGCAAAGTTTTTACAATTGTTTAAGGACATCTCAGAATTCACCCATGTTAACCCAGCAGTAGGAACAGGATATGCAACAAATCTATGCCAAGGATACTCATTTAGAAAATTTCTCTGCCAGAGGAGTTCCCACCAGATCTAAATACCATGACAAATTCAACAATGAACCACTCCTGTGGTTAGTAAATATTAACAAATTACACAACAGGAAGAAGAAACTACTTAGAGTACTTTGTAAGGCCAGAATCTTCCATCACAAAGAAAATAAAATGCTCCACCAAGACACTGAATGCAGCTATAAAGACCAGCAAAACCATCCCATGAACATAGGCTAGCTTCTGAGACTAAGGATAATTATACGTCCTTTAGAAAACTAAGGAATAATTCACATCACTGCTCCAAACTTCTCTCTAATGACATCTCCCATTTCAATCCTAAAGGCATTGCCAACATACTAGCAAATAAGATCACTGCAAATTTCTCCCCAGAAACTATCTTCCCCAAGCTAAACACCCCTGGGTCCCTTTTCACTATCATTTCAAAGGATCATATTCTTAAGGTTCTCTCCAAGAAAAAAACACCCTTTCAGTGGCTCTTGACAGTATACTTGAATGTCTAAGAAATACCATCAGCCAGGCTCTTACTGATCCCCTTCTTAAGTTGTTCAGCATAAGCCTTTCTACTAGCTACATTTCTGAGTCATGGCACACTGAGATGGTGATGCCCCTCCAAAAGTGTAGCCCTACCACTGACTTGGGAATCGTTAGACGTATTAGTCTTAATGGTCTTGTATGTAAATTCATGGAATGCAGCATCACTGAAATCATAAAACATGACATTAAAAATCTCATCAGCCTCGGCCTGCAAAAATTTAAATTTATTAAGGGTAGGTCATGCCTGCAACATCTTGTGCATTTCTTTGAAAAGATCATGCAGACATTGGATAGTGATGAAACTATTTACACTGCCTATCTGGATCTGGCAAAGGTGCTTGACACCATACCACATGATGGGATTCTTAATAAGCGAACAGCCTTAAACACTGATCCTTAATGTGGTAAGATGGATTGTAAACTTGATTAAGGACAGAATGCATGTTGTCTGGGCCAGTGATGCTTCCCCAGTTAGGAAAAAGTGACTAGTAACATTCTGCAGGGTTCCATACTAGGAAAGCTCCTTTTTGGCATTTATTTCTCTGGCCTAAACAATGACAACAAGGATGTTTGGCTGACTAAATTTGCTGATGATTATATGCTGGGTGCAAATGCTAAATCTTCCAATGATGCTAATACCCTTCTAATAGAACTAACATGCTACAACTCATAGTGCACGGAAAAGAGCTCAAATTGTATGCTAAGAAATACAGTATCATCTCTTTCTGAAAACAACAAATTCCTACCATCTACTATATCAATGATGCCACACTCCATAGTGAGTCTGTGATTAGGGACTTTATCTGCGTCAGTGTCTCCCTTTCCTTTGATCCTTTTATCACCATGTAGCTACTGCAGTCAGAAAATCCTTCTATATCTAACAATTAATCACAAATAGCATCTCATCTAAAATAAAGGAGGTTACTGTTCTTCTGTACTCTGTCATGATTATTATAGAACATAATGCGTCCTTTGGTATGAATCTCATTAAACACATCAGCAAATTCAAAACACCCACAAAGATTCCTAACAAAAGCTATCAGGAAAAGCTGGAAACCTAGGATTAATGGATTACAGGAGTGCCCAGACAGTTATACGAGATGCCCATCCTGCAGTTCAAAACGTCAGACAATGTGTCACACTGCCTAACTTGGAGAAGGAGCTTGTTCCACAGTAGGGATAGGAGCCACATAATTAATCTATGCCTCTTCCTTATCTTATTTATTTGTTAGAGCAGATTTAGAACTTTGTCAAAGTTAGCCAGACTGATTTATTGAGATATACGAATTCTGGATCCCTTATAGTCATATAAGCAAGGCACAAATCACCTCTAAAGAGTCTATATGAAACTGAGTATAGAGACACAGTCTCCACTCTTTCTTAGTAGTTCAAGTCTTTTAAGTCTCTGATCTCTTTAGATACAAACCTCTGGGGGCTTTCTAAATTACTGTTTCAGTACTTTGTGTCATAAAGGCTCTTGAGAGGAGACCTGTGCCTTGCTTTATGATTCCTCGGGGACCTTATTATCAGAAATCTCCTCTTTCTCAGTTTATCAAATAATGTAGCCAACACCAGTACAAGACATCTCAATTTACATCAGGCATACCACTCCACTGTCCAGATTTTTGCCTCATATTTTTGGTCTTTTCCTTATAAAATTTGTGGTTTTCTAGCAAATCACTGAGGACTGAATTAATTAAATAATGACATATATTCGAGTTTTAGATTTCATATTCTTCAGAAAATACATGCTAACACAAATCAAGGTATATTAGCAATGTTTTAAGTCTATAAGAGCATTATTTAAAATCTCTCCCGATTTTTGGACTTTTGTTGTTGCCCCCCACCAACATTGTTTTAAGCTGTGTCCAAATTTCTTGCACAAAGAGGTTGACAGGTATGACATCAGGTAATAAGCAAAACTAAATGAAGAGACAGGTTCATTACCCAGCACCTGTATTTTTCTTTTCTAGAGATTATCCTGATGATTATGAAGTTACTTGCTGTGGCAGCATCCTTAGTTGTATGAGGCAGTCTGTTCTTTTTTTTTTTCATAAACATCTTTATTAAATTATCACGTATGACATAGGCAATCATACATTTATGTAAATGAAAAACAGCATTGACACCACTTTAGCTGCAAACATTATACATCACAAACACATTGAAACAACTGTAGTTGCAAAAATTATACATCACTTATAATCTATCCAGTCATTGTCAGTTAAGCATTATAGGGCTCATTCAAATCCTGCCTCATAAACCTTGTTCCTTCTCTGCATATATTGTTCTGACAATTCCCATTTATTTCTATGTAGTTTGCTCTGTCCCTTTTCTAAAGATCCTAATTCCAGTTTTATCTCGGTTACTATATTCATTACTTCTAGTAAAGTTGGTCTAGACTTTGATTTCCATTTTCTAGCAATTGCTTTTTTGGCAGTCACCATAATTAGATTCAGCAAGGCTATACTATATCTAGGCAATTCCGGCTCTGTATTATAGCTCAAAAAAATCATCTCCCCAGTCAATTCAATCAGCTCACCCAGCATCTCCAACAGAGTGGTTCAGAGGGAATTCTTAAAGTCGGCCAGCTCATTACACTCCCAAAAGATATGTTCCCAGCCATCTCTTTCTTGCCCATCACACCTCCAGCATTTGCTATCCATGTGAGGAAAAATTATTTGACGTCTACTTGGGGTATAAAAATACCTATGTAAACACTTCCAGGCAAAGATCCTAAATCTTCTAGACTTTGTTGCTTATTTGGGAGATATACATATATCTCCCCATTCACAAAGAGGCAGTTTGTTTTTAACATAAACTACTCTTTCATTGAGGAAAGTACAGTTGTGTTATACTTATCATAACTGTAGATGTTCATGTAGATCAGATTGAGTAATTATTCTTCTAAGTAATATTTAAAAAGGTCAATAACTTATTGAAGTATGGGAAGCAAATCCTAAATAAAGATTTCCATTCCTTTTGTTTGTTCTGTTTGGGGCCTCAGCACAAAATTTCTAGTTGTCAGGATTGTTGTAGGTTTTACTCCAAAATCCATAAATATAGGGCCAAAATCCTTGCAGCCCACATGGAATCTTTAGACATAGTACCACTTCTTTTTTCATATGCCTTGGCTTGAGCCAGTTCCTCCCCACTGAAATTATACATCTTTGTTGGCCAAGGACTGAGCTAATGTATATGGTGTCTAGACAGAGGAAATAGAGTGGCAGTCTCATACAAGTTGGCCAGGCAAGCCACATTTCTGGATTTCTCCTTTCTACAAAAATAAACAAGAAAATCCCTGGTTCTATGAACAGCTGACCCCAGCATTGTAAAAATGGCCAGGGCCAGAGGAAAAACTGACAGGAAGTGCTATAAGGAAGACAGAGCACACATGAGTGCCCTAGAAGGAGAAGTGTGAGAATCTGGTAGAGGAAAGCAAGTACACAAGAAGTGCTTTAAAAGCAGAATGAACTGGCTAGGATGAAAATGAGGGTAATAACCAGTGGAACTGCGAAAAAACGCCGAAATTGGTGTTGCCAAACACCACGTACCAACCAAACAAACTGGAAGCGAAATGAAGGATAACCTTCAAAGTTTATTGTAAATCAATATAAATCCACAGCAAAACATTGACAAAACCATGAACGCCTTCTCAGCCTAAGCGTTTTCGTCACGAATGGACTTCATCAGATAAAAACAATTGTTCTTAATTAACCTTTTATATAAATTTAAAAAACAAAGAACCAATCATGTTTGTGTATTCCAAATTAAGCCTTCAAATCACATCAATTAATTATTAAATATATGCACCATTTGATAAATGTTCTTCCTAAATAAATACATATGTTTAAATAAGCAATAAATAAACAAATACTTCCCAATAAATTTATAAAATATTATTAAAAACTTTTGTATATTTAAAACCTCTTGTAAAATGTATAAATAAATAAATTAAAATAAAATGAAATGAATGAAATTTCATCAATGCAAACCTATATACTTTATGTGATGATAATTTTGTGTAGACAATGGTGCCATCTGCTGGTTACCTGGGTTATCACACCTTTCTATTCATATTTTTTCAGCCCTTATTTTCAAAAGGGGCTGAATAGATATGTACTCATTTAAACCCGGTTTCCTATTTGCCTCTAAGGCTACTTGCCACCACAATTCTCTGTAGGCTATTAATTCTTCCAAGGGGCCCCCTCTGTTGTCACTTACTATTTGGTCCAAAACAAAAAATTGGAATTTGGACCCTACACAAACCTTGGAATGCCTAAAAATCGCATTTGTTTCCTTTTCCTTCTTGACATCATACATGTGTTCATATATTCTTCTTTTAAGTGTCCTTTCCGTTTTTCCAACATAAAAAGATGGACATACCACACATGTAGCCAAATAAACGAGCCCCCTTGATTCACAATTGTAATATGCCTTGCTTTTTAACCATCTTTTTCTCCCTTCCAAAAATATTTTTTCTTTATTCGAAATATAATCACATTGCCTACACCTACCACATTTAAAAGTTCCAGTTTTTACCCTACCTCCTGTTTCTTTATTCTTTTCGGTATCAGTATTGTTTTCTAGACATCCTTTTATACTAATGGTGTTTTTGAATATAACTTTAGGCATATGGGTAGAAAACCCTTCCAAATCCGTAAAAGTTTTAAATCTCTCCCATTCTCTCTGAAATATTGTCTTTACTTTCTTGTTTAATAAATTATATTCAAGAATAAGTGATTGTTGAAAATTTTCATCTTCCTTTTCTTCTATCACTTTCACTTCATTATTCGACCCAAGTATAGGTCTAAATCTGTCCCTTCTACCATTTTCTACCTCTATTCTCAAGCTTTGAATAAATTCACTTGGGTATGCTCTCTCAAGAAACATTTTTTGTAACAAATCACATTCAATTACAAATTTGTCATCTTTACTGGTCATTCTCGACCCTCTTACAAACTGCCCTTTCACTAGATTCTTTTTACAATACAACGGATGGGCACTATTAAAATGTAAAAAAGAATTTACATAGGTGGGTTTCCTATAAACACTTGTTTGGAAAGTTTTATTTTCTAAAGTTATTTCTACGTCTAAATATGGGATGCTAGTCTTTGAGTAATTGTATGTAAACTTTAAAAATGTTGAAGTTTCTTCCATATATTTGATAAGTTCATCCAGTATGTCTATACCCCCTATCCAAAATATAATGATGTTGTCAAGAAATCTTTTATATAGTGTCCAATATTTCTCATATTTTGATCGAAAAATGTATTTCTTTTCCCAATTAGCTAAAACTAGGTTTGCAAAGGTAGGTGCACAGGCAGCACCCATTGCTACACCTTGCAACTGCCTAAAATATTCTCCATTAAATAGGAAAAAATTGTTTTTCAATACTAGGTCCATTAACCCTGTGCACACTACCTTTTCTTCATGGGTCAATCTACTATCCGCAAATATTTCTTCTTCAAACATCATAATACCAGCTTCATATGGTATAGAACCAAACAAATCGATAATGTCTATGGTAACAAAAGTTAATTCTTCGTGATACAAATTAATGTTAAAATACCCAAAAGGTCCCAAGAATCTTTCAAAATTGTTTCCTTTTCTATCCAAATGTCCTTGGTCTTAACATCCACATATTTAGCTAGGGAATTAGTTTTTGACCCACCCGCTGAGACAATAGGTCTCAGTGGTGGGTCCAAGCTATTTTTGTGGATTTTTGGGATACCAAATATAACTGGTATTTTGGGTTTGGTCTTTTTCAAAAAAGTTAAAGTCTTAATATTAATAAGCTCTTCATTCATCATATCTTCCAAAACGCCATCAATTTTGTAATAAGCCATATTAATTTCATTTCTAGAGACCTCCCTATATTTTGTTTCGTTCCTTAATATTTCATTCATTTTACCTTCATATACAATCACATCCATCACCACCACTCCACCCCCCTTATCGGGATTCATGACCCTAATATTTTTGTTAGTTTTTAATTCTTCCAAGGTTAAATGTTCCTGAGGGTGGAGATTGTTGTGAATTTTGCTGTCTCTCATATTTTTCTCCTTTCTTCTAATTTCTCTTTCCATGATATTTTCAAAATTCTTTAGCTGCGTATGTATAACTGGATTAAAAACAGATTTCTTCGTTAATAAATTTTCGTTTATAACATTCCTATTTCTTTTCACCTCAACATCCATACCTTCTTTATGAAACAACAACTGCAAATTCATCTTCCTAATAAAAAGTTTCATATCAATGAGAGTTTGTGTAGAATTACCTTTTACTAGTGGTATGAACTTGAAACCCTTTTCCAGTAGTTTAAAATGCTGAACATTTAATACCAAATTGCTAAAATTGTAAATAGTTAACCCTCCTAAAGTGTATTTGTTCTCATTTTCCTCTATAATGTAATTCAGTGTATCCTCTATTGGGTGGGGGGTCCCTATTGTCTGTATTTCCCCCTCCCCTACTCCCCCCCCGTTGTTGAAAATTTCCTTGCCGTCTTCTATCCTGCCATTTCTCACTCTCTGGGCTTTCTAGTGGGGGAAATTCAACATCGTATTCATTTTCCATCCATTCTCCATTTTCCTCATAATTTCTATTTTTTTCTAAGGGCTTTTTATAATTATAATTGTTATATTGTTTGTAGTTGTCATACTGATACCTATAACCCGTCGGTTTAGGGTAACTAACCTGATTGTTATATTCCTGGATATCCCTTTTTAATTTGTCCATTTTCCTATTCACTAAAAGTTTGCATTTATCATCTATTTCATCTTTCATTTTAAAATATTCCTGCCTTTCTTCTTTAATTTGAAAAATCAAATCTTCTTTAATACACAAGTCCAAAGATTCTATCTGTGTTTGAAGGCTTTCTAAATTTCTGTTGTTTTTCTTAACTATCAACCTAACAATGTCCAACCCACATTTATTAAACACCACTATCAAATCCTTATGAAATTCTAATCCAATCTGTACATTGTTAGGATATTTCCAAGTTCTCAGTCCCTTAGGGACAATATCACGCTTTAAACATTCATTGAGATATGCGTTTTCAATCATTATAGTTTTGTATTTATGCATGAGTTTAAACATGTTATTCAATTTTTTACTGAAAGAATCATTATTATTACTTCCATTTAGCTGTCCGATAACGTTAGAACTGAAAGAATACTGCATTTTAACCAGTCCTTCATGTCCATAGACTTATCATGGTTAACAGTACCTGAACAATTCTGTTGCCTTTGACTCGGTTGTTTGTCAAAGAAATGAACAGAGTTCTCTTCATTGTCCATAAAAATCGCTGGTGTGTCTGCAGGGTTGAAGCGGCTACCATTCGGTTCATCCCCTTCATCGTACGCTCCTTCAGCGCCACATAGTTCCCTTTTACGTTTACTTTTGTGACAGTACACCTCTTTCTCCTCTCGTGCACACCGCTTACTTGTCCCTTCTGCTTCCTTCCTGACCAGGGTTTCGCATAAGGGAGTAAGAAGATCTACCAGCTGGGTTAGTTGTCTGATAAGCCTCTTCGATTGGCCAACGTCATCAGAACCTCCGTTCCTCTCCTTCCCTTCCATTTCCATGGCAAAACGAAACAAACCAAGAAAAAACGCCGAAATTGGTGTTGCCAAACACCACGTACCAACCAAACAAACTGGAAGCGAAATGAAGGATAACCTTCAAAGTTTATTGTAAATCAATATAAATCCACAGCAAAACACACTATTGACAAAACCATGAACGCCTTCTCAGCCTAAGCATTTTCGTCACGAATGGACTTCATCAGATAAAAACAGTTGTTCTTAATTAACCTTTTATATAAATTTAAAAAACAAAGAACCAATCATGTTTGTGTATTCTAAATTAAGCCTTCAAATCACATCAATTAATTATTAAATATATGCACCATTTGATAAATGTTCTTCCTAAATAAATACATATGTTTAAATAAGCAATAAATAAACAAATACTTCCCAATAAATTTATAAAATATTATTAAAAACTTTTGTATATTTAAAACCTCTTGTAAAATGTATAAATAAATAAATTAAAATAAAATGAAATGAATGAAATTTCATCAATGCAAACCTATATACTTTATGTGATGATAATTTTTGTGGTGCCATCTGCTGGTTACCTGGGTTATCACACCTTTCTATTCATATTTTTTCAGCCCTTATTTTCAAAAGGGGCTGAATAGATATGTACTCATTTAAACCCGGTTTCCTATTTGCCTCTAAGGCTACTTAGAACCAGTGGAACTGCAGTACACAAGAGCAGGAATAGTCAAAGAGAAATATATACCAGAATGGATCAAGGCAGAACAAGAACCTTGAAGGCCTGAACTGTTCTACACCAAGAGACTTAAGTGCATGAGTGGAAAGAATGGTGATAAGAGGAGGAAGACCCAGAAAGAAACATGGGCACGAGGCAAGAAGATGTTTTATCCAACAGGGCTCTGATAGACTGGTTTCTCAGACCAGAACAGAATAAATCATTTTGAACCTTCCCTAGATGGCTATGGATATGAGGAATTGATTACAGCTTAGAAGATGCAGAGGCACTTAAAGGAAAAAGGTACTTTTCCAAACTATCCTTTAAAAGAAAGGGATAATGCTGAACTGCTTCACCTTTTCCAACAGGACTGAGTTAATTAATGCAGCATTTTCAAAACTTGATAACAAAACTTTATTTTTGAGCAGAAAAAAAATTTAAAAAAGGATCCAAGGACAACCAAAGAACTCAAAACTAAATCCGTTTTTAATGTACAAAATAAAAAAAGTGTTTTAAAACTTTATTTTTGTTTAATATAATATTACATTCTTTATTTTTTGAGCAAGGAAAACTTTTTGTTAGCACATGATCTGATTAACATTCCAAAGGACTATAAAAGCTAAAATAAGTTACTAAGCAATGTGCAGTAAAAATGGCATCTTCAGAACTAAATTTGCTGTGTGACTACATTTCAGGTAGCATTTATAGATCAGTGTAAAAATCTAAAAGAAACCAGTGGAAAAGCTTGTGAAAACAACGGATCAATAATCAAAAGGCAAAAAAAGGGGAATTAGGGAATTATAAAGATAACTAACTTATAGAGTGACTCTTTAGGAGAAGAAGGGGAAGAAACAAAAGGAAAACAGCAAATGTGGAAATTTTTAACAAATAAACAAACCAAGTACTGCAAAGTAAAATATTTACAACTCTGAGAAGAATTTAGCTGGGTGCTTTAACACCAGGGAAAATGGAGGAATAAAGTTGCCAGTGGAGATCATAAAAACAAAAGGTAAATAACCTAAGGAGTGGACCATAAAGAACATGATGCAAGAGGGGGAGGCAGCACTGTAGGAGGACTACATAGAGACAGACAGAGAGATAGAGAGGGGGTGGCTGGTATTAAGGGGAACTCATGGTAATTTCTACCTAGGGATAAGTGAGGTGAAGGCAGGGAAAAAATAATATGTATGAAGTAATAAAAAAGAAAGACTAATACAGCTTTGCAAACAAACTGAGCTTAGGAGAAGTGACAATTTGCAAAAAAAAGGATCAATCCCCTTAAAGTGATGTTACAAGGCAAAATAGTGGAAAGAATGAATCACAGCATGAAGTAGGGGTAGATGCAAACTTATAGCTAAATAGTTGGAAGTCAACAAAATAAGCAAAAAGTAGTACAAAAGATGAAAGATTACTAAGTAGGAGAATGAAGGGAAATGTATGAAAAGTAATATAGATTAATACAGAGTATTGCACAGACAGAAAAATGAAGTACAGTGGAAAATCCAAAGAAGAGATACAGAGATCAGAGAAACTGGTCAGAGAAGCAAATCATGGCGAGAAGAATAAACAGACACAAGAAAACGTGGATCAGTTGGTGGGGAGAGAAGTCCCCCAAGGAAATTAACAGAGGAGAAGAAGAATGGATACAACTGGACTTGAATACCTATAAGAGCAGCTGAACTTAAATTATAGCATTAGGCAAGAAGAGTGCAGCAGCCACCAACAGTGTGGAGGTGAAAACATTGGACAGGAGATTGTTTAGAAAAGCTGCAGAAAGAAATGGAAACTAGTGGCATGATGGCAAATGGAGGCAGAAAGAAGGAGGGCAACAGAAAGGAGCATGTGTGAAAAAGTGGAGGTAGGCAGTTGATAAGGAGGCACAAATATAGGTAGCAGAACTAAGTAACTATTTTGGGTGTAGGCATGGAAAATACCCGAGGATAGGGAAGTGGCCCATCCACGTCAGAATGGGAGTGGATTATGGGGGTTAATTAAGCATGGACAAGACAATGGTAATGGCAACAAATTGGGGAAATCAGATGAAGCCAAGAGTAGAAATAGAAGGGAAGACAGTGGAAAAGGTAAAAGGCTTCAAGTATCTGGGAGGGGTGGCTGAGGAGAAGGGAAGTCTGAATGAAGAGGTCAAAGGTAGAATCAGAGGGGCTGCAGCCAACTGGCATAGAGTGTCAGGTGTAGTCTATGACAGAAGAATGCCAAATATGCTGAAAAGTAAGGTGTACAAGACAATGGTGTGACCAGTACTGCTGTATGGTACAGAAACCTGGGCAATAAAGGCAGAATAGCTGAAGAAGCTAGAATTGATGGAAATGAAGTGCCTGAGAAAGGTGGTAGGATGCACACTGTGGGACAGACAAAGAAATGAGGACATAAGAGCAGAAGCCAAAGTAGCTCCAATTGCAGAAAAGAGCAAAGAGAACAGATTACAGTGGGTTGGCTACATGTGCAGAAAAGCAGAAAACAATCTAGTGAGGAAGATTTGGGACAGACAGGAAGAAGGTAAGAGAAAGCAAGGACATCCAATAAAGAGGTGGATGAATTGTGTGAAAGGAGATCTGTGACAGTCAGGCATGAGTGTTGAGGAAGGCAGGAGTGTGGCACTGAATCGGGAGAGTTGGCAACAGTTACCATGATACCCAGACCCCATGTAGAAAAAATGGGAAAAAGAGGGATGATGATGATATTGAAAGGGGGTTGGAGCAGAAAGGATAGAGGAGAGACTTAGGAAGGAGGAGAATGAAGGTGTTAATGTGGGATGTAGAAGGAATGTTGACCCTCATATAGAGGGCAAAAGTAGCACAAAAGGTCAACAGGGAAGGTAAAGATATAGAAACATTGCATGTGATTAAGTTGAAACAAAAAGAGAAGTGGAAACACTAAGAGTGACATTCATGGAAAGAGTAAGAGTCCAAGTGGAAGGAAGTGGGCCATTCCTATTCAACATCGGGAAAACATGTCACTTGCCTGAATGGTAATCTCTAATAAAAGTTCTAGAATACTGGGAAGAAACAGGTGAATTTACACAGAGGTTAACAGCCAGGTGCAAGAATATTGTGCAAAAATTCTTGTCAGTGGGAGAGTGTTTACCTAACAACGGAGTCAATAAAACAAACAAACAAAAAGCCGAAAGACAAAACAAAACAAAACAAAAAAACAGGCAGGGGAATGAGGTGCGGCAATGTTAGCCAGGAAAAATATGTTGATTAAGATAGATAAAAAGAGTGGACAGTGAAGATGGATGCTGCTTTTTTTTCTGAAAGGGAAAGATAAAGAGTTAAATCAAGGTTAGGTGATTTGCATGTTCTTAATGATGATAGAAAAGGGTTTCCAGGATGTTTTAAAGCATTGGATGAGGTAGAAAGCAATAATTAAATGGAAGTTTTAAATGTCTTGTTGAGTGAATGGAAAGATGGGAGATAAGGGACAATTACAGAAATGGATGAATGTAAGCATAATCAGAGGAAAATGGGAAGAAACAGACAGGAGGATAAATAAATATCTGAAAGGGAAGGGCAAGGGACCAAGGAAGGAGATAGAGTGCTTCTTAGTGAGGAGAGCTTCTGGTGCTGGGTAAGAAAAGGAAAAATTAGGGAAAGAGGACTTTTAGATCATGCCTCAAAGTACTACAAAGGAGGCAAGAGACAGGAGAAGGAACTGTAGCTGAAATGAAGGAAATGGATAGTAACATAATGTAAAGGGCTGCTTAATAAAATGGAGAGGATAGTTATGAAAGAAAACAAGTGATAGACAGAAGACATGGGGAGAATGCTAGATAGAATAAAATCAGCCAAAAGGAGTGGTTAAGCATAAAATCTAGAACTCAGAAAGAGGGTATGACAAAGCCTGGAGGAGAAATTAGAAGGTTCTGGGATGATGCAAGCTGTAAGCAGACAACAGAGATTACTAGAATGAAGAAAAGGAAAACAGTATATGAAATCAAGCCAACAAAAATCAGATGTACTAAGGCAGAAATGTTACAAAGGAAGGAATTTTGGTGGGGATGAGTGCAAAAACAGGTACATTTCTAGTAGGTGTTTGAAATTTAGGCAAGAAAACAGCCTCATAAGAAAATGGATTGGAAGGTTACAGATGAAGCAGAAGAAAAAAAAGACAAAATAAAGCAATATTTTATGAATAGCTGTATACCATGGGAAAGAGGGGAGAGACACATCGGGGGATCCAGGGAAGAAACTGCAATAATAAAAAGGTAAAAGTTGAAAAAAAAAAGACATCACAAAAGAAGAGGTAGAGAAAACAATTCAAATAATGAAGGGAAAGAGCCAACAAGGGTGGCCAGTACCTGAATGAGTTCTAAGACAATAAAAGGGGTGGTTAAAGGAAAAGGAAAGCTAACCAAACATTTCAAAATTAGCCAGAAGACTAGCTCTGAGATGAGCTCAGTGAAAAAAAAAGTGAAGGTAATACTGTTCACCAAAGGGATGTCACAAATGTTTGAGTAAGAACATTTAGAGTGTTTTAGCTTATAAATATAAAGTCTGGAAAAGGTTTAGGTGTCAAGAACTAAGAAGATTTTCCAAAAAATATTGACAAAAGCATTAGCAGAATCATTTCAGAGTAGTTATTTTATAAGATGGCTAATGTTGATATGGGAGACCCGCCTTGAATACAGAGAACTGTACTGGCAGGTTTTTTTGGATGCAGGCAAAGCCAGGGCTCAATGGATATATTTCTGTTTTACCCTTATTAAAACTAAGAGCTGCTAAGCTTTAAATTTAGGGTAATTCAGGCACATCTGGATTTTTTTATGTATCCATGGACTAGTTGTTAATATTATTTTCAGGTGTAATTTTAGATAGAACACCTGTCCCTACTAACATGTTGGGGTTTTGCCAGTAGATGGTGCTAAGTTTACAATATCTAAAGCATATTCACATACCAATGCATTTATGCTTTTCCTAAGTTTTTGAGATTTTTGAGATTTATGTATTTTTATTAAAGATTTTTATTTAAGATAGAATAGGATTGTAACTTCAATCATTTTAGCCATGTTTTGTTTCAATACACTAATATATAGGGTGTTAAAAACAGGGTAGAGAAATTTTAAAGGATTTTAATGTGATTGTTTTAATGAACCTATTAATTAATAGGCGATGTCGATTGGCTAGGTAGTTTAAGCACATTATAAAAGAGCCTTGATTTTATTGATTGTTGTCTGATGAAGTCTGCTGTAGTAGACGAAAACGTGGAAGAAATTGTAGCGTTAAATAAAGTGCCTTGTTTGCTATAGTAGCCTTTCCGTTTCACTTTGTTGGAAGTTATTGTTTTTTTGCTGGTGATTTTCCTCTCTTTATTTTTGTGGACTAATGTTGACATTCACAGAAAAAGCAATAGCAGGACAATTGGAAGGAAGTCGGCCATTCCTATTTGATTTAATTGAATGGGGAGCTCTAGTAAAAGTTCTGGAATACCCGGAAGCAGTAGGCAAATTCACACTATGGGTAACAGCTGGGTGTTAGAATCTAGTGCAAACATTCTGTTCAATGGGAAATTGACCAGAGGGACTTTCAATTAGGGGATCACATGGCATGGATGCCCAGTATTGCTAGCTTGTTCATATAGTGAAGCAAGTCTCAAGAAGAGATATAAGGGTGAAACTAGTGATGCAGAAGGAAGGATGCGAAAAAAAACATTTTTTTCAGTATACTCACATGTACATTTTTATTAATGGAAGAAAACACAGCATATGCCCTGAAGAATGTGACTGAACATTTTAAATGTTCACATAGACCAGAATGGAATGCAAATGGAACAAAACAGCAATGGTGGGAATATGAAGAAGAAACAGGAAGGAGAGATACGGTAACATAACAACCATGCCAAAAGTCAAGTGTATAGATTTAGAAGTTGAGAAGGCAGTGAGGAAACAGTGGGAGGGAACTATAAGAAGCTTAACCTAGAGATTGTGGTCCTGGTTAGAAAATCAAAAGAAAAGGGTTTTACAATGGTAGAACAGCTGAATATTGTAAAAATAAAGGAAAGCCCTGTGGGATACCCCTTGATACACCTACCAATGGTCAGGTCACAGAATGTCACAAAGACATCCAGAAAATATATAGGAAATAAATATGGAGGGGGCAAGAAGAAAAACACAAGCAGGAGAATAGACAGAAAGAAAGAGAGAGACTATGGGACATATACTAAGTTTTTGAGTAGGCACCATTGTCTAACAGGGATATGAGCTGGACCTCAGAGTGGAAGATGCAGTGGAGAACAGGCCCAAGAATGTAAAGGAGCCTCAAAGAAGGCATATGGGAGTGCTGTTAGTAAGTTAAAACATGAGTAATGTGTGAATTTATTGAGGACCAGAATGATTTCCAGGGGAAAGTATGGGATGAGATAAAAAAGCGACTCACAAAGAAGGTGATTATGAACAGTAGATCAAATCTTTAGAAGAGGAAAGGGAATGAATGGCTACATAAGTAAAAAAAAATAAAGAGAGAACAAGGCATTGTGAAAAAAAATTAAGACTAGACCAGGTAGATGTTACAGGCCTAAAAGCAGTACTCAGAAGGATAGGAATAAAGCCTAACACATTTGAACACTGGAGGAAGCAATGGAAAGGGATGCTATTAATGAAACAGGAAAAATGGAAAGGGAAGCCCAGATGAGGAATGATATTGAAGGACATCAAAAAGAAAATTGCCATGAGCAATACAAAAACTGAAATAAATTGGGACTAGAGGAGAGTTAGCTATGGCCAATGAGAATGGTAAGAAATGATCACTATAACAGTTAATTTAGTGTCCTACTATCAGTCTGCAACCAACAGGTAAGGAGGAAACGCAGATAGCTTTATACTCCAAGGATATTAAAGACTGAAAAGAAAAAGGAGGATGTAAGGCATTGGAGAAGTAAAAGTGTAAAATAGAAACACATGTTTTGGGAATGTGGATGGACAAACAATGTATGGGAAGGAGCCATAAAGTCATGAGAAAATATGACATAATTATTTTAAGAACAACTTGAAATTGTATTTGTTTGGGATAGCTTCAAGTAGGGACTAAAAGAAGGGTAAGGAACCAAATACTGTTCATGACAGCAGAAGAGAAAAGAGCTATCTGGCAAAGTTCTGATCGGTAACACAGCATTTAATATATGGCAGAGAACAACATGGATAGACTGCAAAGAGTGGTGGAAGAGAATAAGCTAAGAAGAGTGAGATCAGAAGAATAGTGAAGTGATAGGAAGTAGAAAAAGGGTAAAACTGTGGGAAACAGGAAACTAGCTAAGACTCGAACCTAAAAGAAGGTACATGCATAGGATGACACAAGAAACAGAATGGGAGAGAGACTAGAAATGGTAAGAAAAAGGGAGTTATGTCTTACCATAATATTCCATCTGTGTTGTTCATCTTCTTTCATTCATCAATGATTGGTTCGGTTCCGAGCCCTCGGAACCGAGTTGACCTTATACGAAGCTCGCGCCAGCCAAAAACTTCTTGAGCTAAGTATCTACCCATAATGCCCTTCTCCCTGTTACCTCAGATCAAGTTTGCAAGAAAAAGAGAAGTAAAGGTGAGGCCACTTCTGCGCAAATACCCTAGGGGCACCACTTAGACCCAAAGTATCCCCCAGGAGCTTTTGGAGGGGGAAGGAGGGTGGGAAGTGATGAATGAAAGAAAATAAACAACACAGATGAAACGTTATGGTAAGACATAACTTCTTTATCTAATGTTGTTAATCTTATTTCCATTCATCACTGATGGGACAGAATCCCAAGCTACCTTGAGGTCCATGGGCAGCCATTATGGAAGAACATTCCTGAGTACGATTGAGCTGAAGGCAGCTCTCCCTCTGGAGACCAAGTCCAATTTATAATGATTGATAAAGGTATGAGGCTTAGCCCAAGTAGCTGCTGTGCAGATGTCATCCATGGAAGCCTTGGACTGGAAAGCTACAGATGTTGCCCTAGGCTAGATCTAGTGGAGTGAGCTTTAACTATTGGCATAGGTTGATTACTGAGGGAGTAGATGAAACATATGCAGTCCCTTAGCCATTTTGATAATGTAACCTTGGAAACAGCTTCTTTTTTTGTGTCCAAAAAAGGAGATGAAAAGCTGTTCCGATTTACAGATAAGTTTAGTCCTGTCTAGGTAAAATCTCAGTTGTCTATGTACATCTAAAGAGTGAAAGCAGTACTCTCCTCTATTGGCAAAATTCAGAAAAAACACTGGTAAATCAATAGTCTGGTTTAAGGAGAATTCAGAAACAACTTTGGGAAGGAAGGATGGATTCGTCCACGGTGATACTCTGTCTTTATGAAATACCAGATAAAGCCTCTTTATACCCAATGCCTACAGCTCTGAGACTCTTCTGGCAGATGTGATGGCTACCAAAAACAAGGATTTCCAAGACAAAAACATTAGGTCACACTTCGCCACAGGTTCAAAAGGTTTTTGAATCAAAGACTGAAGGACTAGAGTGAGGTTCCATGGTTCCACGAGCTATCTGACAGGAGGCCTGATATGAGAGGTCCCTTTGAGAAGGCTTTGCATAGGCATAAAGAGATAAGAGGAGTGCCATCTATACCATTGTGGAAATTGGAAATTGCCACTAGATGTACTCGTACGGCAGAGGCTCCATTATCAAAAAACCTAGCCTAGTATTAAAGCACTGCAGTTACTGCAGCCAAATATGGGTCTAGCATGAACCTTTTCATGAACCATGGAGAACCTTTTCCATTTATCCTGATATAGTCTTCTGGTGGATGGTTTATGAGAGGTCAGAATTATATTTCAAACAGGCGTGGAGAGATTAGTTTGCCTGGTGACTAGTGGAAGTGGAGAAACCAAACTCTCAGCTTGAGACTGGACAGATTTGGGTGACTCAACCCTTGGGTTGAGTAATCAGATCTGGTAGAGGGTCCAGAATCCACAGTGGGTATACTAGGTGAGGCTGGAGGAAGGGGAACCAAACTTGTCAAGGCCAGAATGGGGCTATGAAGATCACCTTACATCTCAACCAAAGAGCTTTCTTTAGAAACTGAGGAATCAGGGGGATGGGAGGAGGATAAGCATAAAAAAGTCCCGTGGGCCAATCGTGGATTAGAGCGTCCCTCCATGACTGCCCCTCTGTGGGAAGTAGGGCAAAATAGCTGCTGCACTTGTTGTTCGATGGAGAAGTGAAAAGATCACAGCAAGGTTGGCCCCAGTGCCTGAAGATTTCTGTTGTCACCTCGGGGTTGAGAGACCATTCATGAGGCATAAGGATGCATCTGCTCAGTTTGTCTGCAATCACGTTGGAGCTCCCTGGGATATGCACTACTATCAGAAAGTGGTTGGAAGCTACCACCCACTGCCAAATTCTCAAGGATTCTCAACATAGGGGGTAGGACTTGGTTCCTCCTTGCTTGTTGATATACCAGACTACTGACATATTGTCTGACTGAACTGCAATTGTCCCGGAAGGAAGAGCCTAATGAAAGGCCTGCAACACTAACAACACAGCTCTCAGTTCCAGAACATTGATATGCAGGTGGGCCTCTTAGGTGGACCATGTGCCTTGGACAGTCTTTCCCTGGAAATGGACCCCCCACCCAATCAGGGAAGCATCCGTGGTCACAATGGCTGTGGGCTGAGGGGATTGAAATGGGTGACTCCAAAGTTCTGCGTCTGGCCTCATCCACCAAAGGAGGTCTTGTTTGCAGGAGTTGGTTATATGAATCTGGTAACTGAGAGGGTGATAGTTTGGGAACCACTGACAAAGAAGGAGCATTTGCAGGGTCCGCATATGCAGCTTTGCTAGAAGCACTATTGGGATTAAAGCTGCCATAAATCCTAGGGCCTGAAGAACTTCCCTTGCTGAGACTTTTGTTTGAGAAAGTATCACTCAGAGCTGAAGCCTCAATCGGTGGAGTCTGTGAATTGGGAGTGATACCAGGCAGGACTGAGTATTGAACACTGCTCCAATGAACTCTATTTGTTGTGTCGGAGTAAGATTTGATTTCTCCCAATGTATAGTTATTCCCAACAAATTTTCCAGAGAGAGAGTATGATGCAGTTCTTTTACCAGAAGATGCTTGGTGGGAGTGGTGAGGAGCCAGTCGTCCAGATATGGAAACACCCAAAATCCTTTTAGCCTCAAGTCAGTTCTGACCACTGCCAAGCATTTTGTGAGCACTCTGGAGGCTGTAGAGAGACCGAATGGCAGGGCACAAAATTGGTAATGACTGGCTCCTAGCCAGAAGCGAAGCAGACTCCTGGAGTGTTTGTCCATCTTGATGTGGTAATATGTATCCCCGAGATCTATTGAGCACATCCAATCACCTTCTCTTAAAAAGGGAAGAATGGACTGAACCGTGACGATCCGGAATTTGGTTTGGGTGACAGACTTGTTTAAGCTGCTGAGATCCAAAATGAGTCTCCAGTCCCCTGTCTTTTTTGGCAGCAAAAAGAATTTTGAGTAAAATCCGGATCCATGCTGGTCTGGTGGGACTGGTTGGATGATGCTTTTCTGAGACAGCTTTATAATCTCTGAAGCTGCTTCTTCACTTTGACTGGGTGGAATGTCAGGAAGTTTCCTTGGAAGGTTTGGCTGACAAGAAAGGGGAATGGTGTAACCTCTGCTAATGATGCTCTGCACCCAACGATCGGTGGTAATAGATCGCCAGGCAGCTTGGTGCAAAGAGAAACAACCCCCGACTGCTTCCAGTGGTAAGCAATCAGGCTGCTCCTCAGGAGAGCTGGTAAGGCTGTCCAGAAAAGGAATCTCTGGAGCCTTGGTTATGATGACCCCCCTCTGCCTCTATAGGGGCATCTTCTGGAATTGTTACCTCTTCTGCCCCTGGGGGTATCATCACCATGTGTGGCATGGAAAGGACCTTGAGCCTTTTTGTGCCACATTTTTCCACTCCTCTGATTCCTGGAGAAGGTACGTTGAGGGTTGGAAAACCATAGGCCTATGACAGACAGGGTCTTTCCATCTTGCTCGCCCCTGGTTAGCATGTTCTTTACACTAGAACCAAAAAGGGATGAAGCTTAGATGGGAGCATTCAGAAAGGAAGACTTAAAGGGATCTGTGAGGTCATAAATGTGCATAGAGGCATGAAGCCTCATGACAATGCCCAAACCCACTGCTCTAGCCGCCCCTTCAGTCGCATGTGACAGCAACCTCATGGACAAGTTGGAGATTGATTCCAGGGTTGCAAGCTGCGAGCTACTTTGTCCCGGACCTCATCAGACAACTGCCCTGTGAGTGTCCCAGAGAGTACAGAGATCAGGTCCCTCTGGAGCCTCGTGAAATGTGCCAAATAATTCAGGGACCATATAGCAAACGTCCCCCATGCAAAAACACACTTCTCAGGTCTGTCCACTGTCTGGCACTCCCTGTTGGGTGGGTGGAGAGCAGGACTTTCCTCAGCCAAGTCCTTTTTTGTGGCCGCTGCCACCACCATAGCATCGACTGGTAACCCTTTGGACCAATGGGGGGTTGTCCTAGGGAGGGAAAATAATTTTGTCTGGTCTCTGAGGGATCACCTCAGTGGAATCAGGGTTCTTCCAAGCCCACTGCATGATGAGCTGGATGAGCTCATCAGCAGGCAGGGTCACCCATGAGGTAGAAGGCCGGCCGCAGAAAGCCTGCAGGAACACAAACTCCTCAGAAGAAGGGTTGGAGGGCTTCCAGTCACCTCTCTCCTTTAACATTTCCAGGATGTCTCTGAAGGAGACATCATCAGGTGGTGACCGTGGGGACCCTTCCCATCATCATAGTCTGTGTCTTCCGTTAAGGACTCCTCAGGTTAATCCATGTGCTTCTTCTTGCACATTCTCTTTTGAGGGGGCTCCTCAGTGGGAGTCTCAGAGGAGGACTCGGAGGAGTGGGTACTGTGAGCAGGCGTGTCCTGTGGCTTATTTGCCCGGTGTCCTAGGGGGGTGGTCTGTGGCACCTGCAGCTCAAGGGGCAAAAATTGGGGTCCTGTCATCAATGGAGTGCTACCAGAAGCAAGCCCTCTCAATCTCGCAGAAGTCAGTTCTGCCCGAAGAGGATAGAAGCCTGGAACCAAGAAAGACAATCTCGGGACTGGGGTCATACCCTGCATGAAGAACCCACTCCCATGGGTGGAGTTTCAAGCAGGATCAGAGCAGACGTGGCTATCAGCACCGAGGATGGAACCGAGGAAAAAGATGGCTCCATGCCCTGAGCCAATGCACCTGTCCCCCAATCCCCAGATTGAGGAAGGACCGGTTCAGAGGGAACCAACGACCAAAGGGGCAAACTCAGAGCCAGAGTGAGATGCACTGTAGGTGCCAAGGTGATGGGTTCCATGACGGATGTCAGAGCAGAAGGCTTCGAAACTGAGATGGTCGAAGGAGGAGTGTAAGATGGAGTCCGTGATTAGGTCAACCCAAGTCCTGCAGGTGGATGGGTCTAGGAAAGTGTGGGGATCCCCCTGGCTAACAACATCTGGTCCACAAGATGCAGCACACCATGTTATGACAGGCTCCTGGTGGATCTAGTGGATACTCCGGATGGGGAGTCAGGACATTCAATGAAAGGGCTATACACCTGGCCCAGAAATGGATCTACAGAAGTGGAGTAGCGGATCTATGGTGTAAGGTCTGCCGGCACTGAAGTCTCCAGTTTTGAGACTGGAAGCAAAGAGGTCAAATCCAATGAAGTCGGTACAGTGCTCGGTGCAGAAGAGGCACTCAGAGCTGAAACGGTAGCCTCCAAAATGGAAACTAATGAAGTAGTCAAAGGTGTACCCTGAGCTAAAGTGGCTACAGGTTCCAAAGTTGAAATAGGCATAGTAAGGTCTATGACCAGTGCCGGAGGCAGGACAGGTGCCACAATTGGCGCCAGTATCGAAGGTTTCGAGATGCTCAGAGCTGAAAAAGAAGGAGCCATAGAGGCAGACTTATGCTCCGAAGATAACTTTGGGACCTTTGATTTCTCAGGCTTGCCCTGATCCCCCGATGGTGAGGAGGGAACCGAGTGGGATCACTTTTTGTTTTTAGTAGGAGGGGTTGAGACCTCCATCGCAGAAATGGCCTCTGAGAAGGGAGACTTGAGTAACCCTTTCATAATTAGTTTATTTTTGCGCTCATTAAGAGTGCGTTGGCTGAAACTCTGACAAATATCACACGGAGGCTGCACTGAAAGGTAGGGAACTCCTAAACAGTATACACAGTCATCATGACAATCACTATTATTAAGCAACTTGCCATTATATGAAGCACAATGCTTAAAACCTGAAGTACCCTTTTTATCCGATATCTTGATAGAAAGAAACCACAGGCCAACCATATAATCCAACTAGAACAAGTCAAACACCATTAAAGAAAGTCACAATTATAGTAATACAGTGGTATGTAAAGAGAAAAGAAACACCTTACTAAAAACCAAAGATAATAGGTTAAACAGGAAAGGCAATACCAGCTATGGTACTGAAGAAATACCACAAGGGTAAGGGAGGAAAGGCCGTACCAACAATGGTGCTTGAAGGATTACCAACAGTAACAACAGGTAGAGTATAGAGGAGAAAAACAAGGTTAGACAGAAGAAAAATGACTAGAAATACTAGTTGCACAATAAAAAAAGAAGATATCAAAAATTTTCCACACGGATATCAAACAAAGTTCCACTTAGCTGAGAGCTCGGCTGAAACGAGACTTTACGGCTAGGTGGCAAATGACATCTGAGGTAACAGGGAGAAGGACATTCTGAGTAGAGACTTAGTTCGAGAGTTTTTTGGCTGACGTGAGCTTATATAAGGCCAACTCAGTTCCGAGGGCTCGGAACCAAATCCATCAGTGATGAATGGAAAGAAGATTAACAACATCAGATTGTCTGTTTCCATTTAGTTCATCCTGTGGGTTATTGATCTCACTTGGATCCTAGACTGGCCACATATCAAAGACTTCAGCTATTTGAGCTTCACCTCCTCTACCTATAACCCCTCACTCAACAAGATTACCTCAGATTGAGTTTGTCCCATACTGCCCAAACTGACAGTGCTGAGTCTCCATAGGGGAATACTAAGGACCCCACACTGGAGGATAAGCAACCTCAAAAACTCAGTTATCCCATGATCACGAAACTCACCATAATGGTGGGGGCAGGAGGCAGGGAAGGTTGAACCAGATAGAAAGAGACAACTCAGGTCTATCATTATGGTAATTGCATAACTTTTTGTATCTGATGTCTTTTCCATCTGGATTCAACCTGTGGGACAGAGTCCTCAGCCATGTAAAGCACTTGGGAGGTCTTATGGAAAGATATTGAACAATATGGTGGAACTAAAGGAAGCTGTGGACCTCTACTGAATGTCCAGTTTGTATTGGGGCACAAAGGTGTGAGGGGGGCCCACCCAAGTAGTACAAATATCACCTAATGCAGCTTTGGAGGAGAAAGATGTAGAAGTAGCCACAGCTCTAGTAAAATTACTTTTCAGTTTACTCTGAAAGGGCTTTCTTTTCAAACTAAACCCAAAAGAAATACAGTCAGATAGCTACTTGGAGACAGTAACCTTAGACACAGGTATGCCCAAATGGGTCTTAGAAAAGGAAACAAAAAAGAAGTTATGTCTTACCATAACGTTCCATCTGTGTTGTTGATCTTCTTCCATTCATCACTGATGTGTTGGGTTCCAAGCCCTCGGAACCAAGTCTACCTAATACCAAGCTCATGTACACCAAAAACTCTTGAGCTAAGTTGCTACCCACAATTCCCTTCTCCCATTTACCTCAGATCAAGTTTGCATGCAACATATAGAAGTAAAAGCAGAGGCCATTTCTGCGCAGAAACCCTGAAACACCACAAGGACCCATAAGATCCACCAGGAGCCTTTGGTGGGGGATGGAGGGTGGGATGTGATGAATGGAAGATCAACTACACAGATGGAACATTATGGTAAGACATAAATTCTTTATCTGATGTTGTTAATCTTCTTCCCATTCATCACTGATGGGACAGAATCCCAAGCTATTTGAAAACCTGAGTGGCCCTTATGGAAGAAGATTCCTGAGTACCACTGAGCCAAAGGCCGCTCTTCCCCTGGCGACCATGTCCAATTTGTAATGTTTGATGAAGGTATGGGTTTAGCCCAAATGGCTGCTGTGCAAATATCGTCCATAGAAGCTCTGGAGTGAAAAGCAACAGAAGTTGCTATGGAGCTTTGATATTGACAGGTTTAGGTTCATTCACTTGTGAGTATGAAAAAGTAATACAATCTCTGAGCCATTTTGATAAAATGACTTTTGATACAGCACATCCTATTTTTGGTCCAGAGAAGGAGATGAAAAGTTGATCCAACTTCGGAAAGATTTAGTCCTATCCAAGTAAAAATGGAATTGTCTATGTACATCCAATGAGTGTAGACAGTATTCTCCTTTATTGGAATCATTTGGGAAAACGCTGGGAGCTCAATGCAATGGTTGACAGAGAAATCAGAAATCACTTTGGGGAGAAACGATGGCTTAGTACAAAGAGATACTCTGTCTTTATGAAAGATTAAATACGGACTCTTGATGCATAATGCTTGGAATTCCGATATCCATCTAGCTGATGTGACCTCCACCAAAAATAGAGATTTCCATGATAGAAATTTAAGGTCACATTTAACAGCAGGCTCAAAAGAGGGTAAAGTGAGAGGCTGTAATACCAGAGAGAGGTTGTCTCTACAGAATGTGGGTCTGCTATGGAAAACTCTTTTGAGAACAGTCTTGCAAATGTGGTTGGAGATAATTGGAACTCCTTCTAGACAGCTATGAAAATTGGAGATAGCTGCCAAGTGGACTAGAATAGTAGAGGCTGATGCTCCATTCTCAAAAAATTCAGAAAGGTATTGAAGTATAACAGATACAGGAGCTGAGAAGGGGTCTAACATCTGTTCCTCAGACCAGACAGCAAACCTTTTCCACTTATCTCTGTAGAATTTTCTGGTAGATGGCTTATGGGAGGCTAGAATAATATCACGAACAGGTGAAGAGAGGGTTTCCTGCCTGGCAACTAATGGAAGTGGAGAAACCAAGCTGTCAGCTTGAGAGTGGAAAGATTTGGGGGAGTCAACCCTTGGGGGTGAGAGATTAGGTCCTTATGAGTGTCCAAATGAGGATCACCTTGCATATCAACCGAATTGCTTTCTTCAAAAATATGGGGTATCAAGGGAATTGGAGGATAAGCATAGAGGAGACCTGTGCACCAGTCGTGAGACAACGTGTCTCTTGATGACTCCCCTTCTGGGGGAAAAAGGGCAAAGAAGCTGCTGCATTTGTTGTTTGAAGGGGAAGCAAAGAGGTTGTAGCAAGGCTGGCCCCAACAGCTGAAAATTTCTGCCATCACGTTCGGATTGAGAGACCACTTGAGTGGAAGGAGGATGCATCAGCTCAGTCTGTCTGCAATCACGTTGGAGCTCCCTGGGATATGCATTGCTATAAGAAAGCGGTTGGAAGCTATCACCCAGTGCCAAATTCTCATGGCTTCTCGACACAGAGGGTAGGATCTGGTCCCTCCTTGTTTATGTACCAGACTACTGACATATTGTCTGATTGAATCACAATCGTTCCCGATGGAAGGAGTGGATGTAGTGCCTGCAACACCAACAGTACTGCTCTCACCTCCAGAACATTGATATGCAAGTTGGCCTCTAAGCTGGACCAGTACCTTGGACTGTTTTTCCCTGAAAATGACCTCCCCAACCTATCAGGGAAGCATCCGTGGTCAATGTGGTGATGGGTTGAGGGATCTAGAAGGGATGACACCAAAGATTTTCATCTGGCCTCATCCACCAAAGAAGATCTTGCTTGCAGAAGTTGGTGATGAGGATCTGTGAGTCTAGGGGGTGAAGATTTGCCAACCATTGGGACAAAAGGAGCCATTGTAACAGTCTCATATGTAATTTTGTCAGAGGAACAATTGGAATAGCCACAGCCATAGACCCCAGAGCCTGGAGAACTTATCTTGCTGACACCTTTCTTTGTCAGAGTATCACTTGTACTTGTAATCTTAACCTCTGAAGCCTGTGAGCTGGAAGAGATACCAGGCTTGTTTGAGTATTGAAAACTGCCCCTATAAATTCCAGTTGTTGGGTAGGTTGTAGACTGGATTTTTCCCAATGGACTGTGATGCCTAGAGACTCTGCCAGTGAGAGAGTGTAGCAGAGGGCTATGGTCAGGAGACATTTGGTGGGAGCAGAGAGTAGCCAATTGTCTAAATATGGAAACACCTGGAATCCCTGAAGTCTCAGATGAGCTGTTATCACTGCTAGGCATTTCGTGAACACTCTAGGGGCCATCGAGAAACAGAATGTCAGGGCTCTGAACTGGTAATGATTGGCTCCTAGCCAGAAGTGAAGGAGACTCCTGGAGCATTTCTCCATTTTGATGTGGTAATACGCATCCCAGAGGTCTATCAAGCTCATCCAAACATCCTCCAATAAAAAAGAGAGAATGGATTATATAGTGACCATTCGGAATTTGGTTTGAATCACTGACTTGTTTTGATGGCTGAAATCCAAAATGAGTCTCCAGTCCCCAGTCTTTCTTGGCACCAAAAAGAATCTTGAGTAAAAACCGGATCCGCATTGGTCTGGGGGGACTGGTTGGATGAATCTTTTTTGACACAGCTTTCTTATCTCTGAAGCCGCTTCTTCCCTTTGACTAGGTGGAACATTGGGGAGGTTCTTTGTAGGTTTTGGGTGTGATGTTAAAGGGATGTAATAGCCTCTGGAGATTATTCTCTGCACCCACCCATCATTTGTAATAGAGTGCCAGGCAGTTTGGTGCAGAGAAAAATAAGCCCCGATTGCTTCCAGAGGAAAGCACTCGGGCAATGCTTTAGGAGCATTGATAAGACTGTCCGGA
Source organism: Protopterus annectens (assembly GCF_019279795.1). NCBI lineage: Eukaryota > Metazoa > Chordata > Ceratodontiformes > Protopteridae > Protopterus > Protopterus annectens. The sequence goes on along the minus strand of NC_056744.1, from coordinate 1,039,228,072 downwards.
GAAAGAATCCCTGGAGTCTTGATTTCGGGGACCCCCTCTGCCCCTAAAGGGGCATCTTCCATCACTGAAACCCCCTCTGCCTCTAGGGGAATCCTCACCACATGCGTTGTGGAAAGGACCTTGAGATTTTTTGTGCCATATTTTCCCACTCCTCTGATTCCTGGAAAAAGAACTTTGAGGCTTGGAAAAATGTAGGCCAATGGCAGACAAGGTCTTTCCATCCTGCTCTCACCTGGCCAGTGTGTCCTTTACTTTAGAATCAAAAAAGGAAGATGGTTCAATCGGGGCATTCAAAAAGGAGGACTTGAAGGAGTCCGCAGGTCACAGATGTGCATCCAGGCATGATATCTCATGAGTATGCTTGCACCCGCAGCTCTAGCTGCACCTTCGGTTGCGTGAGAGAGTAATCTCATGGATGAGTTGGAGATAGACTCAAGGGTGGTAAGTTGAGAGGTAACCTTGTCCCGTGCCCTATCAGAAATTGACCCATGAGGGCTCCAGAACATTCGGAGATCAGATCCCTTTGGAGCCTCGTGAAATGTGCCAAGTAGTTCAGAGACCTGACTGCAAAGGTCACTGAAGCAAAATCTCACTTCCTTAGTCTGTCTACAGCCTGGGACTCTCTGTTGGGTGGGTGGACAGTAGGACTTTCCTCCACAAGGTCCTTTTTAGTGGCTGCCACCACCAACATAGTGTCTACTGGCAAGCCTCTAGACCAGTGGGGATGCTCCGCTGGTGGGGAAAGAATCTTGTCTGGTCTCCAGGGAATGGTTTCAGTAGAATCATGGTTCTTCCACACATGCTGCATGATGAGCTGGACCAACTCGTTGGCAGGTGGGGTCACCCAAGAAGTAGAAGGCTGAGAGCGGAAAGCCTGCAGGAAGACAGACTCCTCCAAGGAAGGGTTGGAGGGCTTCCAGCCACCCTTCTGTTTCAATATTTCCAGGATGTCTCTGAAGGAGACATTGTCAGGAGATGACCGCGGGGACCCTTCCCCATCATCGTAGTCCGTATCCTCTGTGAGAGACTCCTCCGGAGAGTAAAGGTATTTCCTCTTACATGCCTTCTTCCAATGGGGTTCTTCAGTGGGAATGTCTGAAGAAGACTCGGAAGGAAAATTATCCTGGGAGCAGTAAACCCAAACCCCAAAGTGGGATGATTCTTAGGAATGTTTGTTATCCCTCTGCCTGTCAACAGCTGGTCCAGCAGGTGCACCACATTGAATTCAGACAGACTCCTGGTGGACCTTACTGATACTCCCAAAGAGGAGTCAGGCCAGTCCAGACGAAAAGGGCCTCGATGTCAAGGAGGAACTCAGAGTCGAGGTAATTATCGGCTCTAAAGGGATTGTTGGAACCACCTTCAGTGCGGTAAAAGGTGAAGTCATTGCCAAGACTATCAAAGACAGCAATGTCGGAGTCGTACATTACTGTAGTTATGACTGGTGCCGTAGATGTCTGTGCCGAAGGTGGTGCCAATGTCAAAGTTATCATAATGTCCATAGAAGCACCTGGAGCTGAGTTCGGAACAGAAGCAACAGTTAAAGTCAGAGCCAAGGAAGCAGTCTTGTGTTCAGTAGATGATATGTGGGTCTTGTGTTTGTGGGACTTGACCTTATCACCAGCCGGTGAAGAGGGATCAGAATGAGGACGTTTTTTGTCCTTCACTGGAGGGGTTGAGACCTCCGGGGGCCTCTGAGAAAGTGAGGTTAACAGATATTTCAAGATAAGTTTGTTTTTTCTCTCATTCAGCGTCTGCTGACTAAAACTCAGGCAAATATGGCAAGGAGGTTTCACAGAGAGGAGAGAAACCCCCATACAATAGACACAATCATCATGTAAGTCACTGTTAGGGAGTTTGCCATTGCAGAAAGTGCAATGTTTGAACCCCGAAGTCCCTTTTTTCTCAGACATATCCAACACACAAAAGAAACAAACAAATTACAGCTAGAAAAAGTAGGAAAAGAAGCAGAAGAAAGATACCAATGATGGTATCAAACAATACCACAAGGGTAGGAGATGGCATTACCAACGATGGTATAAGAAATACCCGATGGGTAGAGCTAGATAGAGAAATAGGGTAGAAAAAAGAGTTATATTAGCAAAAGGTTAAAAAAATACCAAAATTCATAAAAATATTACACTTAGCTGGAGAGCTCAGTGAAACCCTGCTATATGGCTGCGTGGCAAACGAGATCTGAGGTAACTGGGAGAAGGGCATTGTGGGTAGCAGCTTAGCTCGAGAGTTTTTGGTGTACGCGAGCTTGGTATTAGGCCGACTTGTTTCTGAGGGCTTGGAACCGAACCCATCAGTGATGAATAGGAAGAAGATTAACATCAGATCTACTATTTAGACTTTTAGAAAGATATAGCTTTATCCAAGTAAAATCCTGTTGTCTATGTACATCAAGACAATGCAACAGGTATTCTCATCTGTTGGAAAAAAAAACACTGTTAAGTGAATAGACTTATTCAAATTGCTCTCCATAGCCACCTTAGGAAGAGAAGAAGGATCTGTGTATAGAGACACTCTGTCTTTATAAAAAAACAAGCAGTGGGGTACTGAAAAGAGGGCTTGAAGTTCTGACAAAAGGTTGCCAGAAGTAACTGCCACTAAGAATAAGGTCTTCCAAGATAATAACTTCAAGTTAATAGCCGAATGTTCAAGGTGGGGGGGGTGCATCTGACGCATGAAAGGTAAATCCTACGGACGGAAAGGGTCCCAGACTGGAGGACATAAAAAGGTAACCTTGAAGAAAGCCTTCTAAATTGTGAGAGCAGCAAAAGGCATATTGTTCTTACCAATGTGGAAATAGGAAATATCTGCCAATTGTACCTTAATATTAAAATACCTAGAACCTGATTTAAACAAATCTGCTAGGAAGTCTAGAATAACCACCAAAGTGGCTGAGAAAGGATCCAAATCCTTACATGTAACCCAATAAGCAAAAATGTTTTCACTTAGTGGCATACACGCTAATGTGAGTCCTAGGTATTAATAAGAATGACGTGACTTGGTAAAAAAACAAGTTATGAGCTTCTGGAAACCTATCGCTGATCAAGAAATCCAATTATCTCAGATGTTTCTTTTTCAAATAAAGTGACAACTTGCAATTTATGAACAAGGTCAGATAAGGAATGGCAGTATACCTCACAGCATTAAGGCTATCAGCTACTAACAGGTTGTATTTTGTAGTACTGAGTTCATTTCTTTTGTCTCAGTTTCCATACAGTATGACATCACTCAAGTCACTAACTGAGGCAATATTGCCTTCTTGTCTTACAAAGAGGAAACACACAAATGTATGTATGCCCTTTTCTGTAATAGTAGTTTTATGGTCACAGATACCAGAACAATTATTATATAAAATGATTATACTGCAAAATGTACCCATTGAATGTCAACTCTTCAGAGGCAGCCCATTTCAACAAAGGAGAAACAGAGTATCCAGAGAGACAATAAAATGACTCCATAATACCTCTCAACTTATTTATTAAATAATTCTGGAAAAAGCCAAAAATAATGGGAGGACAAAGGTCCAAAATTGGGGACAATACTTAAATATTTATCTAGTTCACTTAAAAACATAATACAGAAACAGGTTCTATATGAACACATATTTTGTGAGCACTAAGAAGTTTGAATCTCTAATGTCTAGTATTATCGGCTGACTGTAATTCTCAGTAACTTACCAAAAATTTAAAACTTTATAAGGGACAGGGCAAACACATAAAGGAAAATCAAGGATTTTCTACAAAATCAGGGACAGCTGAGAGGTAAGTCTGTTTGATACCAGAGTAAATACAAACTGACACATACACGTGCATACAACCAAAATCCCACATTTTCTAAAGACTACATTTAACTTCAGTATGTCTCAGAGGTTTCGTCACTAGACTTAAATGAATGATCTTATATCCTAGGCTTAGAAAATGCATGACTGTTGTATACAGTTTTACCTGTAATCCATTCCTATTCAGTAATGGCACATAGATGTTCACATCTATACACCCCAGTCTTTGTGCTTCATGGCTTTCTGTCACAAACAATTATCAGTGAAGGAATGGTCTCTGAACATAGTCCTTTTCAATGAAAGCAAAATCCTCATAAGAAGGTTAGAGTACAGTGGAAGTATCATTTCAAAAATGAAATTTTTTCAGAAAGCTTCTACTACTCTTGCCACTAATGCAAAAATTAACAAGAAGCCCATATCAATGGAAGTAGCTGCATTAAGTTGCCTTTATGGTGGCCATTAAGCCACCATAAAACTACATATCACTGATCTCTTACACCCTTAGTGGGAAGTAGGGTTCAATTTGTTTGACTCATCTACATCACAAACTGTCATTGCTATTGTCGTCAGTCCCCTTTTCCCATTCTGACATGGGGTCAGGGTGTCACATTAACATTAGTTAAGATGACCAAATCACCTAGAACCAATGCACAAAGCAACACATTCTGAAGTATCCAGAATGAAATAATTTACCACTTCACTCCTCAAGAAATACCCACCCTGCTAGACTACTCAGGTTTGGATAGGTAGATATGAGGGATCATGCAAAGAATCAATGACAGTTTCTACATATTTGTTAGTAAATTCCAGTAGCTCAAGTATACATTTAATGTCAGAGTTTTACTAATCTGAGAATGTGCAGATAAAGTAGCCAAAAAGAAACATAATGGAAAGCAGTGATCATTCCTTTCACAAGAAAATCATATCATGAGATGTAAGCATGGTCAGTGGCAATATACCAGTGGTAGGTGCAGGTTTTTGTTCTCATAAGTTATATAGTTGGGACCAGCCTATACATCACTGATGTAATGTCTGTGCATCAAGTATGATCCTGGGAAGGCATCATTTGCATTTGTACTCTGCACAAAGTGCTATGGTTATGCAATGAGCTAACACTGCATACAGTGTCTTACCCTATTATGCACAACTGTCAGTGTATCATGCAGTTTATTAGTACATCATTCTGTGGCATACTGGACCTAATTTATGGTGCATGATATTATGAATATCACCAAGTGTAATTAACATATAGCACAGCTTTATCATAACCTAACAGTAAATTCAACTTCAATTGTAGATATATCATCCTTGCAATAAATTACATAGTCATAAAGTCAGATTGGGATACTATTCTTTGTGATCCAAATAAATCTCCACAGGAATTCTGTCAGTGATTTCTGTGATATTGTTAAGTCATGCATTCATGAACACATATTTGTAAGTTACAAACATACAGATAAAGTCAATAAAAAGACATAGCGGGAACCAAAATAATTAATAATATATATGACCTTATTCATAAAAGTAAGCTTAGATTAAAGTACAAAAACGTGTTGCTTTCTTTATAAAATCATCCAGATCTAACTACAAACTCAACCTGATGACAAAGTTTAATAATAATAACATGGTTATCTTTAAATCAGGAAACAGAAATGGAAAATTGTTAATGTAATGAATTAAAGGGTTGGAGTTAGTATAATGGCTATAGGGTTTGATTTCACCTATGTTTTTTGACTAATTGTGTAATAGTCTGCAGACAAATTGCCTAGTATTGACTTATAAACCTAAAAATAACCAATGCCATGATCCCTCAGCCGCAGACTACAGTAAATGTTTTCTTGAAAACATGGTTGTTGTTGTGTTTTTTGACTTTTCCCAGTTAGGGGTCACCTGAAAACATGGTGTTTGGACTTAATAAACCTGCAAATAATCTTACACAAAACTTCTTTTTCTCCGCCAGGTGTAATTCCTGTGATTTCTCTCAGGTGACTTCCGTACCCTTGGTCAAGCACAAACAGGATGATTTTTCAAGTCACTGAATATTCTTCCTATATCATCTAGTTGATCTGTTTTCTACATAGGGAGTCACTGCCAGCTCAGTTTCTGTTCGTGCACAAGCAGTCATTCAACATCATTTAGGTCTTTTCATTTTTCTTTATATATATATATATATATATATATATATATATATATATATATATATATATATATCTGTGTGTGTGTGTGTGTGTATGTATGTGTGTGTGCGTGTGTGTAAGGAGAAGTAATGGGACAGGCCTTAAGCTTGTAATAAAAATTCTGATCTCATATACTTGGCTCTTCCCTGCTAACCCCAGCCCTGGATCTTGGGCTGTGGTCAATATACAAGTAACATGAACAGGTCTCAAAATCTGGATATGACAGATCTTGGTATGTGTTAAGCTTACTATTACAAAATAATGGAAAAGCCCACAGGAGCTTACAAAACAGAGTTTAGTTACACTTCTAAACAGATGTGCATGGTTTTGATAGTGAAATTATAATCCTTTATCAAAATGAACTCCACATCAGTATAGCCAAGCTATGGTGTAACTTACTTAATTATTAATTAATCATAAAGAGTTTTTCCTGTCACGTGAATTTTGATGCTGCATAGTCAGCCATTTCATGTGTTTCAAGTCAGTCAGTAAAGTATAGATATGTAAGTTGCACTTACCCATAACAACAGATGTTTGAAATCCTCATGGCTGTAGTAGGACACAACTGACCAGCTTCAAAAAGCTTTGACTCCTACAAACATGCGCATACACTTTTACTCTGACAGCTGATTGGGTAATCCCAGGTTGTGAAATCAGCAGTAACAGGAAAGATTTTTTAAGTACTTTCTTGTTGTCTCAAGAACCAGTATCTCTCTCTGGCTTCTCAGGAGCAGCAATTGGTTAAGTGCTTCAGTTCTGGCAGATAAGTCCTCATTGCGGAACCCCTTCACACAGAAATAGTGATGAAAGCAGTTTACCTGCAAGGCTGTCCACCAAAAATAAAATTACTTTGCACTGTATTTAAATGCTGTGGTATGTATTTTTCAGTGCTGAATTGTGTTTTTGTGTTTGATTTCAGAGCACTATACACATTGGAGAACTGTGATTGCGAGCTTTTGTTTTGAGATTTGGCATAATTCCATCCATGGAACTACTATGAAATTCCACCCCATGTGGAAAGCAGGGACAGTACATTTGAATTGGGAAACTGGGGTAGTGATCCCCATTTTCAAAAAAAAGGAACAGGAAGGTTTGTTCAAATTAAAAGGGGTATTGCACTCCTCAACATCTGTGAGAAAGATTATGACAGGGTGACGATTAGGAAAGTCTGTCTAACAAGATAGTTTCTCATTCAGGACAGCAATCTGAATTATGTGCTGGCTATGGAACAGCTTCTGAACTCTTCACCCCTGCAAAGAAATTGGAATTTTTTTCATTTTTTTGTCTTTTTAAAGTAAGAGTTGTGTGCACAGTCTCAGCATTAAACTACACTCATGGTGGGTGTAGGATTCACAAAGGATATACCCTATCTCTTGTCCTGTTTATGACTTTCATGGACAGTATACAATGTCATAGCTGATGTCTGCAGAGTATGAAGTTCGAAAATGAGAGAGATGCATAGTTGCTGTATGCAAGCAGAACTTTTCCATAGGCCTCAAGTATCTGTGATCTACAGCATGCATGGATTGGAGTGCTGGTGAATGTGAACTGGATGAAATGACAGTCACCCCACCTTCCTCTCCCAAATAAGATGTCATCATCCTCTCATGTGAGAGAGTTGATTGCACTCTGCAGATGAGGAGAAAGAGCTCCCTACAACTGAGAAGTTTAAGTATCTTGGGGTATTGTTTATGAGTCAAGGTATTTGGAACTGGGAAACTGACCAGCAGATGAGTACAATGGTAGCAGCAGTGCTGGCACTGTCTGAGACTGTGATTTTGAAAACAAAATAATGTCACAGCACAAAATTCTCAATGTATTGCTCAGATAATGTTCCTCCTCAATTACTATCACAAGTAAATAGTAACTCAAAGGATAAGACTCCAGATATTTACATTTGATGACCGGATGGGTGAACTGGTTCATTAATCCTTTACACTTCACCCTCACATCAAATAATGGCACCCTTATTTCCCTTGATCTGACCACTAAACTCTTAGGAGTCACAACTGACAATAACCTCAACTTTGACCCACACATAAATATCACAGTAAAAGTAGTCCACAGAAAATTAGGATCCCTCTATAGAATAAAACCATATCTAACACCATTAGCTAAATCCACTATAGCTAGAACTCATTTACTCTCAACCCTTCTTTATGCATCTCCCATCTACACTAACCTCTCCAAAAAGAACCTCAACAAACTAGCTATATCCTATAATAACATTGCCAGATTTACTACTAGCTCCCCTTATAGAACTCATCACTGTCTTAATCTAAAAAAACTAGGCTGGCTTGAACTTCCAAATCTGATACAATTTCATCAACTCTCAATAACTCACAAGGCCCTTAATCAGCCCAACAATACTCCCATGCTCTCTAGCTTTATTACACCATATAGTAATCTCAAAAATTTACGATCCTCAAACAAAATCCTTATGAATATAACTAAATCTAAAAACTTAGCAGGTGATTCCTTGTTCTCCAACTCTGTTGGAAAAGTATGGAATCAATTACCACCTGATCTTACATCCCAGACCTCTCTCCCACTTTTTAAAAGACATCTAAAACACTACTTCAATAACCACTGGTTATGCTCCTGTTGTAACCCTGACTAACATTTTCCTGTTTCTGACCTTCTACCTTCTCTAAATACTAAACTTCTTAAAATACCTTAATATCCTTTTCTCTCATATAAATTATATAAGTGTACTATCAAACTAAGACCTACTAAGATTTGTTCAAAAAAAAAATTGTATTCTTCTATATCTTTATATAGAATTTATAATATAACTCTCTGTTATAATTATAGCTGTTTAAAACAGTTTTTGATGTTATCATTATTGCTGCATAGGACTGTCTCTATGCTTTTTCTTACATTGTATGGTATTTCCTGGAGCTTTTCTCCCCTGGCCTCTACTGAAAATGGACATATATCCAGTTAGACTAGCCCGGTCAACAAATGTAAAATAAAATAAATAAAAATAAAATAAAATAAATCCTAGTAGTAGAAAATTAGATCATTTGCGGGGTTGCTAGGCACACACCTAATGACAGAGGAGAATGAAAATGTGGCTGTATCTCAGAGTACAGTTGTTGTTCCATGGGGTTTAGGGAATTCACTTAAGGTGGTTGCTGAGCACCTTTTATGGGAGCTGTACCAGGCATAGCACGCTGAAAGGTGGCCATAATGCTCCAAAACAAAACCAGGACATGCAGACTGTGTCTCTCAGCATGGGTAGGAATGCCTGAATCCCTAAATATCAACTGAAAACTGTTATTGCCATTATGGAAGCCTCATCTGTGTTACTTAGTTTACTACCACCTTGACACTCACAAGGAAAAGTTAATTAGAAAATAGATGAATGGATGGACTGAAGACAGTTATATGGATTGTGGAAGATAAGATGTGGACCAGTCCAGTTGCCTAAATATTTATATGTGCTGACTGATGCAGAGAGCATGAAACTTAATTAGTTGATTTGCTATATTGCAGGAACTTTGAGAAAACAGAGTTTCATTTCACTGATATTTAAAGTAAGCTGTGTCTTTCAGGCACAACCAGTACTTATTCATGGCAGCATGTTAAATGAGCAGAATGAAATCATATGTGGACTTGATATACTGAGAATCATGTAAATCAATTATTATGAAATGATGTAGGAGGACATCCCTAAGCTGGGCACTACAGAACTCCTGTGTAAAAGGAATATGGAATGTAAAAAAGAAGTTATGTACTCACCATAATGTCCCATCTGTGTTGTCCATTTTCATTCTTCCTCAACTGATGGGCTCAGATCCAATCCCTTGGATCTGACTTGGCTTGGCAGCCGCGGTGGTGCAGCGGTTAGTGTTGCCACCTCATAGCAAGAGGTTCTCCGGTTCAACCCTCGGCTGGTGTGCCTTCTGTGCGGAGTCTGCGTGTCTTCCCCATGGTCATGTGGGTTTCCTCCGGGTGCTCCAGTTTCCTCCCATATCCCAAAGACATGCTGTAGGTGGATTGGACACTCTAAACTGGCCCTAGGTGTGACTGCATGCATGTATGTGCCTTCTGTGGAAGGTTGGGTGCTGGGCTGGCAACTCAACACCATAAAACTCCACTGTCAATCATGAGCAGATAGGTGATCCACTGTGGAGACCCCTAACCGGGAAAAGCTGAAAGAAGAAGGTAAAAACGCAACCGTATGTGAACATCTAATACATTGTAATACATATTCTCGTTTGTTAGAAAATGTGGGAAAGAATACTGCCAAATTAATAAATTGATTTAGAGTGGATTCTGACACCGCCTTTGGAAAAAATTATGGGTTGGTACGTGAGGTAGCTCTGTCTTTATGGAAAATCAAGTATGGAGATTTTTAAACACAGTGCTTGGATCTCAGAAATTCTTCTGGTCGAGGTAATGGCTACTAAGAAAATTGTCTTCCATGAAAGATATTTGAGCTTGCATGTAGCTGAGGGTTCAAAGGGAGATTGTGTAAGAGACTGCAGCACAGGTTTTAGGTTCCAAGGGGGAGTAGGATCTTTAAAGAGGTTCCATAAGAGTAGGGTGCCTTTCAAAAAAGCTTTGCTCAACTTATGGGACACTACAGAAGAACCATTTATTCCAACATGAAAATTTGAAATCACTGGTAATTGTACTTTAACAGTAGAAGAACTAGCTCCATCTTCAAAACAAAATTCACTAGAAATTCCAAGATATTATAAATGGGGGCTGTGAAAGATTTGATATTATGTTTTTTAGCCCAAAAAAACAAATCTCTTCAATTTGCTGGAATACAGTTTCCTGGTGGAAGGTTTATGGGAGGACAAAAGAAAATGATGGACAAGAGAAGGTAAGGCCAAAGGAAGGGAAACAAAATTTGTTGAGGCCAATAAGGGGCAATGAGGATGACCTTATTCTTCAACCTTGCAGCTTTCTGAAGAAATTTGGCAATGAATGAAGTGGGAGGATACACGTAAAGGAGACCAGGGAGCCAATCATGAAGTAGAGTGCACCGTGGGGAGATTAAGACAAAGTAGCTGCTACATTTGTTGTTCAGGGGAACATGAATAGATCACAACAAGGCTGGCCATATTGTTGGAAGATCACGTTCTCAATCTTTTTATTGAGGGACCATTCATGAGGTAGAAGAATGCACCTGCTCAATTTGTCTGCTATCACATTAAACTTCCCCGGAAGGTGCATTGCTAAAAGAAAGCAGTTGGAGGAGATCACCCACTGCCACACTCTGAGAGCTTTTCAACACAATGGGTATGATTTGGTTCCTAGCTGTTTGTTAATGTATTGGATGACTGACATGTTGTATGACTGTACTGCAATTGTCCTCAAAGAGAGAGCATTCTGAAATGTCTGCAATGCTAACAGCACTGGTCTCATCTCTATGACATTTATATGCAAACTGGCCTCCTCGGGGGACCAGGTGCCTTGGGCTGTCTTCTCCAGATAATGCTGCCCCCCCCACCCTAGCTGGGAAGGGTCTGTGGTCACTGTGGCCTTGAGCTGAGGGGGAATGAATGGGCAACCTTGTAGATCCTGGTCTGAATGAATCCACCACTTGAGATCTCTCTTGTAGATGTGAGCAATTCTTACAAGATAAGATATCTGGTAAGACATAGGCTGATAAAGAATCGACCATTCAGCAGCTAACATCCATTGCAGTATTCTCATATAACTCCTGAAATTTGGTACTAATGTTACTGCTGCTGTCATTGATCTCAGAGCTTGAAATACCAGTCAGGCTGAAACTGAGATGCTGCAGATTATCTTTTTGACTTGAAATTTTATAGTCTGAAATCTCAGTAATGGAAGGGAAGTAATGGTAGTTTTTGTATTGAGAACTGCTCTTAGAAACTTTAAACTTTGAGATGGTTGCAGATGAGATTTGTTTTAGGTCTTGTTTAGTTTGGATAGATCCACAACTGGTCTCCAGTCCCCTGTCTTCTTTAGCAGCAAAAAGAACCGTGAGTAAATTCCAGATTATATCTGGTCTGAGCAGGACCTCTTGGATGACTCTTTTTTTCTAGCAGTTTTTGTATTTGAATTGCTGCTTGTTCACTCTGACAGGGTGGAATATCTGGGATTTTTCTTGAGATTGGGGTTGAAAGGAAAAAGGGTATTATATAGCCTCTGGAAATAATCTTCTGCAGCCAAGTATCTTTTGTTATATCTAGCCAGGCTCTCTGGTGCAGGGATAATTGTCCCCTGACTGTCTTCAGAGGTGGACAATTGGGCCTTCTTTCAGGGGCACTGGTAGGGTTTATCAAAGAACGATTCTCTGTAACCCTGGTTCTGCAAGCCACTTCTACTATGGGGGTGTCTTAGTCCATTAGAGTTCCTTCTTCTGCCTCTTGGGGAACCTCCTCCACTTGTGTCTTGAAAAAGATCCTGAGACATCTTGAACCACATTTTTCGACCACTTCATTGATTCCTGGAAAAGGTTCATTGAGGAGTCGGAAAACACACGCCCATGGCAGACAGGGTCTTTCCATCTTTTCCACAGCTGGAAAGAGTGCCTCTTACTTTGGGGAGAATAAAGACCTTCTGTTAAAAGAAGCATTGATGAAAAAAGACTTGAAAGGCTCCACAAACTCATAGAGGCATATCCAGGAGTGTGTCCATATGGAAATGCCTGAACCCTCTGCCCTTGTGATTCCTCTTGCTACATGTGAGATCAGCTTAATGGATGAATTGGATATGGACAGTAGGGTCATCCACTGGAAAGTAACAGATGGCTGAACTTCATTAGAAACGGCACCAGAGAGGGTATTTGATAACTCCTTGATCAAATCCCTCTGTAGCCTAGTAAAGTGTGCCAAATAGTTCAAAGATCTCAAAGCAAAGGTTGCTCATAGGTTCATAGGTTCATAGGTTCATACTAGGCTATCTGCCCTAGGGCATTTATAAGCCTAGCCAGAATGTGTTTGGCTTTCACCACCCATTTTAAATTTATTTTGCTATGCCCTTTTTCGAGGTTAGTATACTGTGCCTCTGTCTAACAGTGACACAGAAGTGATACCCGGGGTAAACCTACGATCTCCCATCCACTCATCAAGATTCCTCTTGAAGAGAGTCAGTGAGGGACTCTGCCTAACCTGGACTGGGATTTTATTCCAGAGTGAAGGGAGCCTCTGGGTTATGAATCTGTCCCTCCACCATGTCCTATTTATTTCAGTGCTGAGGTTCAAGTTTCTCAAGCGCGTAGCTCGATGGGATTTGGATTTTATGAGGTGCAGCATGTCCATTAATTCCGGGTTGGACATGGCTTTATACGTCAGGCACAGATCGCCTCTGAACAGGCGGTATGCCACTGAGCAGAGCTGGAGTTTCTTTAACCGGGCAGCATATGGCATCTGTTTGAGCCCTTTGATCCTCTTGGTGAGGTACTTTTGGGGTCTTTCCAGTTGCTGCAGGTGTCTGGTAAGGTACATCCCAAAGGGCATTGTACTCAATTATGGGCCTGATGAGGGATGAGTAAAGAGGCACGATGACCTCCCTGATCTAGATGTGAATCCCTTCATGATTAGGTGGGCTATATAAAATGTTTTTCTAACCACTTTGGCCACGTGGTTGTCAAATGAGAGATTGCTATCAACTTGGGTCCCCAGGTCCCTAATTACTTCTTCTGTACTTAATGGATTACCACCTATGTGGTAATTTGTGGACACTTTGTTTTTGCCAAAGGGGATGACTATACACTTTTTGGCATTTAGCTTGAGGCCATGGCTCTGGCACTAGTTGTCTGTTTCTATGAGGCCCTTTTGGAGGATGCTTGTGTCGGCTGGAGAGTCGATTATGGCGCCCAGTTTGCAATCATCTGCGAACTTGGTCAGCCACAGTCCTTCCGTGTTGGCCTGTACCTCCGAGAAATATATAGAGGAAGATGCCCCATCAAGTATATACTAGACTGAAGCCATACAAGGAAGTAGTTCCTTTTCAAACTAGATATACTAGTGACATTAGTAATATCACTAATATGATACGGAAGAATTGGTGTATTCTACTTACTAATGAAGAAATTAAGGCAGTAGTAGGAACTAAACCACGTTTTTTATATACTAATAGCAAGAATCTTAAAAGATTGTTATGTATTGAGAAACAAAATTATGAGACAGATAGAATATATGACAAGATACAGAACAACACAATAGGGGACTTGACCAGAACAAATGAGGTAGGTACCTATCCATGTAAAAAGTGTAGTATGTGTAGTTATATTTCAGAAGACATAGAGTTCACTCATCCACAATTAAATATCACTTTCAAACCTAACTTTAGATCAACTTGTAATAGTACCTACTTGATATACTTAGCTAATTGCCTGGTTTGTAATGCGTTCTACATTGGGATGACAACTAGATCCCTGAAGGAACGCATGTACAACCATATTTATGACATCAGGAGAAAAGATCAGAAGAATGCTCTAACTAAACATATAATGAACAATCCAGAACATGAGTTTAGATTTAGAACATTACAATTAGTAAGTCCAAGTAATAGGAAAGGAGATGCTTTCAATGAATTAGAAAGCATAGAGCTGCAATGGATCCTGAAGTTCAAAGCGCATTACACCCCAGGTCTAAATCAATATATTAGTGTGAGGTCAGTCCTTAAAAAAAGAAGTTTAAAATAACATATGTCTCTTCACATACATATGGAGATTCTAAATATATACTTTATACATATACTAATAAGTTCAGTTCCTAGTTACATCAAAATTTTTTGAGTAATATGTATGTATATATATGATCAATATATTCATATTCAATGGGGTTTTAGATGTTAGATATTGTCTAATATATAATATATTTTATATGTATATTTTTTAAGATTGTCAAGTACAGGTTTATATAGATTCACATTTGATTATTTATGAAAGCATATTGATTGATATATATTTATTTATTTATTTTATTATTATACATAATTATATAATACTTAATGTCAGTTTTTAAATTGATTTTATAATATTATATATTTTTAATTTAAGCCCATCTGAAACATGGAATGTTTTTGGGTACATTTGTATCATAGTATATCCACAGACACCTATATGTTAATCCTACACATTAGCTTTAGATAATAATACATTAAATACAATAATTCCCATCACTTGAATTATGCTAGAATGGAATGGCACACTTATTTAGAGTTCTCATAACCATAGTTTTTATGTGGTCTTGTTTGATTATGTTTTTTAGACATACATTTATATTTTCGTTTTTTATACGGACATGGACGAGCTATAGAAGTTTTCAGTCTACCACGAAATTCTTGTTCAGTCCAGCTATACATATTTCAGGCCATCATGTAGAATTTAGGAAAGATATAGATTGGCTAGGGGAAGCTGTAGTTAGAGTCCAACATAAACAGTGTGTTCTGTTGTTCACCGTTTACATGATCCCACAGTGATGCATATTCTCTAACCATAAAAGAGCGCTTCATAATGACACAATATGCATAGTCCATGATAAAATAATGTATTGTAGCAGCTGAGTTTCTTTTGTTTTTTTGCATTAAATACTAGCACTATAAATGAATTGAATCTATACTGCCATCAGCTTATTTATACATATATATATGTTTTCCCGTTCATTTGATTATATATGTATATATATATATATATATATATATATATATATATATATATATATATATATTTTTTTTTTTTATATATTTTTTATGTCTCTAGAAAGAGTTTTTCTATACACACATTTATATGTATGAGTTTTTATATGTTGTATATGTTCTTATATAGTATTATATTAATATGAATTGTTTTAAAATGCATCGTAAATATATGTTTTTAGAGTGAGCCTTTGTAGATATACATACAATATGTCTTTCTATATAGAAATGATAAAGTGCCTTGGTTTTTAGTTGCTTGCTAGTTTAGTTTCAGCAACAGTCACTATTTAAAGCACAGCTTTTTGTTTTAGGGCATCAATTAGAATGATAATTAATTAATTGCTTAATGAGTATAGCAATTAAATTGGTGAGATGCACTATATAAGCTTTGTTTTAGTCATAAGAGAATAGATCTGAAGAAGCGTACTGTTTGTACGTGAAAGCGCTCATCTCTCTTGTTTTGTAATAAATAAAGAAGATTTTGTGTTTGGCTGCATAATCGTGGTGGTCCTCATCTTTGTGTTCCTGACGTTGTTCCTGCTTTTGTGTCCTAGTGGTGAGGATCTTTGGAGGTATTGCTGGGATTGTGATTCACATTTCTATCGTTTTATTTTTATCCTTGGCTACCTACACACGATGGATGCTATTGCCATAGAACTGGAATATGTACCTAACAAACTAAATGGGAAAAGGCAATGGAACAGTTTATTAGAATCTAAAGAGAATCCATTGCTAAATATCAGCATGGAACAAACGACTGTGACATCTAATACTGAAAAAGGTAACGCTGACAAAATGAAAGATTTCATTGTCACCTTGAGAGAACTAGAAAATATAATGTATAAACTGTATAGACTTGTCTGGCAAAGGCGCCATTTAGAAGCGTGTTTGCACTTCAAACTGATTCCTAGAGGGATGAGAGTATTAGTGATGCCCTCATATGGCGAAACCCACCCTGAGCTACTCCGTAAGTGGCAGCAACTAAACCTTGATTTAGGGTTTAACTACATAAAGTTACTGCTAGAACATTTCCTACCGATAGAGAAAGACCTTAACTTACGAGCTGAGGCTTTAAGCAAAGACATTATGGAGAAGTTTAAGGAGGAATGTTTTCAACAGAGGCTAGACAACATGTTTAATCAACTTTCTACATACAATGATAAACTGCAACAAATAAAGACAAGAAAATTACATAGGGATCACATGGATTTTGTGAACAACCATGTCTTCTCTTGGCCAAGATACAGAGAAAGTGATATGAATGAGAAAGTGTTGCCTAACAGCACTGATCACACTTCAGAATATACTGTGAATCAGAGCTACGCCTCAGTAGCAATGAATGCTAATTCCACCTTAAGGAATTCAGATGTCATGATTGCAACCCCTCCGGCACCTACGTCCTTGACGCACACACAGAATCCTGCAGTAAGGGATACTCCCCCATGTAATCAACAAGCCTTCGCTCAACAAGAAGTGAATATACAAGGTGCCAAACCCAAAATTAAACAGGGGAACCTTGAAGGTTTTTTACCTCTTCCGCTGAAATTTCGGCGGAATTTTCAGAGCAGATCGAGGAGCAGAGGCCGCACCAAGAGGAAATTCTCGGGAGAAGAAATGGCATCGAGCAACAGGAATCGAAGAAGGGAACAGAGGACTTAGTGTTTAACTTATCACAACGAATTCTAACAGAGACTGACTATAGACTACTGAATAAAGGTCTCTCCTTTATTCCTGCCCAGGTTAGCAATATAAGTGAAATATTAACTGACCTGCGGCTTTTTGTCCGTAAGATTAATCTGAAATGTATGTTTAAAAACAAAGAGCAATATAATGATGTTAGTCATGTTAACAGTAACAATTTTAAAAGAAAGAGTGTGTTTTCTCCAGCACAAACACCAGTCACAGAATGTTTCATTAAGGCTTGCGAAATAGATTTTTATAGATATTTTAATAATGAGAAAAAGAGGAATTTATATACTAACCTGTCACATTTGGAATGGGAATCACTTTATGCACTTCAACATGATAAGGAAATAATTATAAAGCCTGCAGATAAAGGGGGTGGAATAGTTGTTTTAGATTACATTACTTATAATACATTGATGCTGAATATGCTTAGAGAAACTGACACTTATAAAGAAATCCATACTAATGACTTAACCAGAGTTATTTTTTCAGTACACCAGGAATTATATGACTTCCTAATGTGTAGGCAGATAGACCAAGAGCTATACCAATATTTCCTGATAGAGCAACCCAAAATTCCTTATATAAAAGGGTTGCCAAAAGTACACAAAGGAATAATACCACCACCACTACGACCTATAGTAGTAGGAGATGGATGGGTTACGGAAACTATGTCAGTTTACATAGAAAAGAAATTAAGGCCCATTATAAATGAGATAAACAGCATCTTAAAAGACACATATCAATTGCTAGATGTATTGTCTAATTTTGAAGAAGGCATCCCTAAAGATAGCATCCTAATTACTATGGACATGAGGAACCTTTTTACATCTATTCCTAACAGTTATGGTTCAGATGCTATTAGACACATCCTACACAGTACAGACATATTTAGTAACAATGAAAGAATTCTATTGAATGCTATATTAGACCTCATATTGAATAACAATGTATTTTTGTATGACAAGAAGTTGTTTTTGCAACAATGGGGAGTGGCTATGGGCACTCCCTGTGCAAACACCTACGCAAATCTTGTTGTATATTACTGGGAATGCATGCATTTGTTTAACCATGCTCACTTTGACAAAATGCTGCTATATAAAAGTTTCGTAGATGATATTATAATTTTCTGGGATGGTACCTTACAAGAATTTCTAGACCTAGTGGAATATTTAGAAACTACAACATCTTTTTTTAGATTTACTTTTGAACACTCTACAACAGAAATCAATTTTCTAGATATTACCATCACCAAGGATGATAAAGGTAAACTAAGTCATACCATCTACCGAAAAACTTGTTGGAAGAATACACTATTGGAGTATAGCAGCATGCACCCCAGACATATATTTTATAACATTGTTAAAGGTCAACACACAAGAGTTAACAGATTGTTTAAGAATCAGGATGATAGAATGCAACAGATAATGAAACTGAATGAAATGCTCATAGAGAGGCATTATGATAGAGGAATGATCCAGCAGGAGACATCTTTATCTGGATTTACTTCCACCCCCTTTAAACAGAGGAAGATGCCCCATCAAGTATATACTAGACTGAAGCCATACAAGGAAGTAGTTCCTTTTCAAACTAGATATACTAGTGACATTAGTAATATCACTAATATGATACGGAAGAATTGGTGTATTCTACTTACTAATGAAGAAATTAAGGCAGTAGTAGGAACTAAACCACGTTTTTTATATACTAATAGCAAGAATCTTAAAAGATTGTTATGTATTGAGAAACAAAATTATGAGACAGATAGAATATATGACAAGATACAGAACAACACAATAGGGAACTTGACCAGAACAAATGTAGGTACCTATCCATGTAAAAAGTGTAGTATGTGTAGTTATATTTCAGAAGACATAGAGTTCACTCATCCACAATTAAATATCACTTTCAAACCTAACTTTAGATCAACTTGTAATAGTACCTACTTGATATACTTAGCTAATTGCCTGGTTTGTAATGCGTTCTACATTGGGATGACAACTAGATCCCTGAAGGAACGCATGTACAACCATATTTATGACATCAGGAGAAAAGATCAGAAGAATGCTCTAACTAAACATATAATGAACAATCCAGAACATGAGTTTAGATTTAGAACATTACAATTAGTAAGTCCAAGTAATAGGAAAGGAGATGCTTTCAATGAATTAGAAAGCATAGAGCTGCAATGGATCCTGAAGTTCAAAGCGCATTACACCCCAGGTCTAAATCAATATATTAGTGTGAGGTCAGTCCTTAAAAAAAGAAGTTTAAAATAACATATGTCTCTTCACATACATATGGAGATTCTAAATATATACTTTATACATATACTAATAAGTTCAGTTCCTAGTTACATCAAAATTTTTTGAGTAATATGTATGTATATATATGATCAATATATTCATATTCAATGGGGTTTTAGATGTTAGATATTGTCTAATATATAATATATTTTATATGTATATTTTTTAAGATTGTCAAGTACAGGTTTATATAGATTCACATTTGATTATTTATGAAAGCATATTGATTGATATATATTTATTTATTTATTTTATTATTATACATAATTATATAATACTTAATGTCAGTTTTTAAATTGATTTTATAATATTATATATTTTTAATTTAAGCCCATCTGAAACATGGAATGTTTTTGGGTACATTTGTATCATAGTATATCCACAGACACCTATATGTTAATCCTACACATTAGCTTTAGATAATAATACATTAAATACAATAATTCCCATCACTTGAATTATGCTAGAATGGAATGGCACACTTATTTAGAGTTCTCATAACCATAGTTTTTATGTGGTCTTGTTTGATTATGTTTTTTAGACATACATTTATATTTTCGTTTTATACGGACATGGACGAGCTATAGAAGTTTTCAGTCTACCAAAATTCTTGTTCAGTCCAGCTATACATATTTCAGGCCATCATGTAGAATTTAGGAAAGATATAGATTGGCTAGGGGAAGCTGTAGTTAGAGTCCAACATAAACAGTGTGTTCTGTTGTTCACCGTTTACATGATCCCACAGTGATGCATATTCTCTAACCATAAAAGAGCGCTTCATAATGACACAATATGCATAGTCCATGATAAAATAATGTATTGTAGCAGCTGAGTTTCTTTTGTTTTTTGCATTAAATACTAGCACTATAAATGAATTGAATCTATACTGCCATCAGCTTATTTATACATATATATATGTTTTCCCGTTTATTTGATTATATATGTATATATATATATATATATTTTTTTTTTTTTTTTTTATATATTTTTTATGTCTCTAGAAAGAGTTTTTCTATACACACATTTATATGTATGAGTTTTTATATGTTGTATATGTTCTTATATAGTATTATATTAATATGAATTGTTTTAAAATGCATCGTAAATATATGTTTTTAGAGTGAGCCTTTGTAGATATACATACAATATGTCTTTCTATATAGAAATGATAAAGTGCCTTGGTTTTTAGTTGCTTGCTAGTTTAGTTTCAGCAACAGTCACTATTTAAAGCACAGCTTTTTGTTTTAGGGCATCAATTAGAATGATAATTAATTAATTGCTTAATGAGTATAGCAATTAAATTGGTGAGATGCACTATATAAGCTTTGTTTTAGTCATAAGAGAATAGATCTGAAGAAGCGTACTGTTTTATGCGAAAGCTCATCTCTCTTGTTTTGTAATAAATAAAGAAGATTTTGTGTTTGGCTGCATAATCGTGGTGGTCCTCATCTTTGTGTTCCTGACGAGAAATATATACTGAACAAGAGAGGTCCCAGGACTGAGCCTTGTGGGACACCACTTGTAACTGGTTTGGAGTCTGACATGGCTCCAGCAATTCTAACCATGTGGGTTCTGTCCTTGAGCCAGTTTGCAATCCATCTAGTGACATAGGGGTTTATATTTAAGCTGGTGAGCTTAACTATAATGCCCGAGTGGGGTATTGTATCGAAGGCTTTTGCGAGGTCCAGGTAGGCTGTGTGGACCACCTTCCCCTCGTCAATGGCCTTGGTGACTGTTTCAAAGAAATCAACCAGGTTTAAGAGGCAGGATCTGCCCTTAACAAAGCCGAACTGGGTAGGATCCAGTGTTTGTGGGTCCCCAATATCTTTATTTATGAGGTCCATGATGATCCTTTCCATAGCTTTGCAGACCAAGCTAGTCAAGCTTATGGGGCGATAGTTTCCAGGATCCGTTGAGGCACCACCTTTATGGAGAGGGACCACTGTTGCTGTATGCCACTCTTTGGGCACATATCCTGTAGTAAGGCTGAGAATGAACAGTAGTTTTATGTTTGGGTTTAGCTCTTCTTGGAGTTCATGTAGGACGCAGCCCAGGACACCATCTGGTCCCATTGATGCTGTGTTTTTTGCTTTGGAGAGGGCGGCTCTTACCTGAGCATCTGAGATGTCGGGGGGGCAGCACTCTGCTGGGATAGATATTTGCCCTTTTGGTGGGGGGGAGAAGTTTGCGCTGAACCTGTCAGCTAGGATGTTGGCAATGTCTGTGGGTTCGGTGTATTTTTTGTCATTTTGGACTAATTCTGAACATATCTGGGAATTACCACCCAGGTTCCTAACATAACTAAAGAAAGCCTTGTGATTATCCTTAGTGTCCTGTGCAATTTTTCTCTCGAAGCTGGCCTTAGACAATTTTATGTGTGCCCGTAGTTTTTTGCTAATACTGATCAGTGATGCCTTCCCTTTTTGGGATTTTGCTCTACCATTTAGTAGCTTCCTCCTTCTATTGTATAGTTTGTTTATGGCTGGGGTCCACCAGACAGGACGCCTGCCTTTGGAGGATTGGGTCTTGGTTTTATTTGGGATCGCATGATCCATGCATTCCTGAAGGTGTTCATAGGATTCTGCGGTCTGGGCTTTATTTTCCACAGGCCCAGGGGCTTTGAAGTATTCCGCCTCAGTTTTGAGGAGTGTGAAATTTGCTTTAGAGAAGTTTTTCACTGTGGTTTTCTGGGCAGGGGGTGGGGTCGGGATGTGAATATCCAGTGAGATTAGTTTATGGTCTGATCTTACCAGTGATGGATACACTTCTGGTCTGGAGCATAGAGTCCCCATGTTGGTGATGATCAGGTCCAGTATGTTTTCCCCTCTTGTGGGAGTGGTAACAAGTTGTTCCATAGCATTTGAGTTTATAAATTCTAGGAACCTTTGGGCTAGGGTGTTGGAGCTAGAGTAATGCTCCCAGTCTATGTTTGGGTAGTTGAAGTCGCCCAATATAATGGTGTTTGGAGAGACCTTCATATTTTCCAGTGTTCTCAGGAAGGCCGAGTGGGGTTCCTGGGTTTGGGAGGGTGGTCTGTAGCAGGCTATAAACTGGAAGGCAGTTTTACCCACTGTTAGTTGCACATGGATAGTCTCTGATGCTTCGTGCTTTGCCACCAACCTGGAGGTGTGGGTATCTTTGATGAATATCGATACTCCCCCTCCTTTTGTGGTTCGGTCCAAGTTTTGGGGGCAAAAAGCATGGTATGAGGTATAACCTGGTAGTGCTGGGGTGCTCTCGGGAGCCCTGAACCAGGTTTCTGTTACTGCACAGATATCGATGTTCTCCATGCTAAGGAGAGTTTCGAGTGGGTGCATCTTGAGGTTTAGACTTCTGGCGTTGAGTAGCATTACTCTTAGTTTCTTATCCCTTGTGATTGGTTGCTGAAGCATAGACACATTTTCCAAATATGTCCATCACCCATTACTTTCTGTTGGGGGATGGACAGTGGAACTTTCCTCAGCTAGTTCCTTCTTGGTGGCCACCAGAATGACCATGGCATCAATAGGGACTCCCTTCCCCCAAAACTGCAAATCTAAAGGTGGTGCCATTATCCTATCTGGTCTGCAAGGAATGGGCTCTATGGTGTTGAGGTCCTTCCATGCCCATCATGAGATCAAGTCAATGAGCTCATTGGTGGGTGGAGTCACCCAGTAGGTAGAGGGTCCAGTAGTAAAAGCCCTCAGGACAACAGATTCCTCAGACATAGGGTTGCTGCACATCCAATCACCTCTCTGTTTAAGGATTTCTAGGATGCCTCCAAAGGAGACATCTTCAGGAAGTGATCATGGGGACACTCAGCCTTCAATGAAATCTGTGTCTTCAGTGATGGACTTCTTCAGGGAGGCTGTTTCCTCTTACAAATCATCTTCTTAGGAACCTTCTCAGTGGGGTGCTCTGGGAAGGTATCAGAAGAGGAGTTTACAATTCCCTGGCAGGACCCTGGGGTTTTGGTGCTGGCTGTTGCTGTGGAAGGAGATGGTGAAGCTCTGAGCACTGATACATCAGAATTAGGATCTGAGGAGGATAGATCTGTCAGAACTGTCAAGGCAGAAAATACTGTCTTTGCAGCCTTGAAAGCAGAGTGGATTAGAGGGAGAGAGAGTGTCAGATCTGAAAAAACAAGTTTCAGAATCAGAGGCCTCCCCTGCTTCAAGGGCAAAACCTCCGAGGTGGGAGCTGGAGTTGAGCTGTCCAGTACTGAGGCTCCAAGTTGCAGAGCCAGCTCTGAAAGCTTCACCTCAGATCCAACAGGCAAACTATGACTCCAGGAGCTCTCCAGATCCAAGGGGACCAGAGTCCTCAAAGAAGATCTCAGATCCGAGGAAAACGTTATCCTCAGAACTCAGCCAGATAGATTTGGATGACTTGGACTCCAAAACTTTGAAGCTATAGGAGTTACACAATGAATCTGTAAATGGGGAGTAATAGATATACAGATCTCCTGACCCAGAGGGGCAGGAGCAGAAAGAACACCAATCTGGCACTGCTCCAAGACAATCTACTTCTGTAAGGCTCCTGGATGAACGAGTGTAGTATATGGATGGATACCTGGGTATTAATTTGGCATTCTTTAAGTCAGGTTTGGATTGCTTTGGATCCAACAAAGTCAGATCTGAGAACTTTGATTTCATTGGATCACTCTTAGGAGGTGCCAGATCTAATAATTCTTCTTTTGCAGTTTCTTGAATCTTTGCCTTTTTTGGATCTGAGGTTGAGATCTGGTCATTATGAGACCGCTTTCTTGATGAGTCCATAGGCGAGGAGGAGAAAGTTGGCTTCAGGAATAGATTTTGTAGTTTTGTACTTGTTGTAGTCAGAGGAAGTACCCTCTGATATAACCTCTCCAAATGAAGACAAAGAAGGCCTTTCAGTATCAGCTTATTCTTGCATTCTGTTGACATGTGAGGATTAAAGCCATGACATATAGAGCAGTCCTCTTTTAAATAGAGAGGACCTAAACAATAGACACATAGTGTGCGGGCATCAGAATGTGGCAGGTTGTGCCCACACTTTGAACATTTTATAAAACCTGCCATTTTTATCTGCCATCACAGACCAAATTAACCATAAACACTACAACAAAACAGTGAAGAATAGTGTTTTTTCAATTGGATAAAAAAATAAGAGAAAAAAGAGAAAAGGGATGGAAAGCACGCTACTGTAACCCTCCCCCCTCCACTCAGTCCTTCCCTAGTGATACTCGTTTGTCCATTTTAAGTTATATCTGAAAATATAACTTATATACAAGTAATTTATCAGTGTTAACAGACCTTTTTCTGTCACTCTTAATGTCCCGTGCTGCTGTCTTTTAGTCTCTGTTTTTGAAAGATAATTGATTGTTTCTGGCTCCATGGTCATCCTCGGCTTTTCCCCGCTCTGTTCACCCTCGCTACTCTTGGGCTCTCTCCGCTCCCCTACCCTGCCCCCTATTCCCACATACTCCCTCTACCTCTACATTTATATCCAGCTAACCACTCCCACTACTTTTTTAACCAATCCCACACTTAACTATTTTCCCTCCCAAACTCCAGCTTCCTATCTCCTTACCCCTCCTACACACTGACCACTTATCCTACTTTAAAAATGTATTCTACCACTAACTCACAACTCCCTCTATTCCATAAAACACTACTTTTACTCCTTCCCATCCTACTATGTGCATACTACCAAACCATCTATGAAGATCTATACCTCCTCAGGTATGATTACCCTAAAGCCTGCACCACAACTACCCTACCAAGTTGCACACTCCCATATAAATTAAACCTCAATAGTTCAATTTACAAGAAACCTATTATCAGTCTCACAAATAAAACCAAAGATTTACATACCTCTGCCAAATCTAAACACTGTCTATACTTATTTCTTAAATTTACCAAATTAATTGCAAGTATCTGGGCTAAAATACTAAAGGATGGAGACATTCACCCTAACCCAGGCCCACTAATTAACACCTGCAGAACCAACTATTCCCCCATCCCCACACACCTCCAGCATAGATCCTTATCAAATCTCTTAGTCATTCATCTGAACATTAGAAGCATAAAAATAAACTACAGGACTTACATGCTCTTATAGCTACATACAACCCAGACATTCTTGGTCTTTTTGAAACCTGGTTAAAACCAACCATAGCAGACAATGAAATTCAACTTCCAGGCTACAACATTCTAAGGTTGGATCATTTACTGAAAAAGGATGGAGGGGTAGCGCTTATATATATAAACACCCTGGACCTGACCAAAGTAATCCATGATCTTCCCTCACACAATAATGCAGAGATCTTAACCACCAAAATTAAAATGAATACCAGGAAACATATCAATATTGTCTGTGGATATATTCCCCCAGGGGGTCTATATTACCTGAATGAAAACCCGACTGAGCGAATCTCAGTTGAGCGTCACATAAAGAGCGAAAACCGCTAATTCCGAACCCGTGAAACTTAACAAGTAAAACAGGTAAACTCTCACTAACTGTTTTATGCAGGGGGGCAAGTCCCTCTGCACCCTCCTACTTAAATATACCAACTCCGAGATCGCACTACATTGAAGTAAAGGGACGAATTCCCTACAGTGATCTCCATTCATTCTTGCGATATTAGTGTTTTTTGCTCTTTATATGTCGTTCAACTGGGTTTCGCTCAGAAGGGTTTTCGTTCTGTTGATATAGATACCCCAGGTAATAATATAGCTACCTTAGAAGCCATTCTCAATGGACTATCTTACGCTAATTCCCAATAAACTATTATTCTAGGGGATCTCAATATAGATTGGAACATGTGTTCTGCACAATCCCCATCCAATCACAGTAACCTATATGGGTTCTCCCAACTAATAAAATCTCCCACTAGACTCAATAAAAATGGAAGTGTCCTAGACTGGATACTCACTAAACAACAACCTCATAACTACATCTCCGGAACCCTCCCAGATGACTTAAGTGATCACCTCTCCATCTTTATCATAAAAAACAAAACTAATAAAATCCATCAGCCCATTTATCAGTCAATCAGGAATAAAAAGAATTTCAACCCCTACAGCTTACAATCTGATCTAATTAGTTGTAACCAGTCTATACTCCACCAGCTGCCACTAGATGAAGCTGTAAACCACTTTAATTCTACCTTTCTCTCCATCCTAAACTCACATGCTCCCCCACGTACATCCAGACCCAAACCTAAGCCAGCACCTTGGCTTACCAAAAATACCAAAATAAAAATTTCAGAAAGAAACTCAGCCTGGTCCAAATGGAGACCCACCAAATCTGTTATAGACCAGGTCAACTACAGGCAACTTAGGAATGACACAAAGATATCCATTCTAAAAGACAAAAGAGACTATTTCCATAACCTACTAATCATGCATCAAAATCAACCACAAAAGTTTTGGGCAGAAATAAATAAAATACTAAGGCCCGGTAAAGTTACCACACCTACCCCATCCACTCCAGAAGGAACTAAAACTGATGATCTACCAGACACTTTTAATAAATACTTTACTGACACCATACTCACCCTTGCCAAACAAC
This sequence comes from Protopterus annectens, assembly GCF_019279795.1. Classification (NCBI taxonomy): domain Eukaryota; kingdom Metazoa; phylum Chordata; order Ceratodontiformes; family Protopteridae; genus Protopterus; species Protopterus annectens. The sequence continues at coordinate 1,039,200,947 of NC_056744.1, read as the reverse complement.
AGACAGACATCTCTGCTAATGGTCTAGACCTAATAATCACCAATGACAACATTACCTTTAGCTTACAACCAGTCCCCACCAGTTACATTAGAAAACTCTTGAATAAACTTAAACCAACTACCCTGGCTGCTGACCGGCTCCCAGCTGAATACTTACAACTGGCAGCTGATGTTATTGCTATCCCTATCTCCATCTTAATAAATAGGACAATCATAGAAGCCACCATTCCCAGCATTTGGAAGGTATCACATGTCAAACCTCTCCATAATGGTGGAAACTCTCTAGAGTTATCCAATTATAGGCCTATAGCCATCCTCTCACCATTAGCCAAAATTATGGAAAAGTGTAACCAACTTATGCACTATCTAAGTCAGAACAAACTTCTCACAGACTCACAACACGGCTTTAAACCCTATCATAGCACCACAACAGCATTGCTATCATTCACAAACTCCATCAACCGGAATAGGAATAATGGCAAAATCTCATCAGCACTCTTTTTAGACCTTTCTAAAGCTTTCAATATGGTCAGTCAATTACTCTCTCTTCGTAAACTTTCCCCTACACAACCAAATTATCAACTAGTTTCAAAATTACCTCCATGGTAGACATCAGGCAGTGATCTGGAAAAACAAACTATCCACCCTTCTACCTATATCATTAGGAGTTCCACAAGGTTCTATATTAGGTCCTCTACTATTCTCAATCTCTGTTAATGATCTACAGTCAGCTACCCCTGAAGCTACCTGTATACAATATGCAGATGACTCTACATTGGTATGCTCAGCCAATTCCCTCCCAGAACTCCAATCCCTGACCCAGAAAACATTTAACCCAGTAGAAAACTGGTTTTCTAGCAGACATATTACACTAAATACTAATAAAACCAAGCTATTGCTGTTTCCCTCAACCTGTAGTTCATCTCAGGTCACCTTCAGTATCACATCCAACAACAGTACCAGATATCTCCTGATAGCCACACCAAACTACTTGGGGTACTAATTGACAACAATCTGAAATTTGACCTACATGTTAATCAAATAATTAAAAACACCAATAAAAAACTGGGCTCTCTCTACAGAAGCAAACTATTCTTAACCCCTTTAGCCAGAACCAACACAGCATGCACCCACCTACTCTCCTCTCTCCTATATGCCACCCCCATTCTCACTAACCTCTCAAAAACCAAACTAAATAAGTTAACCATCTGCTACAACCATATCGCTAGATTCGCTGTAGGATCTACCTATCATACACATCACTGTCAAAATCTGAAACTACTAAAATGGCTTGAGTTCCCTAAACTACTTCTCTATAATCAGCTTACTTTAGCCCATAGAATACTTTACCAGTCAGACAGAATACAACCCTTAATTATCTCTCACACCAGTACCAGACCACTGAGATCTAATGACAAATTAATGTTAAAGACCTCTAAATCCTGCAGTCATGCTGGTGATTCACTATTCTCCAACTACATAGCAAAAACTTGGAATTCGCTCCCTCCTGCCTTAACCCTAAAACCCTCTGTAACAAAGTTTAAAATTGCAGCAAAACATTATTTCACCAACCACTGGTTATGTACCTGCACTTTCCCAGGTTGATCTCCCTCAGCATACCTCTCTAAGCAGCTCCTTGCTTTTATATATATATATATATATATATATATATATATATATATATATATATATATATATATATTTTAAACTGAGAGCACATTTATCATCTGGCCTTAATCAGTCTATAAATATAAAGCCCATACTTGAAGCACGTAGTAATAAATGAAAGTTTTTATAGTTTACATAAATATATTTATTTGTAACCATAATAGCATCAGTATTTGTTTTACTAACAAGTACAACGTAGGGTTTCATTGAATATGGGCATTTTGTTACATATTTATTCATTTATTTATTCATTTTTACATATATTTTTATACATTTCATATGTTTATTGTCATATTTGTATTTATAGTATAATAGATATTATTTCATGATAAATTACTTAATAATGAAAATTTTGTATATGAATTAATATAGTATATAAGGTATTTTTATTCTTTTCATATATTTTTCTTCATGTTATATATATACAGATACATATATTTATCATTTTTTATTTTTTCCTTCTATGTATATGTATTATATCTTATATTTTTTGGAAAATATGTGTTAGAAGTGATGAGTATTTGGTGGCTTTAAAACATTGTTATTTCATTATTTATTTGCATTATTTATTTTATTTTATTTAATCCCACTATTCTGTGGAACGTGCAGTTACCTGGAGTGATAGGATTTTTAGGTATGTTTTATACTCATTGTGTTTTCTATTTGCAGAGCTTACAGAGATACTAGGCTAGTATACTTCCATTGCATTGCACTGATTATTTAATTGTATAATTGCTAAATTGATAGATTGATTAAATGATCATTCTTGAGTATGAGCTTTTGTATAAAAGTGGTTTGAAAAATTCTAGATGTTAAGATCTGAAGAAGCGTACTGGTTGGTACGCGAAAGCGCTCATCTGTTTTTTATTTTTATTTCGCATTTGGTTTAATAAATTAGTTGGACTTTTATACAGCAGTATTTTTTCATGGTGGTTTCACTCGTGTATGATTTCCAGATATATATAGATATATATATATATATATATATATATATATATATATATATATATATATTTTTTTTTCTTTTTCTTTTCTTTCCTCATTTCTACTGACATCTCTACCCACATAGTATACTACTTCCTTTTCCTTACTTCCTAACTTAATGCAATTTTTGTCTTGTTGTCTTTGTATATATTCTTTCTTATTTGAGCTGTTAGTTGCTGTTGTTGTTGTTGTTGTAGTGTCTTTTGGCTTTTCCCAGTTAGGGGTCGCCACAGCGGAACTCCGGTCCACTAATGATTGGCAGTAGATTTTTACATGCCGAGTTGCCGGCCCTGACTCATTCATGCATGTCTCCACACAGAAGACGCTGTAGCTGAGAATCGAACAGCACAACCTCTTACTGTGAGGTGACAACACTACCTCAGCACCACCACCACTATTATTATTTGAGCTGTTAGTATTATAATTAGTAATTGTATTTGTTTAATATATACTGTATTTCTGGAGCTTTTGTCCCTGGGCCTCCCCTGAAAATGGATATGGATCCAGTTGGACTTTCCCAGTAAACAAATGTAAAATAAATAAATAAATAAAATAAAATACCAGCAATGGTAAATAAGCTATGACAGTGCTGTAAAGGGGAGGAAGATACTAACAATAGTATCTAAGAGACACAAAAAATGTACGATAGGCAGAAGAAAATGTTAGAAATTGCAAGAAACAACAAAAAAATTATAAGCAATGGTAAGGGACAGTAATAGAAAAAGTTAAGTATTCTTTTTTTTTTTAAATAAAGAATTCAAAAAATATAACACTTACCTGATGAATGCTTGAAAGAGATGGAAGACCACATCTTTTGAGTGAAACAGCAAACAAAATCTGAGGTAATTGGGGTTGGTGCACTGTGGGTAAGGAAGAAGCTCGAGAGTTTTAGGTTGCCACAAGCTTTAGCAACAGTCAAGTCAGATCCTAGGGATCGGATCCAAACCCATCAGTTGAGGACAGAATGAAAACTGACAACATCAGATACAATATTTTTACTACTGATTCTGCAGAAGTCACCCAAACAGGTTTGTAATCATAATTTATCTGTTAGTAGGAATATATAACAGAAAACTGTTTGATGAGAGTTTGTGACAGACTAAATCATAGGGCCTGATAAGATAAAGAAGTAAGGTCCCAATTTGTTTGCCAAGGTCCTGCTTTGGTAAATAGCATCTATCACTGTGTGTAGTGCTACGGTGATACTAAAATCTTCTTTGAGCCATTGTTGACAACAAAGTTAATCATTGTGTTGCCTTAAACATTCAAAATTGTCGGGATCTTACATTTTAGAAACTGGTAAAAAAATGGAGATGGGTTTATAATTATTAATAATAAGTGTAGTCCTTTATGTCAAGGGACATCAAGAAGTCAAGTCTCTCAATGAGTGCATAACCTAAGTGAAAACTGAATAGCAGTGTCATGGATGTAAGGGAGCAGTCCTATAAACAGAGTTACGGCTAGTACTGCTTCTCTACAATACTATGGTCTTGGGGTTTGTGTATACAAATAGCATGTCATCCATACTGGAGTGTATGGGGGATGGCTTATCCCCCTGAAATATGTTTACTTACAATGCACTGCAAATGAGATGATGATCTAATGATAAACTGGCATTCAACAACCATGATTAATATCAGCACTTTTGACAAGTGAAACTAGATAAACTAGAACCTAATCAGTGTCATGCAAACTACTCATATTGGGGTTGAGAGAATAGTGGCACCATTATGTTCTACAAAAAAGAGAGAGAGAGATAATAAGACTGTTACTAATGGCCTAGAAATAAAGACAATGCACCATCAGATAAACCCTTACTAGACAGCTTTAATATTTGTTATAATATATGTTAACAATACAGTCTGGTGATGGTTTATTGAATTTATTTATTTATTTTTGTTAACCAGATTATGCCCATTAAGTCTCAAACTCTTTTTCATGGCAGGCTGAGGTGGTATGCACAAACTGACTATGGGAAATGTAGCCAGAGCACTTTCCTTACTCTTTTCAATAATTGCTGTGGGATCTTTTACATTCACATGAGCTCTACCACCACCTCAGACAGATGGGGCCTTGACTTATGAAGGACTGCATACTCAAGAATGCAGTCCCCCTTAACTCATAGTAGTGTCTGCAATGGAAAATAAAGCTTGGGTGGAAAAGCACCCATGGTCTTATGAAATACTACCACCAAAGACAAGTGTCTTCAGCTACTGACACTAATTAAACAGCAAAATTTTTTCTTAATTTGATAAAGATTAAATATGTGACTACAACAAGCTTGATGCTCTATTTCCTATTCTATCTTTCAAACTGTTTGTGTTTTTTTTTTCCACAAAAGTATGTTAGTTAAAAAACAATACATTAAATAACCTTCCTAATATATGCAGCCCTTCAGACAATTGTTTTTTTTTTCAGTGACAAAATCTCACTTATACTAGATCTACTACATTAAAAAGAAAACTTCTGTACTTTCTCTAACTGTTTCAGGTACAGTCAGTATGATTATCTTGCATAAATTATAGCAGCATGAAAAGAAAAAGCTTAACTATACTAGCCAATGTAGTACCTGAACTGCTGTTTTGTGTTTTTTGTCATGCATGGTCAACTCTTGTTTAGCGGTAAGAACAGAACTCCAGTAATCCTTCAGTGAGGGCGTGCTTCTGCCGTAGCTATATTTTTTCTTATTTGGAAGCCAGTCTCTGTGGTGAACCTTTGTCATAAATGGAATCATTCTTAAAATAAAATAATCGTATGTAATTAGTATACAACCTACACCATAATCATTTTTAATGTTTGCTAAAAAAAGTAAAGTTGAAATAAATCTTTCAAATGATCATCATATTCACTAAATTTTTCCAACTTCAGAGACTCATTAGGTGTTCCTGGGGAAAGAATCATGTGGTGCATTATGTCTGAAGTATGGGAAAGTTTAAATTTCAGATTAATTGCTAAACCAAAGTTCAGCAGCTTTGGAGCATGCTATGGTTTAGCTTTGCAAATGTTGTATACAATAAAGGATGGGGATGAGACAGCATAGACAACCCATCTTGAGAAGGCTATGCAACTGTTACTCCTAAAAATAGGATTCTAGCATTATTACAGTTTGGACTATAACATCACAGATAATTCTGCCTACTATAATAAAAAGGTTTACTATCAAAACATTGAAGTGCAGTACTTCGAATACCATCTGGGCAAATCATGGTCCCAAAGTTGCAGAATGCTGAAAGTAAGTCTTACGAACCATAATAATAATAATTATTTTATACTTCTTCAATTAAATATATATATATATATATATATATATATATATATATATATATATATATATATATATATAATGAAAATAAAGCTGCATTCGTTATTATACATTCGGCATTGTGGTTGAAATTTACAGAGGGGAGCAGAGAATGTACAGTTTTTCTCACTGTACTGTGATCTTAGTGTTGGTATATATAATTTGCAGGGGGTGTGAAGGCCTCCCACATGGGGGGTGCAGGGGGGTCTGCCTCCCTTCAAAAATGTAGAAGGACTCACCTTCATTCAAAACCAGAAATCAGGTATGTCAAACATAGTGCATCTTCTGTTCAGCATTTATTACAACACGGTATTTTCATGTTCATAGCTTCATAGGTGTGTACTAGGCTAATGGCCCTGGAGCTTATATAAGCCTAGCCCAAGAAGATTCCCTGGCATCATGCCGCCCAAAGTTAGTTACCAGTGCCCCAGTCAAGTAAGGCCACTGAAGTGATCTCAGGGATTAACTTCCTATTGCCCATCCACTCATTAAGATTTCTCTTAAAGAGGGCCAGTGAAGTGCTCTGCTTATTGTGAATGGGTAGTTTGTTCCAGAGTATGGGAAATCTCTGGGTTAGGAACCTATCCCTCCAGCATGTTCTGTTTATTGTGGTAATGAGGTTTAGGTCCCTGGAATATCTGGCACAGAGGGATTGGGACTTCTTTAGGTGCAGCATATCTAGCAGCTCTGGGTCAGACATGGCTTTGTAAGTCAAGCAGAGATCACCTCTAAGTAGGCAATAAGAGACAGAGTATATCTGGGGTTTTTTGAGGAGTCTGTCCATATATGGCATGGGTCTAATGCCTATATCCTCTTAGTGAGGTATATTTGTGGCCTTTTCAGTTGTTGTAGGTATCTAGTGAAGTACATACCAAATGAGGCATTGTATTCTATAATAGGTCTAATGAGGGATGAGTAGAGAGGGATTATGACCACTTTCTTCCTGGATGAGAAACCTTTTGTAATGAGATGTGCCACATAGAAGGACTTTCTGACTACAGTGGCAATGTGGTTATCAAAGGAGAGGTTGCTGTCAACCTGTGTCCCCAGGTCTCTTATCACACTTTTGGTGTTTAGTGGGCTACCACCTATGTGGTAGTTTATGGTCAACGAATCTTCCCAAAGGGAATGACAATGCACTTTTTGGCACTGGTTCAACATTTTGGATGGGCTATGTGACTAAACATACATCTGCACTTCAACATTTTGATAGTAAACCTAATAAAACATTTGAGCAGATATAAAATGGAACAGCATATTCAAGCAATTGTAACAGACACAGCAGAACTTCATTTTAGTTATTAAAGTTATTTGCATGCACATTACATTAGCAGCAGTATAATTAAATTTAAATTTCCTTGCAAAATATGTGATAAAATTGATAATCAAAGTTTTGAAGTAAGAAGAAGGTAGATAAGGTTATTCTGAAGTTCTTCAATAACAAAGTGAGACAATTATGCATCATAAATTTCAATTCGTTACTAAACATTACACACATTAATGTGGGATTTACCTCATTTAATAAGCTTAAATCCTGCTTTAAATATTGCCTAACAAATTGCAGTTTCTTATATCAATACAATGCATGTTGCAGAAGTTCAAAAAGAAAACCAACCACAAACCCATATAGTCTGTACTGATAATTCTAAGCCACAAGAATTGCAAAGAAACTAGACACTTAGTCTAGGAAAAATAGGTACGAAGGCACAACTTTCACATTGCTTCTTACACCAGATTCTTCGAGGTTGTAGGTATTTTTCACTTCCTTCTTCATATCCTAATTACCTTTCTTTATCATTGCATTTTCATGTCAATATACCAGCAAAATGGAAGCTGAGGATAGCTGTACATTTTGTTCTTGTTTCCATGGAAACAACTGACTAAAGGTGAAAGCAATAAATTGAGAGGTCTGGACATTGTTTACTGAGAGAAATAAAAAAATTAAAAGGTATGAAGACAAGCAGCTCAGTAAAAAATAAAAGTTGATACTATTGGAAATGAATAACAGCTTTTCTGATAACTAAATATTAAAATGCATTTATTAGAATAGTACATAATTTAGGTTCATGTAAAGAGACCCTGTGCACTTTTTCTTAAGGATAAAATGTAGTGTTTTCTGAAAGCATGCAAGTTGTTTTTCACATCTAGGAAGGGAATAAAGGTAAGACAAGAATCAACAACAATTAGTAAAAGTAAGAGCACAGGATGCAATATGTGATTTACCATGGAAAACTTTAATTTTAGGTTAATTAATGTCTGTGGGTACAGCTGTCACTTCACGGACAATTGTTCATATACGATGAAGCGTTAAACTACATTATTTGAAGATCTACATAGTTTTGTGTCTTTGTTTTAAATGAATTGATTATGGGGGTGTTCTGGGGGTGTGCTAGATTCCTTTTGTTTGAGGATTTTCATTAAAACAGAAAGTATTGTAAAATGTGGCATAGGTTCAAATGGAAATGACACAAAACAACTATATATACCATTAACCTGCCAAACATCAGTAGGTACAAGTAACACAAAAGCTTGAAATAAACATTTTAAAGGGCTTCCATATATAATAGGTGGGAATAATAACTTCTTATCATAATGGCTTTACTAAACATATTATTCTGGAATGTGAATGGTCTCAGCGCTACAGAAAAAAGGTAAGAGTACAGAATTATATTAAGAAATGCAGACTAGAAACAGTAATGCTACAGTAGACATAAATGGAAAGAAGCGAGCACAATGAATTTGATAAAGAAAGAATTTCAAGATGGATATTCAGCAGAATGTCAAGGACAAAGGAAAAGAGGAACACTTATACATATTGGTAGATGAACTCCAATAGTGATAGACAAGAGAAAAATGTAGTGATGATAGATCTGTGGTAGTAAGGAGACACTTGCAAGAGAGGACGATTATGCTGGCATGTATTTTTATTCCACCTAAAACTGCTGTTATGGAGCTTAAGTAAATGTTAGGAAAATAATTAGCTTTCAGCAGAGAATATTACTTATAGCTGGGGTCTGGAACTTAATTTGCAACAGAGAGGATGTATCTGGGGGACATAGATGGAAAATATAATAAAAGAGGAAGATTTCTGAAGAAATTTCTGAAGAAATTTATGAAAATATTTGATATGGAAGATGTAAATTAAATAGCTGGAATTTGAGAGAATTTACATATTATTCTCCACAGTACAATAACTGGGCTATACTAAACAGAAATTATACTTCACAGGAACATGAGTATTTAAGGGAAAGCATTGACACAAACATCCAATTACTATTTCAGATCAAACACCAATAACAAATTAAAATGCAGGGTAATGAAGTAGAAATGAGACACTGATGCTTCCCCACCTACCTGCTGCAAAGAGAGGAATTTAAGAAATGTCTAGTGGAAATTAATCGACAGTTATTAGGGAAGACAGAAATTTCTTCACAAATTATTCACAAGTTATAACTAGTGAGTGGGATAAAATGAAAGTGAAGTTTAAAAATAGGGTAGAAATAAAAGAAAAACAGATATGGTTAAGCAATATTTAGAGGGGCTAACAAAGGATAAGGCATTGTAGAATAAAAGGAGTCTCACAGAACAAGAAGAGGCACAACTCTAGAGTTGCTAAAAATGCATTTAGAATGATTGTTGTTAAGCAACTATTTTTGATAATAACTGCACAGCACAAAAACTCTTAAGCACAATGATTTATACAACAGAAATTAGAAAAGATTGTTGCCAAACTTAGGGAGCCTATAACAAGAACAATAGCTAGAAATCCTATATAGGTATGAGAGATAGACAGGAACTGAGCAGTTTATGTAATGCTGGATTGAAGATAATGTTTGAAACAGAACATGTTAACATGGTTTGTTTTCTTTTATATAAATGTATGTTTGCCTGTGTCTTAAGTGATGATTCAATAAATGTGTTAAAAAAAAAAAATATATATATATATATATATATATATATACATATATATATATGTGTGTGTGTGTGTGTGTGTGTGTGTGTGTGCGTGTGCTTATATATAATACACACACACACACACACACACACACATATATATATATATATATATATATATATATATATATATATATATATACACACACACAAACACACATACATATATATATAAATATACACTATTGAAATGGTCTCTATTTCTACTGTCACTTTCAGACATCTTTGTAGTGTATTTATACTGTGTATTTGTGCTGGCATCATTCACAGTAAAATTATGATAAATAGTCTGAGCCCTGTGCTTCTACATTTACTGTTGCACTGGCACATACAGGTAGCCTAAGCTAGTATGTGCATACACACATCAGTAATGGACATAGGTTCATAGGTTGATACTAGGCTATCTGTCCCAGGGCATTTATAAGCCTAGCCAGAGTGTGTGTTGGCTTTTGCCACCTTTTAGATTAGTTGACTGTGCCTCTGTATGGTAGGTCACAGAAAATCGCCCTTTTAAGGTTAGTTTACTGTGCCTCTGTCTAGTAGGGACACAGAAGAGATCCCAGGGGTAAACCTACGATCTCCCATCCACTCGTCAATATTTCTCTTGAAGAGGGTCATTGAGGGGCTTTGCCTAACATGGATTGGGATTTTGTTCCAGAGTGAGGGGAGCCTCTGGGATATGAATCTGTCCCTCTAGTATGTCCTATTTATTTCTGTGCTGAGGTTTAAGTCCCTGGAGCATGTGGCTTTAAGGGATTTGGATTTCCTGAGGTGGAGCATGTCCATTAATTCTGGTTTGGACATGGCTTTATACGTCAGGCACAGATCGCCTCTGATGAGACATTCATGTTTAACTCATATACTACATTTCTTGCCTTCACCTTCTGACAAAGGAAGAAATAACAAGTATCAGAAGTATGCCATTATTTAGTACAATGCATTTTAAATTACTCATTTGAGAGTGCCTGTTATCCAGCTAGAATTAACACTTTTGTTTCTTGTAACAATGTCAGTGAACCGTCAGTATACTTCTTAACTGTTCAGATATTTTGGGGAGAATGCATCTAATTATTTCTCACATTTCTGCTCCATCCCTCCTAAATTTGGAATTTTTATGAGTCATTTTGAGTTAACAGAGCCAGCATTATAAAAATGTCTCTAATTTGGGACCCTTACCCCTAATTCTTTTTTTGCTTTATTCCTACCTCTGTTGACAGATGTTGAGTGTTATGACCCAGTGACATCTCAGTATTGATTTGCATGTCACTCCATTTAAAACAACTACTCATTTTAATAGGTTTTCTAAATTTACCCTAATTAAACAACACTATCACCACATGTACAGTCAGCATCTGAAAGGGACATTTTCTAACACTCTGGGTAGCATCTCTGTGTCCCTACTGGGCTGGGATCACTTTTCAAGGTAAGTGCTTTGGGAGTGTCTTAGACCTGTAACATCACTATATCAGCATTCTGAGTGGTTACTAATTCATGTCATGATTAGTAGTTAACACAGCTTCCTTCCTGAATTGCATTTTCCTTTGGAAATGCTTGTAAGTCATAATCTGGTCTGCTATGCCTTTTTTGGTGCAATACTTGTCAGTCATCTCTCTCTGGTTGTGACACTAATACATTTCTGCCTAGTGAGCCAGCCACACATAGGTCTTGGGGTTAGTATTAAATTAGTTGCCAGCAAGGGTCAGTTGGGCAGTGCCGACAAATTTTATGTGATTTGCATGACCATCAGGTGATTCTTCACAAGTCTGATTATATAGTTATCACTTCTGGATGAGGTATTGCATGCTCCTAGTTTGCGTGCCTCTACCATAAACAATATGTCATAGCTACTTATATTTTCCAGCACCCATTCTACATAAAAATGTGTCCCACTTGAAACAAGATGATTAGTTTGTTTTGATACCCTTCTAGTACATGTTTTAGGTTTTATTCAGTCCATTCTAAGGCACAATATATTGTTTAGGAAGCAATGGTAATTGCATGCCTTGTATTCTAGCATATCAACGATAGCTATTCATCTTGCATAGCAAAGGTTTACAGTAGACAGGTTATTTGAGCATATCCACATAGCTTTTAGGCATTCTATGTGTCACTGAACTGTTAGATGCAGACATAAAGTGCTTAATTCAATTTCATTCTCTAAAATTTCAAACACTTATGATCTGAATGTGGACAGTTATTAGCAATGATCTATTCTGGTAAAACATTTTTCTCCAAAAATCATCCTTACTGTTGATGTTATTTTTCAGCTAGCGTGGCTTCCATACAAACTTAACACAACTATGCTCTTGTTTGGACAAATTCTTGTAGTAACCTTGCTTTCTAGTAAACAATATTTTTACTGGATTTCTCACAAGTGCATTATTCTCGGGATGCATACAAAATTTAACATTTTAAGATCATGTGTCTGAATTGTTAAATCTGTCCTAAACATATATTTGAGATTTGCATCTTAAATAAGCACTGCCTGTTCAACAACAGTATCTGCTAAGTCAACTCCATATATGTGAATACATTATAAATATTATATAAAGCCATCAGTTCCTTCAATCAGAAATTATACTTAATATAAATTCACCACAGGGCATTTTAGAAGCAAATAAATCATGGCTCAGTATTGCTAGCACACTGGCACCCTACTGACTGTTTTCAAAGCATTTTTGTGAATTGTTACCCCTTCTGCCTCACTGGATTGATCCCCTTTGTGCAACTTTTCTTTTTTTTCTAGTAATAGTTGTGTTATCAGACACGATTAACATTTTTGAAGGGATCACTGTTGAAACTAACTTGTTTCATACTGACTTTCTTTGAATTCCTATAGAAGAGTTTCTTCTATTCATCCTTGTCTTTTAACCTTTCATATCAGTCCCACATGTTGTATAAATTATTTTTCCTATTTTTCCACTTGATTGCATTGTTACTATAATCATCAGTATTTTCTTCCAGTTAGATATTTTATCGGTAAAGTCATTATTATAAATGATGGATTTTTACTTTTTTAAACACAAATTTTAAATATGACATTAGACAGATATGATCAACAAAATATTCATAAATAGCAACTATTTTGTAGCGAGATAAAGAACTTACTAATTGTTCAGATTATAGGCAGATATCACTTCTAAATATATACATACTATAAGATATTTGTATCTATATGCTCTGAAAGATTAAAGAAATATATACCAGAATTAATTCATGAAAATCAAACAGGATTCATAGGTTCATAGGTTCATAGGTTCATACTAGGCTATCTGCCCTAGGGCATTTATAAGCCTAGCCAGAATGTGTTTGGCTTTCGCCAGCCATTTTAAATGAATTTTGCTATGCCCTTTTTCGAGGTTAGTATACTCTGCCTCTGTCCAACAGTGACACAGAAGTGATACCCGGGGTAAACCTACAATATTCCATCCACTCATCAAGATTCCTCTTGAAGAGTGTCAATGAGGGACTCTACCTAACCTGGACTGGGATTTTATTCCAGAGTGAAGAGAGCCTCTGGGTTATGAATCTGTCCCTCCAGCATGTCCTATTTATTTCAGTGCTGAGGTTCAAGTCTCTGGAGCGCGTAGCTCGATGGGATTTGGATTTTCTGAGGTGCAGCATGTCCATTAATTCTGGGTTGGACATGGCTTTATACGTCAGGCACAGATCGCCTCTGAGCAGGCGGTATGCCACCGAGTAGAGCTGGAGTTTCTTTAACCGGGAAGCATATGGCATCTGTTTGAGCCCTTTGATCCTCTTGGTGAGGTACTTTTGGGGTCTTTCCAATTGCTGCAGGTGTCTGGTAAGGTGCATCACAAATAGGGCATTGTGAGAAAATATCTAATTATAAACTGAATTTTTAAAGACACCTACACCTTTTTCATTGCTACCATTGATAAGACAGGTAATGACGGAAGAAAAAACAAAATATCTGGGTATTGTATTCTCAACTGATAATAGAGATTATTTTATAAACAATGTTAAGTCAAATTGGGATCAAATAACATTGGACTTGAAAAGATGGAGTAAACTGAAACTACCAATGATGGCAAGAACTGCAATTATCAAAATTAGTGTTCTTCCCAGAATACTATATATACTTAGAGCTACACAACTTAGAATCACAAGGAAATTTTTTAGACAGCTTCATATAGGACTAGGGAGATTTCTCTGGGAACCTAGAAAAATGAGGATAACATATGAGAAACTGATGGCTCCAAAGAATAGGGGAGGTTTAGTTTTGAAACTTATTACTTGGTAATTAAAGCCAACAGAATTTATACACTTTGATAGAGGCAGTCTGAAATGAATGGCTGGTCTTAACCTATAGACGGAATTAACTGTAAAGCTCTACCCTTTCTGAATAGAGGAACACTCAGTAAATATGACTTAATGGAACATATTAAGTTATTTAACTTCAATTCAAAGTCTTTTTACTTCATTAAACCTATTAAAATATATGATGGTGTTTCAACCATTCCACAAGAGCCCAAATTTAGTAATTGGGAATAAATTGATAGACTTGCAGAAATTCCCTCTAATAAAGGATTTAATCATATTGGACTTCTACTCTTTTCTTGGGGTATCAGTTCATGATATTTTAAAAGAGAAAGGTCTTCCTATTTCCTATCTAATTATCATGAGACAACTAAAAGATCTGGCTATAAATTATTTTAATAACTTTGATTTTAAAGAAGAAGAATTAAATATATGTCGTAATCTGTGGGAAGCTCTGATACAAGATAAAAATATATAACTATCTCATATAAACTGATAAAAGAGATGAAATATAATAAACATATTCTCTTATCGAATTACTGGAGGGAAAAATTAATATTAGTTGATGACAGCAAGATCTTGGAAGCATTTAATCTAACATTAAAGTCAGTGTCCCTCCAAAAATTACTATTCACACAATTGATGATATTTAACAATGCCCGTCTTACTCTTCATAAATTTGACTCAAAGAACTCGCCTAAATGCCCATATTGCATAGACCAGACAGCTGACCTGTTTCACATGTTTTGGAGTTGCAAATGCATTTTTAAACTTTGGAATTCGTTAAAACTTCAATTACAGAAAATGGGATACCAACATTCAACACTCTCTTGGGAATTTATGATCCTACATATTCCTCCAGACAACTTAGATAAATCAAAAAGGATCATAATCATGAATATCTGTTTATTAATGAAATTATACATAGCTTCAAATTGGTTGAACCCGACTCAGACATCTTGGGAAAGTTTTAGAACATTAGCAATAAAACACATATTAGCGCATAAATTGTTAATCAATGACCATAAGAAAAGCATAAATAATAGAAAAATATGGGAGCAAATCTTCAATATTGTGTTGGCCTAGGGGTTCTTGTCTACTATTACTCAGGACATATATTTATAAGACAGATTCAATCTTAGATTAGAAATAGGTTCTAACAATAATACAGATTGTTGACTTTTTCATGTTGTATTTCCTTTTTAATAATTTGTATTAACGTATAATGTTTATGTAACTTTTGGAAGCAAGCATGTATATATTGTATATACTTATAGTGTGTAGTTATGTAATTGAAAAATAATAAAAGACATTATTGAAAAAAAAAACAAATAGGGCATTGTACTCAATTATGGGCCTGATGAGGGATGAGTAAAGAGGCACGATGACCTCCCCTGATCTAGATGTGAATCCCTTCATGATTAGGTGGGCTATATAAAATGTTTTTCTAACCACTTTGGCCACGTGGTTGTCAAATGAGAGATTGCTATCAACTTGGGTACTCAGGTCCCTAATTACTTCTTCCATACTTAATGGATTACCACCTATGTGGTAATTTGTGGGCACTTTGTTTTTGCCAAAGGGGATGACTATACACTTTTTGGCATTTAGCTTGAGGCCATGGCTCTGGCACCAGTTGTCTGTTTCTATGAGGCCCTTTTGTAGGATGCTTGTGTTGGCTGGAGATTCAATTATAGCGCCCAGTTTGCAGTCATCTGCGAACTTGGTCAGCCACAGTCCTTCCGTGTTAGCCTGTACCTCCGAGAAATATATACCGAACAAGAGAGGTCCCAGGACTGAGCCTTGTGGGATGCCACTTGTAACTGGTTTGGAGTCTGACATGGCTCCAGCAATTCTAACCATGTGGGTTCTGTCCTTGAGCCAGTTTGCAACCCATCTAGTGACATAGGGGTTTATATTTAAGCTGGTGAACTTACCTATAATGTCCGAGAGAGGTATTGTATCGAAGGCTTTTGCAAGGTCCAGGTAGGCTGTGTGGACCACCTTCCCCTCGTCAATGGCCTTGGTGACTGTTTCAAAGAAATCAACCAGGTTTAAGAGGCAGGATCTGCCCTTAACAAAGCCGAACTGGGTAGGATCCAGTGTCTGTAGGTCCCCAATATCTTTATTTATGAGGTCCATGATGATCCTTTCCATAGCTTTGCAGACCAAGCTAGTCAGGCTTATGGGGCGATAGTTTCCAGGATCTGTTGAGGCACCACCTTTGTGGAGAGGGACCACTGTTGCTGTAAGCCACTCTTTGGGTACATATCCTGTAGTAAGGCTGAGATTGAACAGTAGTTTTATGTTTGGGTTTAGTTCTTCTTGGAGTTCATGTAGGACGCAGCCCGGGACACCGCCTGGTCCCACTGATGCTGTGTTTTTGCTTTGGAGAGGGTGGCTCTTACCCGAGCATCTGAGCTGTCAGGGGGGCAGCACTCTGCTGGGATAGATATTTGCCCTTTTGGTGGGGAAGAGGGGGAGAAGTTTGCGCTGAACCTGTCAGCTAGGATGTTGGCAATGTCTGTGGGTTTGGTGTATTTTTTGTCATTTTGGAATAATTCTGAGCATATCTGGGAATTCCCACCTAGGTTCCTAGCATAACTAAAGAAACCCTTGTGATTATCCTTAGTGTCCTGTGCAATTTTTCTCTCAAAGCTGGCCTTAGACGATTTTATGAGTGCCCGTAGTTTTTTGCTAATACTGATCAGAGATGCCTTCCCTTTTTGGGATTTTGCTCTATCATGTAGTAGCTTCCTCCTTCTATTGTATAGTTTTTTTATGGTGGGGTCCACCAGAAAGGACGCCTAACCTTGGAGGATTGGGTCTTGGTATTATTTGGGATTGCATGATCCATGCATTCCTGAAGGTGTTCATAGAATGCATTTATAAAGGATTCTGCGGTCTGGGCTTTATTTTCCACAGGCCCGGGGGCTTTGAAGGATTTCACCTCGGTTTTGAGAAGTGTGAAATTTGCTTTAGAGAAGTTTTTCACTGTGGTTATCTGGGCAGGGGCTGGGGTCGGGATGTGAATATCTAGTGAGATTAGTTTATGGTCTGATCTTACCAGTGAGGGATACACTTCTGGTCTGGAGCATAGAGTCCAAATGTTGGTGATGATCAGGTCCAGTATGTTTTCCCCTCTTGTGGGAGTGGCAACAAGTTGTTCCATAGCATTTGAGTTTATAAATTCTAGGAACCTTTGGGCTAGGGTGCTGGAGCTAGAGTAATGCTCCCAGTCTATGTTAGGGTAGTTAAAGTCTCCCAATATAATGGTGTTTGGAGAGACCTTCATATTTTCCAGTGTTCTCAGGAAGGCCAAGTGGGGTTCCTGGGTTTGGGAGGGTGGTCTGTAGCAGGCTATAAACTGGAAGGCAGTTTTACCCACTGTTAGTTGCACATGGATAGTCCCTGATGCTTCATGCTGTGCCACCAACCTGGAGGTGTGGGTATCTTTGACGAATATTGATACTCCCCCTCCTTTTGTGGTTCGGTCCATATTCTGGGGCCGAAAAACATGGTATGAGGTATAACCTGGTAGTGCTGGGGTGCTCTCAGGAGTCTTGAACCAGGTTCCTGTTTCTGCACAGATATCGATGTCCTCCATGCTAAGGAGAGTTTCGAGTGCGTGCATCTTGAGGTTTAGACTTCTGGCGTTGAGTAGCATTACTCTTAGTTTCTTATCCCTTGTGATACCTATGGAGGTGGGTTTGTCTTTTGAGCCTTGCCTAAAAAAGTCACTATGGGGGTGGCAAGAGCCTTTGCCAATATCCGAAAGCCCAGTGGTGACAGGTGCAAGCCGTCCCCAGCGAAGCATCGTGGCTTGTCGAGCATGTCATCCCAGGCAGACAGGCAATGGATCCCCTTTGAATGACACCAATACTTAAGCCAATTGTTGAAATTGATCATCTTGTCTTCATATTGTGGCATCATTCTTGCTAAGGGTAAGATGCTACTCAAGGTCAGGGTCATACCGGCCTGGGCTACATGCTCAGAGAGCTCCTCTATGTCTCTTTTCATGTAGCCCAGGGAGGTACGTCTCAGGTGATTCACACCAGCATGGACGATGACTGAGTCATATTTGTACTTACCTTGGAGTGACCTCAGTGCTTGTGTTATGTGGCGAACCCTAGCGCCCGACAGGCAGCTCACCGTGACCTTCTCCTTGTTCAGCCTGGTGAATGGGACGTCAGTGTGCCTGACGATAGAGTCACCTATTACAAGTGTATCAGGTGTGTTGTTTAGCCTTAAGGGCTGTGACTGTTCGGCACACTGGCTTTGTGAGCTATGTGTTGCACATGATTTTACAAAGGCAAACTCAAGACAGCAACAAAATAATACCAACATTAGTTGTCTATGCAAAATGCAATAAAAACAAATAGTGTTAATTAATTTAGATATAGAAAATCCTTTGATAAATTAATTGGAGCTATTTGGAATATTAGAAGAAATTTTATTCCCAATTTTTATATAATTAGTAATAAAACATATCTAGATAAGTAATCATAGATAATGTCAGGTTCTTTCATATCACAAACCATAAATATAAAGAAAAGAACAATGCAAGATAGTTCAGTTTTCCCAAACTTCTTGCTATTGCAGTTGAACCTACAGCAGGTTCAATAAGAAACAATAATAATGTTAAAGCTGTTAAAATTGTAGATAAATATGAGTCAGAAAAATGTGTTATTCATTGATTGTGTTTGATTAGCAATAACAGACATGAAAGCTTCCATAGAGGAAACATATACATTTTTAAATGACTGAAAGGATGACAAGATTATCTTTTAGTTAATATAAGAACAAATGAATGGTTATACAGCAAATACAAAATTAAAATTTGTCAGGCAACTACAATGTTAATTGAAATGAAAATATCCTGAATTATTTACAAATGACACTAAAATGATATAAAAGCTATTAAATGTGATATTTATTTCAGAATTATCAAAAATGTAAGTAATCTAACAGATACCTACAACATTTTCTTTACATTTGAAGACAGTTTTTTTCCATATAAAGACAGCATTATTTCTAAAGCTAGTATACATTACATAAACTATAGCTTAAGCTCCTGACAGGGATCAAATCAAGTTAATACATGTAACTATCTTGAAACTTTTATTGTAGCTCTACTAGAACTTGGAACCAATTGGATTAATGTTAGTTAACTAATGATTATTCATTGGAGAGATGATAAATCAGCAAGCAAAGGAGAGTGGTATT
The DNA here is from genome assembly GCF_019279795.1 of Protopterus annectens. Lineage (NCBI taxonomy): Eukaryota > Metazoa > Chordata > Ceratodontiformes > Protopteridae > Protopterus > Protopterus annectens. The sequence continues at coordinate 1,039,181,534 of NC_056744.1, read as the reverse complement.
GTTGGAATTGAATTAATCCTCAAGTCTTGGAGATTATCTTCACTAGGTGGACCCTGTTTTTTCACAAAATCTCACCAAGACAACACAGATATATAGACTGTATTTTATATAGCATATATCATGGAGAGAAATAGGTTAACAAATAAAAAAGATAGCTGGGTGCACAAGACCCAGGATACAAAATGTGTCCGATCCTGGTAGGTGCACTGTTGCCAGGACTGGAAAAAAATGACAGTGTAGAATCCTCAAGACATGAAAACATTACTACAATGGGGCTAGGCCAGGCCCAGGGCAGGATGGCCCCCTGTGGTAGAAGGAAGCAGTAGTCCACAAGAATCACAAAAACTGGCAGACCCAAAAAAAGAGCCATAAAGACAATAGAGTAGAATCTTGAGGATAAGAAAAATCTAACACTGGTTATATAAAACAGATTTTAATATGGCACAATATTTATGGCAAGGAGAAAGCAAAACTAAGAAGCCCAGAATTTCGAGACAAAACATTTACAAAAAGATTAACAGAGAAAGTAGAAGAAAGAAAATTTGCAGAAGAAAAATTGACAGAAGCTTCAAATAAAAGTTTGTGTTCATTAATACAACATATTTATGAAAAATATTACACAGACCAAGAAACCATGGGCTGTTTGGCAAAAATTATGATGGAGCAAGTGTGAAAATATAAAGAACAAAAATCTATGATTTTTGAAAATTATAACAAAGAAATATGGACATGAGAAAGAAAGAGAGCTCTGATATGGTGAAATATTTATGCAAAGGAGAAAGTCAAATTAATCAATACAAAAAAAAAAAGAAAAAGAAAAGATGTCCCAAAATATTCAAAGAGAAATACAGACAAAAGCATCCAGATATGGAAAATTTTACAATACCAAAAATAAGATCATAAAGAGGGAATGTAGATCACAAGATATGTAAAGTAGAAGTAAAACAAATAGAAGCTGAAGTTATGGAATACCTGTGAAGTGAGGGATTTTGTTTAGAAAGTCTAACACTGGTTATATCGCAGCATGATGGAAAAGCAAGTCTCCTAAGTAAGGAGAAACAGGAGGAGTAAGAGACAACTGAAGAAGAAATATGCACATGGGAAAGAAAAACAGATTTAATATGGCACAATATTTATGGCAAGGAGAAAGCAAAACTAATCAATACAAAAACAGTAGCTCCACAGATATTTGAAGAGAACTACAGACAAAAGCATCCAGATATGAAAATTTTCAAAACACAAAAAAATAAGAAAACAAAGAGGAAAAGTAGAAAAAAGTAAAAGGATTAGTGATGGAAAAGTTAAAGAAATAGAAATTGAGGTTATGGGTTACCTGAGAACTGAAGGATTTAGTACAACAAATCTAACTCTGATAACCTCACAGCAGGATAGAGCAATGGATCCTCCAATTAAAGAGAAATCAGTGGAGTGGGAAACATCTGATCAGATGCCATATGAAGATACTTTGGAGCCTCCCATAGGAAACCAGTAAAAAAAAGTTCAATTGGAGTTGCACAGGAAGGGAAGGAACAAGAAACTGTGGTAAGAATGATGCAATCAATGCTGTGGAGTGATAGGCCAATGAGTTCCCATATGAAAGAGCAGTGGATGACACAGGATGAAACTGAAGAGAATGTGTCAAAGGAATATGTTCTGGAACTTTGTATAGAATGCCCACAGGAAATGGAGAACAAAGAATGTTCCCTCAGTTTAAAAGAAAATGGTCTAAGAGAAAAGTTACTTGATTTCATAGAGATGGGCAGATATATTAAGATCAATGAAAGAAATAGACTACAGAAAGTCAATAAAACCCAAAAAGTTTAATAAAACAAATTAACACAGTAATTATGGGTGTTCATAGAGATTCATGAGATATAACAAGTAAATAGGATATATTACTGTGCAGCTAAATTAATAACAAATAAAGCCTTACCACAAAAACACAGATCAGTAAGAGAAATGAAGGGAAAAATCAAATGCCATCATGGAAGTATCAAATACAGAAAACCATAAAGCAATTAAGTCAATCAGTGTCACTGTTAGAAGACTAAAGAAGAGGGAACACATCAACAAAAATACTCAGAAAGACATGATAAAAGCACAGTATCACAACAGATCAGGATCTATTGTGCACTACTGCAAATAATAAACTAAAAATATCAGCACAGGCAGAAAAACATAGAAGATATGCAGATAAATATAAAGAAAATCTAGAAATTATGCAATTTATTGATAACCCAAAAAGTTTTATAGAAAACTGGAAAAAAAGACAAAATAAATTGAAAAAGCACCAAAAATAGAAAAAATGGATACATTTTAGAGAAATATCTATGAAGATCTTGTGAAACAAAACAAAGATGCTAAATGGATAGAAGAATTAAAAGAAAGAATAAGAAGTTTAAATGTACAGGATATGAAATGGGATGAAATAACATTCAGACAGATTGAAACAAAGTTAAGAAAAGCTCCTAATTGCAAAACCCCAGGCCCAGATACAGTACCTAACTTCTGGTTAAAAGTATTAACATCTTTACATGATTTAGCCAAGAGTAAGAACTATTTATATGTGCACTCTCAGCAGCCACAGACCTGGTTAACAACAGGAAAAATCATACTACTACTTAAGAGTGAACGTGAAAGTTATCCTAAAAACTATAGACCAATGACTTGCCTTCAGTTGACGCATAAACTATACACTGGAATTCATGCTGACAGAGTTTATAGTCATTTAAAAGAAAACTCAATCATGGCATTAGAACAAAATGGTAATAAAAAAGTCATATGGAACAAATGATAATTTATTGTTAAATAAAGTCATAATGGAAAACTGTAAAAAAGGGAAAGAATCTAAGTATGGCATGGATAGACTACAAAAAAGCATTTGACAGTATCCCATATTAATGGATAAAAGAGTGCTTAGAAATGTATAAGATACACCCTACATTGATCAATCAGATTGCAGCGACCATGAAACAGTGGCAAACCAATTTACAGTTAAGCCATGATATTCCAGGGTGACTCTTTGCCACCACTGCTCTTTTGTCTTTACCTTAATCCATTAAGGAATCTACTTAACAGATATGGTCATGGCTACAATTTGGCTCCCAGAAAAGAACAAAGTGTAAAGACTTCTCATCTTTTTGAGGATGATTTAAAACTGTATAGTTCATCAGATGAGGAACTGAAAGTACAACTGCAAGTGATGAAAACTTTTTCAGATGATATAAGAATGCCATTTGGTCTTGATATAAGAATGCCATTTGGTCTTGATGTGCAAAAGCAGTCTTTAAAGCAGGAAAGCTGCAGCAACAAGAAAGCATCAGCCTGGGACTGGAATGTGATATAAATGGACTTGAGGAAGAGGGAGTGTACAAATATTTGGAAACTGATGAAGGCTCAACAATAAAACATGAACAAATGCAAATAAAACTTAGGTTCATAGGTAGGTACTAGGCTATCTGCCCGAGGGCATTTATAAGCCTAGCCAGAGTGTGTCGGCTTTCGCCACCCCATTGATTAATAAACTGAGCCTCTGTCAAGCAGAGCCAATGAAGTGATCCCAAGGGTGTATTTTCTGTTACCCATCCACTCGTCAAGGTTTCCCTAGAAGAGTGTTAGTGAGGGACTCTGCCTAATGTAGTTAGGAATTTTGTTCCAAAGCACAGGGAGTCTCTGTGACAGGAATCTATCCCTCCAGCATGTTCTATTTATTGTTGTGGTGAGGTTTAGCTCACTAGAGCATGTGGCTCGTAGTGACTTGGATTTCTTTAAGTGGAGTATGTCCATCAATTCTGAGTTGGACATGGCTTTGTAAGTCAGGCAGAGATCACCTCTGAGTAAGCGATATGCCACTGAGTACAGCCAGAGTTTTTTCAGTCGGTCTGCATAGGACATATGTTTGAGGCCAGTAATCCCCTTGGTGAGATACTTTTGTGGTCTTTCCAGCTGTTGGAAGTGTCTTGAGAGGTACATCCCAAATGAGGCATTGTACTCTATGATGGGTCTGATGAGTGGCGAGTAGAGGGGAACTATAACCTCATTATTTCTAGATGCAAACCCTTTAGTAATTAGATGGGCTACATAGAAGGATTTCCTAACTACTTTGGCATTATGATTGTCAAAGGAGAGATTACTATCTACCTGGATCCCCAGATTTCTTATTACCTCTTTTGTATTAAGGGGGCTGCTACCTATGTGGTAATTCGTGGGTGTTTTGTTTTTACCAACTGGGATGACTATGCATTTTTTTGCATTAGCTTGAGGCCATGACTTTGATACCAGGTGTCCGTCTCAGTAAGGCCTTTTTGGGGGATGTCTGTGTTAGACGGAGAGTCAATTATGGCTCCCAGTTTGCATTCATCGGCAAACTTGGTTAGCCATAGTCCTCCTGTGTTTGCTTGTATGTCTGAGAAATATAAGCAGAACAGTAGCGATCCCAGGACCGAGTCTTGTGGGACACCACTGGAGATTGTTTAGAGTCGAACCTGGAGCCTGCTATTCTTACCGTGTGAGTTCTGTCTGTAAGCCAGTTGGCAACCCATCTTGTGTCGTAGGGGTTTATGTTCAGGCTGGTGAGTTTTTCTACAATATCTAAGTGAGGAATGGTGTCGAATGCCTTGGCGAGGTCAAGGTAGGCTGTGTGAACCACATTTCCCTCATCTATGGCCTTGGTGACTGTCTCAAAGAAGTCAACCATGTTTAGTAGGCATGATCTGCCCTTAACAAAGCCGAACTGGGTTGGGTCAACTTTTTGGAGGTTTCCAATGTCTTTGTTAATGAGTTCCATGATGATGCGCTCCATACCTTTGCAGACCAGGCTAGTCAGGCTTATGGGGCGATAGTTAACAGGGTCAGTTGTGGCCCCTATTTTGTGGAGCGGAATAACGGCTGTTGTGTGCCATTCTATGGGCACGTAGCCTGTGGAGAGGCTGAGGCTGAACAGCATGTTCAGTTGGGGGGTTAGTTTGTTCTGTAGTTCATGCAAGATGCATCCTGTGACACCATCTGGCCCCACTGATGCTGTGTTTTTGGCTTTTGAAAGGGATGTTTTCACCTGTGTGTCTGTGATTTCCAGGACACTACACTTTTCCAGTATTGTTGTGGGCCCTTTTGGAGGTGAGAGGGGGTGAAGTTTGCACTGAATCTATCTGCCAGGAAATTGGGAATATCAGTAGGTTCAGTATATTGTGTGCTATTTTACACTAGCTCAGAGGATATCTGCAAGTTGCCACTTAGATTCTTGACATAGCTAAAGAATGCTTTGTGTTTATCTTTCAAATCCTTGGCTATTTTTCTTTTGAAGTTAGCCTTGGATGATTTTATGAGGGACCTTAGTTTCTTACTGATACTGATCATGGATGTCTTTCCTTCTTGGGATTTGCTTTTTTTCTGAACTAGTTTCCTCCTTTTATTGTATAACCTGTTTATGGCAGGGGTTCACCAGACTGGTTTCCTTCTCTTAGGGGAGTGAGTCTTGGTTTTGCTAGGGATGGCATGATCCATGCATCCTTGTAGGTGCTCATAGAGTGCATTTGTAAAGGATTCTGTATCTTGGGCAGCGTTATCCTTTAGCTTGGGGGATGTGAAACTTACCACCTCTGTCTTAAGTAAGGTGAAGTTTGTTTTAGAAAAGTTTTTCACTGTGGTTTCCTTGGTTAAGGGTGGTGGTGGGGTGTGGACATCCAGAGTGATTAGTTTATGGTCTGATCTGATCTAACCAGTGACAGGTTGACCTTTGGTGCGAAACACCTGTCATCCATGTTGGTGACGACTAGGTCCAATATGTTTTCACCTCTGGTAGGGGAGTTTGCCAGCTTATCTAGGGCATTTGAATTGATAAATTCCAGGAAGCACTGGGCCTGGGAGAGTTTGTACTCAAGTAGTTTTCCCAATTAATGGTAGGGTAATTAAAATCACCCAATATCAGGGTGTTTGGTAGGACCTTCATGTTTTCCAGTATCTCCAGAAAGGCTGAGTGGTGGTCCTGGGTCATGGAGGGTGATCTGTAGCAGGCCACAATTTGCAATGCAGATTTGCCAAATGTTAGTTGCACATGGATGATCTCAGAAGTATCATGCTGCGCCACTAACCTGGAAGTGTAGGTGTCCTTTATGAATATGGATACACCCCCTCCTTTTGTGTTTCGGTCCGTGTTCTGTGGCCGAAATGTGTGGTATGAGTTGTATCCTGGTAGTGCTGGAGTGCTCTCTGGAGCCTTGAACCAGGTTTCAGTTACTTCACAGATGTCAACGTTCTGCATACTGAGGAGTGCTTTGAGTGCATGCATTTTGAGATTTAAACTCCTGGCGTTGAGTAGCATAACCCTCATTTTTTTATTTATGTTGTTTATGGAGGTGGGTTTGACTTTTGAGCCTTGCCTCAAAAAGGCACTATGGGATCAGCAAGAGCCTTGGTCTGTATTCGAAAGCTTAGGGGTGACAGGTGCAAGCCGCCTCTTGCGAAGCAACGCGGCCTGTCAAGCATGTCATCCCAGGCTGACAGACACTGGATCCCCTTTAAATGACACCAGAAGCTTAGCCAATTGTTGAAATTGATAATTTTATCTTTATACTGAGGTATTATTCTTGGTGAGGGCAGGATGCTACTCTGGGTGAGGGTCATACCTGCTTGGGCTACATGATCAGAGAGCTCTTTCATGTCTCTTTTCATGTAATTCAGGGAGGTATGTCTCAGGTCATTCACACCAACATGAACAATGACAGAGATATATTTGTACATGTTCTGAAGTGACCAGAGTGCTTGTGTTATATGGCGGATTCTGGCTCCCAACAGGCAGCTGACAGTAACCTTCTCCTTGTCCAGCCTAGTGAGTGGGATGTCAGTGTGCCTGACTATAGAGTCAGCTATTACTAGTGTGTTAGGTATGTTATTTCACCTTAAGGGCTGTGATTGTGCGGCACATTGATTTTGTGTTTTATGTGTTGTCTGGTTTGTGATGGGAGGTGCAGGTTTTTTTGGGTGTCTGCTTTGGAGCTCTCTGATGCTTTTGCAGATTTTTATTTAGAGCTTCCGAGTATGATTTAGTGTATTTATGTGTATTTTTTGCCAGTGCTGGTTTAGTAGGTCTATGTGAGGCTGGAGGTGTGGTGCAAGTATTAACCTTCTCCTCATGACTGTCTGTTCCAGTCTTGGGTGGAGAGACCTTAGCCTCCAGTTTGGCTGTATAATTGCATCTCTTGCATATGTTAGTGTTTTGTGGTAGGAGGAGAGGGGTGTCTGTGTACATGAGGCAGTTGTAACATTGCCTCAGGATACCCAGGTTCACCAGCTGGACTGGAGAGTACACCTGAAGTTGTCCTTTGGTCATGCCTGAATAGTAGGGTGAGCTGCTTAGTCGCTTGGTTGGTGAGGGGTGGATAAAGAGCCTTGACCTGCTGGGCAATCAAGTGTTGGTTTATATTAGTGCTTGCTATTAGGTCTGAGCAAGTGCTGGACTGTAGGATGCTTTTTGAGTGCTTAGGTTGAGAGCTAGACTAGTTTCAAGGGAAAAACTGAAGAGGATACTTAGTGGAGCCGGGAATAATTTAACCGTAGCTAATCGGTGCTGACCGTGCAAATGCAGTTTTTAAACTACTAACTTCTGGGCTGGAACCACTCCTCCAGGGACAGATGGCTGCTCAAAGTTCCCCTCTCTCACAGGTGAACAGAGAGACTTCCCTCCATCCAAGTAAGGTATGGGCAACTCGGAAACTTGTAACACAGTCCTGAATTCAGCACTAGCCTGAAAACTGGACTATACTAGCTTAGAAGGGTGGGAAACAAGGAATGTTTTTGGTTTTTTTTTTTGAAAGGATAAGGCAAAAACAATAAAATGCACACTTAAAACAGCTTTAAATGACTATACGGCTATCATACTTTAGTGTGTAGCCTACAACAGTTAAACAAATTATTTAAACAAAAAACGACTTTTTAAAAGTGCAGGCAGTCAAATAAGTACAATATGTGAAAAAAAACAAGCTTTTAAATCACAATAAATGCTGGAAAATCAGCGTTTAGGCAGAAAACTGTTAAGTACAGCAAGAAAATACAGAAAACTGATACTTAATTACTCCAAAGACTCTCTTTTAAGCTAGAAGGCTTGTATCAGTTTAAGGCTTTCTAGTGCTTTCCAGTAGGTTAATTACAGGAATGATGGGAAACAAATGCAGATGTGGTCTTTTAAACCAGAAAGTTGAAAGAGATGGACAGCTTCCCAAATGATCAATAAACTACAATTCCTGGGCCAAGAACCACAGGCTACCCAGTACTTACCACTCCCACTGATAAGCTGGAAGGCTCCACTCCAACACAAAGCCTTAGGGGGCTCAGAAGCTTACAAACAGTCCTGGATAAAGCAAATCTGTACCTGGACTAGACTAGTTATGGGAAAGGTGGGGATCAAGCGCAAACATGGGCTTTAAAACCAGAAAGTTGAGAGAGAGATGGAAAACCTGCCCAGACAGCCAATAAACTACAATTTATGGGCCAGAACCACTCCTCTTCTGGTAGATAGGCTACCTAGTGCTTACCACTCCCACTGATAACCTAGAAGGCTTCCTTCCAACACAGAAAGGCTTGGGGGCTCAGACGCTTACCAACAATCCTGGATACAGAAACTATGCATCTGGACTAGGCTAGTTACAGGAAAGGCAAGAAACAAGCGCAAGTGCGGCTTTCAAACCAGAAAGTTGAAAGAGATGGAAGAAAACTGCCCAAAATAGCCAATAGCTACAATTGCTGGGCCAGAGACCACTCCTCCTGTGGTAGATAGGCTACCTAATGCTTACCACTCCCACTGATAAGCTGGAAGCCTTCCCTACAACACAGAAGGCTTGAGGGGCTCAGAAACTTACAAAGAGTCCTGGATACAGCAAATCTGTACCTGGACTAGACTAGTAACAGGAAAAGCAGGAAACAGGTACAAACACAGGCTTTTAAATCAGAAGGTTGAAGGAGATGGAAAATCTTTCCAAATGGCCAAGACTATAATTTCTGGGCCAGAAACCTCTCCTCCTGTGGTAGATAGGCTACCTAGTGCTTACCACTCCCACTGATAAGCTAGAAGGTTTCCCACCAACACAGAAAGGCTTGAGGGACTCAGGAGCTTACAAACTGTCCTGGTGGACTAGACTAGTTACAGGAAAGACAGGAAACAAGCTTAGAATTTTTTTTTTTTTTTTTACAGAAAATCAGCCAAAACAGCAGTATATACGATTCAAATGCAGTGCAGGCTAGGACACATGTGCATCCATATTATGGCAAATACAGTTTAATTAAATACAATTAAATTAATAAATGATTAAAAAACAAGTGCAGAAGGCATTAAATTAGAAGGCTACTAACAAGCAGTAATAAGTGCAGAGTAAGAGCGACTGAACAGATAACAGCACGCAGAACACCAACTAAGACAGTTACAGAAAGAACAGCTGAATAAAGTATATATATATATATATATATATATATATATATATATATATATATATACTTTTTTCTTTTTTTTTTTTTTTTTTGAAGGAGGGAACAGAGCAGGATTAAGAGGCTACAGGGGTTGTCCTTCCCAAATGCTCTCTTTGTACACAGTAGGAGTGCCTGAAATCAGAATATGATCTCACTGCACTCAGTTGAGTGAGCAAATGAGATGGGCCCAGAAGGAGTATCCAAATACAAATTTACAAGAGGGGCAGGCAGTTTCAAAGCCACCAAGATTACCACCGAAACAAGAACAGGAAGGGTGGGTGGGAAATACAGTGGAGACAACAAGGGACAAACAATACAGCACCACTATAAATAATAAGCAAATGTATAAATACAGCATAATACAAATTAAGTTGCAAAAAGTTTACTTATCACTTTGGAATAGATTCCAACTCTGCTCACAGCAAATCTATCAGCTTCCCACCAGTTCCTAGAAATGCAGTCTGTATTGGAATTACAGCAATGAAAATATACCTCAGGCAATGGCTAACAGCTAGGATGTGGGCTGGCTCAACAACCCCCTACATGAAACTAGCTTCTGAGCTACTCTGAGAAAAAAACACAGTGGAGACAAAAAGGGACAAAAACAATACAGCACCACTATAAATAATAAGCAAATGTATAAATACAACACAGTGCAAATTAAGTTGCAAAAAGTGTACTTATCAGTTTGGAATAGATTCCAACTCTGCTCACAGCAAACCTATCAGCTTTCCACCAGGAATATTTAAGAAGACTAAAATTAATACTGAAAGCAGCACTGACATCAAGTACCAAGTGCAAGCTATAAATCAATTTGCTTTTCCTGTCCTAACTTACACTATTGGAGTGACTGACTGGGCCCAAAAGGTGTTGGATCAGTTGGACAGGAAAACAAAAAGGATGCTTCATATGCTCATCAAATGATTTATAAAAATCAGTGTATATCAAGACTATATATTCCCTTTTCTGAAGGAGGTATGGGCTTCCTTGAAATTGATTACATGTATAGATCTGAAATCATAGGACTGCATACATATCTGTGGAAGTCACAAGAGCCAAACGTAGTGAACGCTTTAAATCATGAGGAGAATAAGTATAAGATGACTTCCCTGCTAAGTCTAGCATATTGGTGTCAAGTAGGAATGTAAATCAAACTGGAAGTAGATAAAAATCAGGCAGCAACTGATTGTGCCAAAAAACACAAGAAAGTATATAATGTAAAGGATCAGATGAAAAGGCAAGAAATGTGAGTAAAAAATTATTTTCCAAAGACTCTCTTTTAAGCTAGAAGGCTTGTATCAGTTTTTTAAGAGCTTTCAGTGCTTCCAAATAGGTTAATTACACAGGAATGATGGGGAAACAAAAGCAGATGTGGTCTTTTAAACCAGAAAGTTGAAAGAGATGGACAGCTTTAAATGATCAATAAACTAATTCCTGGGCCCAAAGGCCACAGGCTACAGTACCTACTCCCACTGATAAGCTGGAGGGAAGCTCCACTCCAGCACCAAAAGCCTTAGGGGCTCAGAAGCTTACAAACAGTCCTGGATAAAGAAAACAAATCTGTACCTGGACTAGACTAGTTAGCATGAGAAAGGTGGGATCAGAAAGCAAACATAAGGCTTTAAAACCAGAGAAAGTTGAGAGAGAGATGGAAAACCTGCAGACTTGTTAAATAAACTACAGATTTCTGGGCCCAGAACATCTCCTCTTTCTGGTGGAATGGGCTTACCTAATTTGCTTTACCACTCCACACTGATAACCTAGAGGCTTTTCCAACCTAGAAAGGAAGCTTAGGGGCTCAGGCAGCACAAACAGGAGACTGTGTGGAAGACGTTTGCAGGAGGCAGAAACAAGCATAAGTCTTGACTTTCAAACTAGAAGGTTAAGAAAGAGATGAAGAAAACTGCCCATGTGTAGCTACAATTGCTACAAGGTGAGACCTCCTCACTGTGGTAGATAAGGCTACCCTAATGCTTACTGCTCCACTGATAAGCTGGAAGCCTCCCTACAACACACAGAGAAGGCTTGAGGGAGCTCAGAAGCTTTACAAAAAGTCCTGGATACGTAAATCTACTGGCACTGAGACTAGACTAATAACAGGAAGGCAGGAAACAAGTGTAAACCCACAGGCTTTTAAATCAGAGGTTGAAGGATGGAAAAGAAACTTTCCAAATATGAACTTCATAATTTCTGGGCCAGAAACCTACTCACTCCTGTGGTGAATGGGCTACCTAGTGCTTACCCTCCACAGGCTTCAGAGGTTCCCTGCCAACACAGAAAGGCTTGGGGACTCAGGGCCTAAACTGTCCTGGTGGACTAGACTAGATTACAGGAAGATTGCAGAAACAAAGCTTAGAATTTTTTTTTTTTTTTTACAGAAGAAAATCAGCCAAAACAACGGTATACTCTGATTCAAATGCAGTGCAGGCTAGGACACACTCATGCATCCATATTATATAGCAATGCAGTTTAATTAAATACAATTAATTAATAAATAGTTAAAAAGCAGAGTGCAAGAAGGCATTAAGTTAGAAGGCTACTAACAAAGCAGTAATAAGTGCAGAGTAAAATGACTAGAACTGGATACAACAGTCATAGGAGAACACACCAACTAAGACAGTTGCAAGAAGAATAGCTGAATAAAAGGAAGTATATATATATATATATATATATATATATATATATATATATATACTTTTTCTTTCTTTTTTGGGAACAGAGCAGGTTAAAAGAGTACCACAGGGTTGTCCTTCCCAAATGCTCTCTTTATTTTACCAATGGGAGTGCACAAGGCTCAGAATGTGATCTCACTGCACTCAGTTGGTGACAAATGAGATGGGCCCAGAAGAGTATCAAAAATACAAATTTACAAGAGGACGAGGCAGTTTCAAAGCCACCAAAGTTACCAAAACAAGAACAGGAGGTGGGTGGGAAATACAGTGGAACAACAGGGGACAAAACAAATACACTTCCACCCCATAAATAATAAGCAAGTGTATAAATGCAGCATAGCCACAAATTAAGAGTTGCAAAAGGTTTACTTATCACTTTGGGAATAGATTCCAATACCAACCACAGCAAATCTATCAGCTTCCCATGGTTCTAGAAATGCAGTCTGTATTGAATTACAGCAATGGCTACCTCAGGCAATGGCTAGCTAGGGATGTGGGGCTGGCTCAACTTAAACCCTACATGAAACTGCTTCTGAGGCTACTCTGGGAAAAAACACAGTGGGAGACAAAGGACAAAAAACAATACAGCACTTTATAAATAACAAACAGAATGTATAAATACCATACAGGTGCAAATTAAAGTTGCAAAAGTGTACTTATCGGTTTGGAATAGTTAACTCTGCTCTAACAAACCATGTTTCCACCAAGGAATATTTTAGAAGACTAAAAATTAATACTGAAACTTTTGACATCAGTACAAGTGCAGAAGAAGGCTATGAAATCAATTTACTTTCACTGTCCTGCTTACACTATTGGGTGACGAGCTGTTTAAGGTGTTGGATCAGTTGGACAGGAGAAACAAAGGATATATATATAAATCAGTGATTTATAAATCAGTGTGTATATCAAGACTATATATTCCTTTTCTGAAGGAGGTATGGGCTTCCCTTGGAAATTGATTACATGTATAGATCCTGAAATCCTTAGGACTACATACATATCTGTAAAAGAGTCTTTTTAAAGAGCCAACGTAGTAGGCAGCTTTAAATCATGAATAAGTATAAAGATGACTTCCCTACTAAGTCCTAGCATATTGGGTGTCAAGTAGGAATGTAAAATCATCAAACTGGAAGTGAGATAAAAAAAAAATCAGGCAGCAACTGATTAAAGCCAAAAAACACAAGAAAGTATATATAATGTAAAAGGGATCAGATGAAAAGGCAAGAGAAATGTGAAAAATGCATAAAATATAGTTTGCAAGGTATAGAAAACGTGTTTGGAACAATCTCATGTTGATGGGGATCAAATGCAGGAATGGTTAAATAGAAGAGAATTCAAATCCAAAACACAAAAAGTTAATATTGCCACGTCCAAGATAAGGAAATTGTGACCATGTACAATAATTGCTTTGCAACAAGTCCACCTGCCGAACATGTGGGAGGAACTGACAAATGTAGGTTTTGTAAAAGAGAACTGGAAACAATAATGCATCTTGTTGCTGGTTATGATACACAAATGGCAGAAGGACTGTATACTGAAAGGCATAATAATATGGTAAGACTGTTACATTGGGGATTGTGCAAACATTGTAATACTGAAGTAGCTGAGAAACATGAGCCACAAAGCATTAGACAAAATGAATTTTATATCACATGGGATCACACATTACCAACAGCTCAAAAATAGATGCAAGAAAACCAGATATAGTAGTCCATGAAAAGAAGACAAAAGTAGCATTGATCACTGAAATTTCTATACCCAGTGACTACAGTGTCTTAAGTACAGACAGATACAAAGTCATAAAATAGCAAGATTTACAGGCATAAATGAGGGCAATGTGGAAGAAGGATACCTAGACAGTTCCTATAGTAGTAGGAGTAACACACCTTATTAAATGAATTTTACAATGGTACTTGGAGCATAGGGTGACATACATGAGTGGAGGAGAAGCATGCACGTTTTAGGAGTGGATTTTCATATCTTATGTGAGAAGGGCCAGTCTAGAAGGAGATTTAGGAGACTTTACATAGCAAACGGTGGCAGGAGAAAGTGTAGTTAGACAGCATAGGATGGTGGTTTTTAGGATGACACTGGTGATCAAGAAGAGGAGTGTGAGGGCAGCACCAAGGATCAAATGGTGGAAATTGACAAAGGTTAATTTTGAGGTGGAGTTCGAGTTGTGAAGTGTTAAGACAGGCACTGGGTGGCAGTGAAGAATTACTGAATAGCTGGGTAACTACAGCAGAGCTAGTAAGGGAGATGGCTAGAAAGGTGCTTGGTGTGACATCTGGAAAGAGGAGGGAGGATAAGGAGACTTGGTGGCATAATGAGGAAGTACAGGAGAGTACACAGAGAAAGAGGTTGGTGAATAAGAAGTAGGATTGTCAGAGAGATGAAGAAAGTAGACAGAAGTATAAGGAGAGGAGGTGCATGGCAAAGAGAGAGGTGGCAAAGGCTAAGGATAAGGCATATGAAGAGTTGTAGGAAAGGTTGGACACTAAGGAGGGAGAAAAGGACATGTACCAATTGGCTAGACAGAGGGACCGAGCTAGTAAAGATGTGCAGCACATAAGGGTGATAAAGAATAATGAGGGAAACATACTCACAAGCAAGGAGAGTGTGTTGGGCAGATGGAAAGAGTACTTTGAGGGGCTGATGAATGAAGAGAATGAGAGGGAGAGAAGGTTCGGATGATGTGCTTGGATAGTGAATCATGAAGTGCAGTGGATTAGCAAGGAGGAAGCATGATGGATTAGCTATAGAGGGATGAAGAATGGAAAGGCTGTTGGTCCAGATGATATACCTGTGGAAGCATGGAGGTGTTTAGGTGAAATAACTTAAAACAACTGGACAGCCACAACTGAAGACACGGCTTTAATAAAAATGATAATAAGAACAGCAGCAAACAAATTCCATGTAAAAATCAGATAAAAAAGGACAAGTGCTTTCGCATACAGCTTCTTCAGATCCTATAAGTAACTAAAGCCACATGAACATTTTTAAACTAACACTTGAAGCCTATCAAAAAAAAAAGAAAAGAATTATTGCCCAGCCAAAACAATGACATCATTTCCTCATACAATCAAAGCAACTTCCTATGTGCCTTAAGCCTCCGCCCACTCAAAATGGGAATGATATTAACCTGACTATCCAACTCTGAATGCTTATAAGCTTGCATCCTAAGAATCCATTTTAGCTCAATCTACTCCAAATAGTTGTTACAGGCACCACCTCTCACATTTTTAAAAACATGTTGTAAAACCCTAAAAGAGAAATAATGTCCATGGCATTCAGATTGATGTTTGGCAAGGGCATTATTTATATCACCCTTCCTTATATCTGACATAAGCTTGCAAACCCTGTCCCTCAATTGTTGGATGGTTTTACCCACATAGAAGCAGGGACATACATCACATGTTGCTAAGTACACTATAAAGTGGGTAGTACAGTCTTCATAGAATCTGGGAATAAATTCAAACGCTAAAGTGGGATGCTTATATATTCGTTGTTTAGTCAAAACTCTACAAACACTACAAGACCTACAAGGATAAGTCCCAGTGCATTGACTTGACTATCCAGGGCATTTAATATCATTGCACAACAACCATTTAAGATTGTTGTTGCTTCAATAGATGAAATATGGTGTGACCCCTACTAAGCCAGTCGTTACAGTGTCCAATGTTAAGATACCCCAATGTTTCTGTATGATACTTTTTATAAAATTAGTTATAAATAAAGTATGACATTTTGTCTTCCTTCTATTGATCATGTTATCATCCCTAACCCTCAAAATCAGAGCATTGATTATCAAGGCCCAGTCTTGAGTGGCAATAGGCTTGGTAACATTCTGTTTCACAACGGAGGGTTGAAAATCACCCAGCCTACCAACTTAACCTATCTCCTTCCTCTATGAACTGGTTCTCCAGCTACTTATCCAATAGATACCAAGCAGTAAAATGGAAAAAGGCCACCTCCTCATTCCTTAATACCCCAACCGGAGTTCCCCAAGGTTCTATACTGGGTCACCTCCTCTTTAATATATTTATAAATGGATTTTCACACAACTCTATCCCTTTCTCAAATACTCATTCAAATATGCAGATGATTCAACTATTATCTGCTCACTTACATCCATCTACACTCACTAAAGAAGCACTCAAGATGCTTTTTCAACCACTGAGCAATGGATGAAAAGAAATCACCTAGCACTCAATGCCTCTGAAACCAAATTAATGGTATTTACTCCCTCTAAAATCACCTCTTTCGACATAAACACATTTCTCTATTCCCTAGTCAAAGAAATAACACTCCTCTAGAACTGAATTATTCAGAGATCAAGTTACTTGGGGTCCAAATTGATGATCCTGTAGCTCAAATTCAACTCCACTTAACAACTAAATACTAAAAAAACACATAAAAACTAGGTATGCTCGACCGACCAAAATCATTATCTTACACCTACCCACTAAAATCACTCTCTCTACTTCCTTTCTTATCCCTCCCTCTCTGCTGGAGCTCCACTCTAACTAATTTACAATCCTCCCCACCTGAAAACACACAACTTTCCTCTTGCTACAACAAAATCGCCAAGGATTTTATACTGCAGTCCATCAAGTCCTCCACCCACCAATGTTCCTCTCCTCCAAAAACTAAGTAATGAAACTAGAACACCCCAATCATTTCACTATACTCAACTAACTCTTGCACACAAGCTCCATTTTCAATCCCTCCCTCTGTGTCCCTCCCTTTCTTCTGCCTTTTAAAATGCACCTACCAATGATAGAGTATTAAGGTCCTAACAACCAAAATCTATTAGAAGTGTAGCCAAACCAACTTCGTCCCCAGGCAAAAATCTTCTATCCTATGGTCTAGCACTTCTCTGGAACTCCCTACCACCATCCAATCGTTGCCACCACCTCTCTAACGTTGTGTATTTTTCAAAAATCTCTTCATTCACATCTAGTATCCCCAGTGGGAATGCTCCTGTCTACTCCCACCCACATAACTAATGCTGGCAATTTCCATCTCTTTCCTTTCTTTCCCCTATTTACACCAGCAAGTTTCTTTTTATCATTTCTCCCTAACTCATATATCCTTGTCAGCACATGTTCCTATACTATTTGCAGAATAATGCACTAGATGCTTGCACCTCTGAGAATGTATATGCTTCCCTATTATGTAATGGCTTCTCAGTATTTACTTTGCAAGTGTTCCTTTTGTTAGTCTGTATCATCTGTAAGTTTCATCACCTAGTCTGTTGTGGCATAATGTTTCACTGTACTATTTTGTGTTTGCTGCTTAAGAATCTATAACATTTGCTCAAGGCCAATGATCATCCTATAACCTATTGCCAACCTTGATTGTTTTTTAGAGGTTTTCTCCCCAGGACTCAGCCTGAAGAAATGGGTTCATATTGGCCCAATGGACCTATCCTGGTAAACTAACTGCAAATAAATAAAAAATAAATAGAAGCTGGAGATACGACAAACTGTGTAATGGTGGATGATAACCCCGCCACGCCTTACCAAATCCACCACACCTCCCCAGGAGACATGATGAGCTATTACTGTCCACAAAATATGCCATGGCAGTAGTAAGGATGAAATG
The DNA here is from genome assembly GCF_019279795.1 of Protopterus annectens. Classification (NCBI taxonomy): domain Eukaryota; kingdom Metazoa; phylum Chordata; order Ceratodontiformes; family Protopteridae; genus Protopterus; species Protopterus annectens. Next base: position 1,039,163,799 of record NC_056744.1, on the reverse strand, counting down.
AAAGCACGAGTAAACCAGGTGCAAATCTGTTTGTAACATGTGATAAGCAGTGGTTACACAGAGGTGAAGCAATAGTGAGGCTAACCAAAGTGCTTGAAGCGGATGTCACCTGGGAGAGTTAACAAGCACAACACCGTAGCCAGCAAACCCACTGACAACTGCAGAAGGAAGTGCTTCAACTTCATAAAGGCCATTATCCAGCGGGCCTCATTCTGGCCAAGGGAAACAAGATTAAACCGAGTCCCTGCAAGGCTTGGGCAGAGGAGCCAGCACACCATATGGCAATGTGATTTACCACTAAGCCACCATAGATATTACTTAACCCTGAGCGGCGAATTTCCACAAACAGCGCTTGTCACATCGCAATACCCGATTTCTAACATTACAGGACATTTGCTGAAATATGGTAGATGGTATGACTGTTGTGTGTATATATATATGCGCCATATGCGCCATATATATATATATATCTACCCAACTAAAATAAGATATATACCTCTCCCTCTCTCCATGACATTACATATGTGTACGCGTAATGGCGTATGCTATGCCATATATATACCGCCATATATGCTCCATATATATATATATATCTATACACACACATATATATAAATATCTATATATAGATATATACATACGCATACGAACATCTATACAGCTATATGTCGATTAGATGGCGCCATATATACAGCGGCGTACATATATATATATATATATATATATATATATAGATATCCCGTATATATATATGCTATATATATGCCATATATATATATATATATATATATATATATATATGGGTTTCCCGCACATAATCCTCAAAATTCTGGAAATACTGAATTTCAGAATATTCGAGGATCCGCCATAAAGCGAAACACTGGCTGCCACAATCGAAGTGCGCCCATAACCGGAAATTCAAAATCCGGGACGCTTACATACACACACTGCATACACTGCTTTTGCCCCCCCCGCACAAACAAAACTAACCCTGCACAGAACCACACACCCCACTTATATGGGCCTACCAACTCCGAGACTACTGCATCCACACACTGAAGGCAGCTCACACCACATTTCACGGCCCCTTGCACATCACGCGGCTTCAACAAGCACACACATAAACATACACCACCCAGCACATAACCTACACACTCATACTGAACTTGCCGCACCACATCCAGAATTTCATGTGCGCATAACTTCAGAAACTCAAACTTTGGGATTTTGAATTTGCGGCTACAGAAGTTGTGTTTGGCGATTCTACGAGCATTCGAAGGTTAGAGATCCACGGAAAACTGAAATTGGTGGTATTTCAGTGAAAGCTGACGAAATACAGGCGTGAAGTGAGAACACCGAGCACACCAGAAGATCACGAAAACTGGAGGAATGACCGATGGATGAAAACCCCAACACTTTAAGAGAACACTGACATGTAGAAAAGGCTGTGTAAGGTATGCGGTAAAGTGATGAGCGTTAGGGTTAGGGATGCGAGTAAAGGTAAAGTGTCGCAGGTATGCTGATCAGACTCTAAGGATGAAGGGTGGGTTTAAGTGGAAGTTCTGGGTTGAGGGCTGGAGTTGTTAGGGTGAATGTGCGATAAATTGACAGTCTTACTAGGAGATTTAGGGCAGCGGATTTAGTAGAAGTTAGAGGTTAAGAGGTGAGGTTGGAGTGAAGATGCATCGCGATATTTGACAGTCCTTTAAAGGTTAGGGGAGCAGAGTTAAAAGTGAGGTTAGGAGCATGGAGTTAGAGTGAGTGTCACGATAAAGTGACGATCGTCATTAGGAGTTGAAGGGGCTGAGGTTGTTGAGAGCTGTGAGTTAGGAGAGTTAGGCGGCGGGTAGTTAGGTGAAGTCCCATGCGCCAGTGACAGTCTTTAGGGTTAGGAAGATTAACAGTAGAGATTTAGGGTTGGAACTGCCATGAGTTAGGTGAAGTGTCAGAATTGGTAGCTGAACTGACCTTAGGGGTTAGGGGTTTTGGGTTAAAGGTTATAGATCAGTTGTGTATCGCGTAAGGTTTAGTGTGGGGTTTGCTAAGGATTTTTTAGGTGGCCCTTTGTATTTGTGTGTGCTGCTTTTGGACCAGGGGATTTGTTTTGTTTGTTGATTGTCGGGGATTATTGGTGTGTCAAGAATGTGAGGAGTTCGTGTTTGTGAACTTTTCGATTTATGTGGTGTCAAATTGATTTTTTACGTTGTAGCCAGTGTTGTAGTGCGTCAGTGTTATCAGGTAGACCCTGCTATATGCCATATATATATATATATATATATATATATATAATAATGACGTGTGTATGTGTGTGTGTGTGTGACATGTGTATATATATATATATATATATATATATATATATATATATATATATACACTCTTCTAACTCCTCCATGCTCCCCATATACAGATATATATCTACGATATGATACAGCTTTTATAAGAATGACATATATGACCACAGAGAAAATTTTACTGCCAATGGGGTGAGAGGTCTCCAATCAAACATACCTCAAACACTGCGTACCAAGCACACCTCCCCGAAAAGCTAAACAGGTAAAACATACTGAAACGAAACACACAAAGTAAACAAAGCACTACTTCCACACCACAGGCAGGGATACTACCTGGTGGAAGAAACATTGTGGACCCTATAATCTATTCATAGAAACAAAAGAACAAAAGAATGTCACGCGTGGGACAACTTCCAAAAAGTATAGCATTTTCAGATTCCCATCATTACACAGATTCATCAAAGGCAAAGGCAAAGGTATGTTCTTCCGGACTACGCATGGTTGGGAAGCCTGATATGATCCATGCCGTCAGAACAAAGCGTACCTGATGGGTCCTGAGAAGTTGAAAGTGGGCAGTGTTGCCAGTGGTATTGGTTTAGACCCGACCTGCACCCGAGAAAAAGGAAGCCTGCTCGCGGGAGGGAGGAGCAGGGTGGATGGTGCTTATGAAATTATGGGTCAAGGAACGTGCAGGTGTTGAGGATGAAGTGGTTCAAATTTACTTTTACCGCCCTCATGGATCATAGCTTAATAGGTGTGAGATTGGGCAGAGCATTCACCCAGAATGAGAGCCAGGCATTCCCCAGTTTTGTGAAACTTCACTGCAAGCAAAGTCTATTTTATATAGCCGGCAAGGGGATGTTATAAACACTTTTGTTGTTGTAAAACCCACTAAATAAAACAAATAACACACATGGTTGCAGCTGCCTACTGTAAGCATGTAATCCGGTCTAATTGGCATCACAACTATTATTGTTGTCCTCACCCCACCCAGGGGTTCACCGGTATTAAAATCTACACTCCAAATTACCAGTGCATATGCAGAGCGCTGTTGCTGGCAGAAGAAATGGCCAGCTATGGACCACTTCCCTTCAGCCTTCCTGCACATCCCTGGCCTATTTTCTTTACTGTCTTTTTCCGCTTTGTGCCTTTTTTCACCATTTTTTTCTATCGACTACACTTACTTATTTTCTTTTAAAAGAGAATTAGTGCTGGGATAAGTGGGAATAAGCATTTTTAAGCAGCAGTAAGAAATTGGGTTCCAAGCCTATTTTGCATGGCAATAAGCAAACCCTGCACCTACACTGGTTAAGCAATGTAGAAGCTAACTGAATTATGAAGAGCTAGTAACAGGAGGTTAGCATTGCTTACCCTTGCATGGCATAATCAGCTTTCAAACACACTTATAATTGCTTAAAAGTGCAGCGGGCCCACTTGCTCTGTATCCAACTGCTCTCATCCTGCCCAGCAACAAAATAATCTGCACTCCCAAGTTCTGCAAACCCCAATTTTCTGCAGCTATAGTCCAGTGACTTTCACTAAGCCCATGGCAGATACACATACAGCAGAATGTCAAGCCTGTGATGTCCAGTTTTTAAGCAAATGTATAAATCCCTGCAAAGCAGCATCAGTTTGGAATAGATTCCAACTCTGCTCACAGCAAATCTATCAGCTTTCCACCAGGAATATTTAAGAAGACTAAAATTAATACTGAAAGCAGCACTGACATCAAGTACCAAGTGCAAGCTATAAATCAATTTGCTTTTCCTGTCCTAACTTACACTATTGGAGTGACTGACTGGGCCCAAAAGGTGTTGGATCAGTTAGACAGGAAAACAAAAAGGATGCTTCATATGCTCATCAAATGATTTATAAAAATCAGTGTATAGCAAGACTATATATTCCCTTTTCTGAAGGAGGTATGGGCTTCCTTGAAATTGATTACATGTATAGATCTGAAATCATAGGACTGCATACATATCTGTGGAAGCCACAAGAGCCAAACGTAGTGAACGCTTTAAATCATGAGGAGAATAAGTCTAAGATGACTTCCCTGCTAAGTCTAGCATATTGGTGTCAAGCAGGAATGTAAATCAAACTGGAAGTAGATAAAAATCAGGCAGCAACTGATTGTGCCAAAAAACACAAGAAAATATATAATGTAAAGGATCAGATGAAAATGCAAGAAATGTGAAAAATGCATAAATATAGTTGCACTATAGAAAACTTTTGGAGCAATCTCATGTTGATCAGGATCAAATGCAGGAATGGTTAAATAGAAGAGAATTCAAATCAAAACACAAAAAGTTAATATTGGCAGTCCAAGATAGTGGACCATGTACACACTGCTTTGCAAAGTCCACTGAACATGTGGGAGGAACTGACAAATGTAGGTTTTGTAAAAGAGAACTAGAAACAATAATGCATCTTGTTGCTGGTTATGATACACAAATGGCAGAAGGACTGTATACTGAAAGGCATAATAATGTGGTGTGTCGGGCATGTGAGGTTTCGTGTTTGTGAACTTTCGGTTATGTGGTGTCGGTGATTTCGTTGTCGGTGTTGTAGTGCGTCGGCGTTGTCAGGTAGACCCATATATATATATATATATATATATATATATATATGTGTGTGTGTGTGTGTGTGTGTGTGTATGTATATATATATATATATATCTATATATATATATCTATATATATATATATATATATATATATATACAGATATATATCTACGATATGATACAGCACATAAGAATGACATATATGACCACAGGCACCACCAGTGGGGGTGAGGGGTCTCAATCAACATACCTGTTACACGTACCAATACCCCACATACCAATACCAATACCCCAAAGCCAAACAGGTGAAACATACAAACAAACACACAAAGTAAACAAACCACTGCTCCCCACACCACAGGCAGGATACTACCAGTGGAAGAAACATTGTGGACCCACTATGTCTATTCTAGAAACAAAGACAAGAATGTCCCTTGTGGGACAACCCAAAAATTATAGCATTTTCAGATTCCCATCATTACACAGATTCATCAAGGCAAGGCAAGGTATGTTCTCGGACTACATGGTTGGGAAAGCCTGATGATCCATGGGTCAAGACAACGTACCTGATGGGTCCTGAGAAGTGGAGAGTGGGCAGTGTGTAGTGGTGTGGTTAGACCCGAACTGCACCCAGAGAAAGGATGACTGCTGCGGAGGAGGAGTGGGGTGGATGGGTATGAAATTATGGGTCAAGGTGTGCCGGTGTTGGATGAAGTGGTTCAAATTGCACCGCCTCATGGATGTAAGCAATAGTGTGAATTGGGCAGAGCATTCACCGAATGAGCAGGCATTCCCAGTTTGAGCTTCACTGCAGCAAAGTCTATTTTATATGGCAAAGGATGTTATAAACACTTTTGTTGTTGTAAAACCCACTAAATAAAAACAAATAACACATGGTTGCAGCTCCCTACTGTAAGCATGTAATCCGGTCTAATTGGCATCACAACTTATTATTGTTGTCCTCACCCCCACCCAGGGGTTTCAGTGTCCAAATCTACCTCCAAATTCAGTGTATATGCAGAGCTGTTGCTGTAGAAGAAATGGCCAGCTATGGACCTTCCCTTCAGCCTTCCTGCACATCCCTGGCTATTTTCTTTACTGTCTTTCCCGCTTTGTGCCCCTTTTTTCACCATTTTCCTATCAACCCCTTTTTATTTTCTTTTAAAGAAATTAGTGCTGGGATAAGTGGGAATAAGCATTTTTAAGCAGCAGTAAGTGGGTTTAAGCCTGTTTGCATGGCAATAAGCAATGCCTACACTGGTTAAGCAATGTAGAAGCTAACTGTGTGTAAGAAGCTGTAACAGGAGGTTAGCATTGCTTACCCTTGTGCAAACCAGCGCAAACACACTTACAATTGCTTAAAAGTGCCTTGGTTGCTCTGTATCCAACTGCTCTCATCCTGCCCAGCAACAAAATAATCTGCACTCCCAAGTTGCAAACCCCAGTGCCTGCACGCTATAGTCAAAGTGACTTTCCACTAAGCCATGGCAGATACACATACAGCAGAATGTCAAACCTGCGATGTCAGTTCCGGGGAACTGGGAGATGAGACTGGGCAGGTGTGTGAGCAAACCGGTGCTTCTCAAACCCCTGGCAGGATGCTACCAGCGGGAGAAACAGTGTAGACCAGCTAAGTCTAATCTTGACACAAAAACAGGTCCGTCCCTAGTGGGACAAACCAAAAAAATCCAATGTTTACATGAGTCTTGAAAAATGAACAAGGCAAGGCTCATACGTATGTGGACTAAACAGATGAAAAGCCTGAAGAAGCTTGGGTCGAGACAGTATACTGGATGAGTACCAAGATGTGGAGAGAGGGCAATATGTGGAGGTGTCATATGGCTGGGCTAGCAACTGTAGAATGGATGGTTGTTGTGTACGTGGAGCTCGGGGGGCGGCGGAAGGAACCATGGGTATGAAATTATGGAAGATATAAGCAAATGAAGCAGCACAGCAATAGTGTAGGGGCAGAGCATCTGCCTAATGAGCAGGCATTCCTGGTTCGAGCCCCACTTCAGCACAGTCTATTTTACATGACAAAACACATTATAACCAATAGTTTTGTTACAAAACCAACTAAATAATATATATTTATGAACTGGAGTACTACAAGAAATGCACATGTGAAGTATCAGTGTCAGAATGAATAAGGCATTAATAAACAGGTTTAAGCACAAATAAGCAATAGTAAGCATATGGTAAGCACTAGTAAGCAGGCTTAAGCCTGTTTGTGTGGTAGTAAGCAATGCCTACACTGGTTAAGCAAATCTGAACCTAACACCCTGTAAGCAGATGTAAAGGCAGGTTAGCAATACTTACCTCCGTGCAAACCTGCTAACAACTGCTTAAAAGTGCCTTAACCACTCTGTATCCAACAGCCCTTGTTCTGCCCAGGCAACAAAATAAACAGCTTCTGCTAGGCTCAAACACAGCACCCCACAAGCCATAGCCAAAGTGATTTACCACTAAGACATGTCAGATATACATAACCCTGATGTATTCAAAACATATCAACCAGCCCAGTCATTCAACAGTACAGAGAATGTATTCCAACCTGTAAATGTATGTGTGTGAGTAAATATATTAATATCTAAACAGATACAACATATCAAGAGATGTAGATATCTATGTATATATATCTATAGAAATATATACATATATATATATGGCCACATATCTGTAGATAGCAATGGTAGATTGACAAATACAAATATGTCCACATGCACTGTTAATGGGGTTCAGATGCCCCAAACAATATACATCATGTACGAATAGGCATACCCCCCACCACAGCCAAACACATCCGCCCTGCAATACACTAAAGTGTTACAGATCCCATAAGCAGGACTTGATATGACATGTGCACAACATGTAAACAGTACTACAACCCATCTGTATGATGTCAGGCTGGTATTGGTAACATATCATGCAGTACAGTGTGACTCCCATAGGAAATGTAAGATATGGAAGCTATCAACATCCGCAGGACACATATACACAGACAAATATATGCAGATAGATATATATACACACACACACACACACACACACACATATATATATATATATATATATATATATATATATATATAGACATATATATATATATATATATATATATATATATACATATATATATAAAATAAAGATACTGCTGCCATCCAAAGGTCCAGTTGCAGAAATAAAACTCCAAATATCCAAGAACAACAACAAGAGAGGACCACAACGAAATATAACATGCACAGAATGTATTACAAAATTAAAAATGAGAATAATAAGCGCTTTCACGTGCTACTAGGCACGCTTCATCAGATTTCAAAACCCACTGAATTTCAAGATGTATATATACTCCCATTGCATCATAAATTAATTAATTAACACATTTAAATAGTCAATAAAACGATCAAAAAACTAATTAACCCATTGCAACTTTCTAGTTACTGAATCTTTCAGTTCATATAGTGTCTTCACATCATATTTAAGACTTGTTCACAATCATGAAAAGATAAAAACTGAAATTAAATAAGGTAGAATAAAACACACAATAAAACACACAATAAACTATGAAAGTGTAATATTATATATAGAAACCATATAATAACATGGTCAAAATACTGTCTGTTATACATCTATCTATGTGCCACTAAAGCAAACTTAATACTAACAGACTGATTCAGACCTGGTTCTACATGTGCTCTTAATCTAAAAATCCAACATAATTCAACTGACTCCAAATAATTCATTCTGTCAACACCCCGTACATTGATAAGTTACAACAGGTGAAATACAGAAAATTACAGCGTGACTATAGAGACTTTACGTCTGGTCACGTATTTGTTTGGCTGAGAAACAACCAGTCCAACATCATGGAAAGTTTATCTACACTATCTACACAAACTCCACAGAATATTCATTTAAATGAATATTCAACTAGGGCGACTGACTCTTTAAGTGACAATCAGTCTCACGATAATGATAATGTGAATGAAACTGGCGCAGTGATGTCGTCATCGAGTGGAGGTTTTGAAATCAGTACCTCCCAAGCAATAGCCACTCCACCACCAAATCAGCAGGGTTTAACTGCTCCAAGAGACCTAAATATGATGGGGGCCAGATCTAAAATTCCAGGCAGGAGCCTGGAACATTTTTTACCCTTCCCATTCAGTATCGGAAAATGTCGAAAACGAGATCAAGCAGTCGGGGGCGGAGAAAATGAAAGTTTTCAGGAGGAAATACAGAGGTAAGATGAACCAGGAATTAAATCAATTAGTTTTTAATTTTTCACACTATGAACTTAGTTCAACTGACTATTCATTATTGAACAAGGGACTTTCTTTCATACCTTCGTAAGGCAGTAACCTCAGTGAATTACTGACTGACTTAAGACTTTTTGGACGGACTATTTCTTTGAAATTGTTATTTGATGTTAAAAATCAGTTAGAAATACAGCCTGTTAATAAGCTTAAATGCAAGAGCACTTTTTCACCTAGTTTGCCTGCCAATATAGATTGTTTTATATGAATGTGTGAAAAAGACTTTTATTCATACTTTTTACATTCAAGACGCAAATGTTTATATTTCAATTTAAACAAGGGAGAACTACAGTCCTTGATATATTTGTCACATAGTCCTGAATTAACCATAAAACCTGCTGACAAAGGAGGGGGCGTAGTGTTGTTAGATACTAGTGAATATAATGATGCCATGTTAATGATGCTTAGTGATACAAACACTTATGTTAAGATTAATCAAGATACCTTTGTATGAATAGTAAGGAAAGTCTATGATGACCTGTATGATTTATTAATGAGTAGACAGATTACTCAAGAACTTTACAACTATTTCATGGTTGATTTTCCATTGATTCCCTACATAAAAGGCCTTCCAAAGGTACATAAGAACACTGTACGCCCCCAATGCGCCCGATAATAGCTGGTGAAGGTTGGGTGACAGAGAACATTTCTCATTATTTAGAGACAATATTAGGACCCTTGACCAGGAGTATCCCTACCATTCTGAAGGATACCTATCAATTGATACAAGAGCTGACCAGCTTAACAGCAGAACAAGCATTTCCTTCTTCCTGTATACTGGTTACATTGGATGTTAGGAATTTATTTTCCTCAATCCCAAATGATTATGGGATTGAGGCTGTTAGAGACATACTGAATACAACAGAGGGATTTAGCAATGGATTACATTTGCTTATTTGTACTTTAGTAGATACAGTACTCTCCAATAATGTATTTATGTTTCAGGAGGTACTGTATATACAAGGATAGGGTGTCGCTATGGGCACCTCATGTGCAAATTCTTATGCAAACCTGGTGATACATTTCTTGGAGAAGAGTTTTTTATTTAACAGTGCATTCTATCCACATGTACTTCTCCACAGACGATTTGTAGATGACATACTTATTGTTTGGAATGATAGTATGGATATGTTAAGGAGTTTTATAAATTATTTAGGAAGAACCACTGATTTCTTAAGCTTTACCATGGAATCATCCTATTATAAGATTGATTTCTTGGATATTACAATTTACAAGGATCAATCAGGACAGGTTTTAACTTCTCTTTATAGAAAACCATGTTGGAAGAATGCACTGTTACATTACAGTAGTATGCATCCCCGGTTTGTATTTCCAAACATAGTAAGAAGCCAGTATACAAGGATTATTAACATTTGTAAGAATGACTCTGATATGTATGAACAACTTGACAATATGGAAATGTTATTTCAGCAGAGAGGGTATACTGATACCATGACAAGGGCAATGAAGAGGCCGGTTTTAAATTTGTTAGGTCACAATGGACATAGACTGCATACTTTTCCCAGTGGTCACAGGAAAGTTTCTAGCGATTACAGAGATAGCTCTGATCATGCTAAGGTAGCATTCACAACTAGATACACAAATGACAATAAGAAAATAGTTGAAGTTATAAAAAGAAACTGGGATATTCTGACTATAGACCCCTCTATTTTTAGCTTAGTAGGAGAAACACCAAGGTTTAGATATAGAAACAGCAAGAACCTTAAAAGGCTGCTTTGTGTAGAAAGGACTAACATAGAACAAAAAGGGACATATAGGGAACTACCACGAGTAGGTACTTTCCCTTGCAATAGATGTAACATGTGTAGTTACATTGTTGATAGACAGCCTTTCACCCACCTTTTTTTGGAGTATACATTTATACCTAAATTTTATGCGACTTGTAACAGTATGAACCTTATCTACTTGGCAACATGCACAAAATGCATGGCGTTTTATGTAGGCATGACATCTAGAAAGTTAAAAGACAGGATGTACAACCATATATACGATATTAGGAAAATGAATCAACTTAATGCATTAGCCAAACACATCGCAGTCCACACAGATCATGCCTTTAAGTTTAGAGTTTTACAAATGGTTATTAATAATAAGCGGGGTGGTGACAGAATGAATTATTTGGAGTCAGTTGAATTATGTTGGATTTTTAGATTAAGAGCGCATGTAGAACCAGGTCTGAATCAGTCTGTTAGTATTGTCTGCTTTAGTGGCACGTAGATAGATGTATAACAGACAGTATTTTGGCCATGTTATTATATGGTTTCTATATATAATATTACACTTTCATAGTTTATTGTGTGTTTTATTCTACCTTATTTCATTTCAGTTTTTATCTTTTCATGATTGTGAACAAGTCTTAAATATGATGTGAAGACACTGTATGAACTGAAAGATTCAGCAACTAGAAAGTTGCAATGGGTTAATTAGTTTTTTGATCGTTTTATTGACTATTTAAATGTGTTAATTAATTTATGATGCAATGGGAGTATATATACATCTTGAAATTCAGTGGGTTTTGAAATCTGATGAAGCGTGCCTGGTAGCACGTGAAAGTGCTTATTATTCTCATTTTTAATTTTGTAATAAATTCTGTGCATGTTATATTTCATGGTGGTCCTCTCTTGTTGTTGTTCTTGGATATATATATATATATATATATATATATATATATATATATATATATATATATATATATATATATAGATATATAGATATAGATATATAGATATACATGTGACTACACAGACACACGCAGAGATATGTACAGTAAGATGCATATGTAGAATGTACACACAATATGGAACAGCCACTATGCCTACAGTTCACACCTGAACAAATGGACACTGTATGGGCCACCCATACAATTACAATCATTGCCTGCAACATATACCCACAGAGAGGTCATAGGAAAAACACCACACACATGTTTGCAGAAATGAAAAACCTTTACTATTACAGTTCTGTATAGTCTGGAAACGTTCACAACTGTCGCTGTCCAGGCCATTGCCTTCATACTGTACAATAGTAAAGACAGACTGGGCCACAGGATACCAAACCATCAACAGTATGTAATCCAGGTGTATAGTTCAGCAGCCTCTTTCTACACTGTACAAATTCACTAGGTGTTGAAGACTTCAGTTGACCAAATGGGATGTAACTGTTACATAAAAATGCATAACTGAGACCATCACAAGCACAGTGACAAACAGAACAGTCTTGTATGGCAGGAGGCAATAGGCCTGCATTAACCCAATATATGTGAGTAATGTAAATATAGGTGAAGTATACGGTACTGTACATGCAGATACCTTAAGGTAGATCACCCCTGATACCACCACATTTTGTAATAGCCTAGGTCAGTTATAGTGCACCCCCCCAGACTCAGTACTACAGGCCCATATACCACTGTTACATACACTGGCCTCTGGAGTGTATAAGGGCACACATGTATTGATTTGGTGTAGCCCACACATATATGGCCCCAGCACCACTGTATGTGTGGGGGATACAACAGCAGTGGACTGATGGCAGCAATGGCAGTGTGATATACACACAGCCCACTACAGAACAACCCCTGACAGCATGTCATATGTGAAAAGCATGGTATGTAGGTGGAGACAGAGGCTGGAACACAGGCCCATATGTGGGAAACTGTTACCATACACTAAGCAAGTTGCTGGTGTTACAGGATAGTCTGCAACATACCCTTAGCCATGGAATTGAGGTTAGAAACATAAATGGATTTAACCATGTAATGATAGCACTCAACACACACACACTGCCAGTGACATATCTGATACAGGACCTGTGTGGTGGACAGACAAAACATGATAGGCACACCTCTGGCCACCAACAGGATAGGCCCACAGTTGAGAGGTATGCAAACAGATTGCATTCCAAGGTAAACTAGCATGTACACACACATCCTGTAACACCAGTAATATACAAAGCATAACACAACTCTACTCACACCCTGTCTGTAGTTCTGGAACTTCCGACAAATATGTAGATGGCCTAAGTGTGCCAGTTCCCCTGGAAGAGGTACTGCTACCTGCTGTCTGTAACACTGATGCCCACTGTAGAATATGAACAGCCAAAGTATGTGCTTAAGGAAATTGAGTATGTGACAACCTGTATACATTGAGGTGGACTTTGTACTGCAAACTCTGAGTAAACTGTGAATAGTGGAAAAGTACTGAAAACAGCAGCCTGCTTGAAAGCAGGAAATGTGCCTTATATGGAAGTGTATCCGATTTTCTTTCTCTGCCTAGAGATGCAGTAATGTGAACTGCTTTAAGCCTATGGGTAAACCACTGATTGGTTAATTGTCTTTTGAATTAATTTAATTGGTCTAGTTTATATTTTTTTACTGTCAGCAGTATCACCAGCCTATAAGCTTATACATTCCTTTGTTCGGGGAGTCTCCCAGTACTTTCCATGAGGCTCCCACACGTGTGTAATAAATACCACTGAAAGAGAGGAAGAAGTGTCTTGTCTTCATTTAAGGTAAAATGTTAAATGCAACAATTGGTGCCGTTTACTCGGATCTGAATTGACAACAGCTGAGGCAGTTGGGGATTGAACGAAATACTGCTAGTAAAAGAGACCATGACAGAATTTCTGTTCTGGCAGTGTTTCTTTCATTTCCAGTACTTGCCTGCTTTAAAATTTGGTATCAATAATTTTATAGAAATGTAATAATTTCTCTCATTCAGTTGTTTTGAGGTAAGTGGCATGCATTTCTTTTCTGCTGTTGATTGTGCAGTATAAGAGTGGGTTAAAACGAAAAACTAGCGACATAAGAGTGAAAGGAGATACGAGAGTGGGGAAAACGATGTTTACAAAACGTTAGAGCTATACCAGCTAGTTATATGTATTTTCATGTGTCCCGGGACAGTTGTATGTTTATAAGTCAGTGGGTCACCCTCACTGAGGGTGATGGCAAACTCGCCTTTCCAAAAAATGATAGTTTTAATAAAAATATTTTGCTTAATCTCCAAGGAAAGTTAAGGAAAAAAGGGAGAAGAATACCAGGGTTGTGCTGGGCAGTATTTAATGATTGGATGATAGAGACGAAAGAAAGAGAAAAGGATTTAGTTATTATCAGTCTAAAAGATAATCAGCAGAAATTAAAAGAGCAATTGAGGGAATTACAGCAAAATGCTAGTAATTTAGATGTAGTAAATGGTAAATGCTTGAAGTATCCACCCTTTAAGGGGCTTTATCCTGTAAAGGAATTAGCTAAATTGCAGATAACTGAATTGTCAGAAGACGATAATGCACGGCTCCCCCCACCACAGACTGCACCAATGATTGCACCCCCACAGTATCAGCCCCCCCCTCGCTCAACAAGGAGCTGAAACACAGCAGCCAGATTCCACCACTAAAGATTCCACCTCTAAAGACAGAGAACAAGCTGCAGACAGTCAGTCTAGTGAATCTGATCCAGAAATGAGCGATAGAAAAAAGGGACCAAGAACTCACAGTAAGACTCATAAAGAAGCAGAAACTATCATGTATTTTAAAGCTAAACCCTATTATAAAGAAAAAGGGAAGTGACATTTACACTGACGAAGGCATTTTGGCCAGTTCCCCACTATAATTGACAGTGGGGATGGATATTTTGGGCCAGATAAATTAAATCCAGATTCAGAATCAGAGTCGTCAGATGACGACAGATTGTTACCTTTGAGGGAGGTACCTAACCCAGCCCATGCTAGAAGTGCACAGGAACCACCGACCATTGTAGTACCTAGGGAGTGGTCGGTGGTTGATTTTCAAGCCATTATCAAATCTCTACTGCCTATTCATACTAATCCAGCTAAGTTCCAGCGTGTGCTGGCAGGACATATTTGTTTAAAAAATCCTACAATAGAAGAAGTCAGGGCAGTTCTTCAGTACACCATACCGGCTGATCTGATGAAACGGATTTGGGACCATGCTAATGTCCCTACTCCGATTCCAAAACATGATGCACAAAGAGATAATGGGTTCAAAGTGGTCAGACAGCGAATAGTAGATGCTATTACAGTGATAGTTCCACCCACACCCAACTGGTCCAAAATCAAGTCAGTTCTTCAAAAAGAAGATGAACCTGTGGACGAGTATTTAAATTGTCTCACTTAAGCCTTTGAGGCTTACTCTGGTTACCCAGAACCCACCGAAAGGCCAGCACAGAGCGGATTGTCGGTTGCCTTCGTAGATGGGTTATGCCAAGAGTACAGGATAAGCTAAAGGAAACATGTTTAAACTGGCCTAGTCTTGGATTGCATGAATTAGTCACACAAGTGCAACACCTCCCCGACCACTTAGCACAGGAAAAAAAGGATTTACAGGAAAAATTGGTTAAAGAGCAGATTCAGATGTGTACTGCCTTCGGGCAGTGTGGATGGGGAGGACGAGGATGGGGAGGAGGGAGAGGTGGACGCCAAGGGGCAGGAAACCAAAATAGACAAAACTGGAAAGAAACTCGATCAGCCCCTCCCCAAAGCTATAATAATCAGATGGAGTGTTTCAATTGTGGCCAAGTATGCCATTGGAGAAATGAATGTCCATATCTGGCTGAGCAACCTGCCCCACCCACTGATACGTCACCTCAGTGGAATTCTAATTGGACTCCATCTAATCGGCAGCCATCACAATGAAGGTTCCTTGAACAAAGACAACAGCAGTTGTACCCTTTCATCCCTGTGAATCAAGATGGACCACATGTTATGTTACTTGTCAAAAATAAACCATTCCCATTTTTGATTGACACTGGAGCAACCAAATCTATGTTAGCTGGCGAGGGAGCAATAAATGTCCCCCTCTCCAATAACATAACTAGAGGGGTAGGTGTCTCTGGTATTCTTATTGAATATTCTGAAAATATCCCAGTCCCAGTAACTTTGGGATTTTTACAAGACAATCATGCATTTTTAGTAGGACCCTAAGCACCTTTAAATTTATTTGGAAGAGATTTGCTCAGTAAGATGGGAGCAACCATCTTCTGCACAGCTGATGGAGTATATTTACAAGTACCTTCAGATAAACAAGATAGTATTTTTGGCTACTTTAGATGAAAATGTCACTCTGCAAACAATGTGTATGCTGTCTGACCTCGATAAAAATAAGCATCTAAATGTATTACCCTCTCATCTATGGACTACTCATGATAATGATGTTGGGTTTCTGATTTCAGCCACTCCTGTAAAAATAACCTTAAAACCCGGAGCAAAGTTACCTCGGGTACCACAGTACCCTTTGACAGTAGAGGCCACATCTGGTATTGCCCCCATCATTTCTGCCTTGGTACAACAAGGAATTATAGTACCTACAAGTCCATGTAATACTCCAATTCTCCCGGTAAGGAAACCTGGTAAACAAGCTTACAGATTTGTGCAAGACTTGCAAGAAGTCAATAAAGCTGTCTTGCCTGTTTTTCCAATCGTACCAAACCCAGCTACGATTTTACGCTACATCCCCACCTACAGCACATTGTTTTACAGCTATAGATATCGCATCAGCTTTCTTCTCTATCCCAGAACATTCAGATAGTCAGTATTTTTTTGCATTCACTTCTAAAGGCCAGCAGTATACTTGGACCCAACTACCCCAAGGATATGTAGAATCTCCAACCCTATTCTCTAGAGAGATGCACAGACAACTGCAGGATTTACAGTTACAACCACGTTCAGTATTGGTCCAATATGTAGATGATATTCTTATAGCTTCACAAGATACCAAGTCTTGTATAGAGGACTCACTTCTAGTTTTAAAGTTTTTAGCTGAATGAGGTTTTAAGGTAAATAAATCTAAACTGCAGTTCTGTCAAGAAAAGGTACAATACCTGGGACACATAATTTCTATGGGTTCACATCAAATACTTCCAAGTAGAATTACCTCCATTCAGACTGCCCCCCTGCCCTGTAACTCAGAGACAACTCAGGGGATTCCTCGGCCTAGCAGGTTATTGTAGATAGTGGGTGCCCAATTTTTCAGAAATTTCAGCCTCTCTGTTACAGCTTCTAAAAAAGGAGGTCACAGACCCTCTGCCTTGGTCCCCTTAACATGAAAACGCCTTTCAGGCTATTAAAACAGCACTGATAAACCCACCTGCCCTGGGGCTCCCAGATTATTCTAAACTCTTTGTTTTCTTCTGTTGTGAAAGAAATAAAACTGCCCTGGGCCTGTTGGTGCAAGAGCGCAAGGGAGGCTATCGACCTATAGCATATTACAACACTCAGTTAGACCCTGTTGTGTCTGGCTATCCACCCTGTTTATGGGCAGTGGCAGCCGTTGCTGTTTTGACTGATATGGCAGCACCATTGACTTTAGGACATGACACTATACTAGCAGTACCTCATGCGGTGCAAGCATTACTTTTAAAAACAAAAACACAGTATCTTTCTAATGCTCACCTTACTAAATATGAGTTAAGTTTATTAAGTAATCCCGCTGTTCAAATTACACTTTGCCCACCACTAAACCCTGCTGCATTGATTCCAACTAGTGACAAGGGCAAACCACATGACTGTGTGCTTGTAGTTAACACCGTTCTTTCTCCTAGGCTAGATTTGCAAGATGTTCCTTTGCTTAATCCTGATTTAGTTCTTTTTGTAGATGGATCCTGTTTACGAAATAATCTTGGCGAATTCCAGGCTGCATGGTCAGTCTGCTCGCCATCTGCAGTTTTACAAACTGGACAATTACCACCTGGCACCTCCGCACAAGCCACGGAATTAGTGGCACTTTCGCATGCATGTAAAATGGCCAAAGACAGATCTGTTACTATTTATACTGATTCAAGTTACGCCCACGGTGTTGTTCATGATTTCAGTAGCTTATGGAAGGAAAGGGGGTTTTTGACATCCTCTGGGGCACCAATTAAAAATTACCTGTATATTGATCACCCCTTACAGGATTTATTATTACCTTCCAAAATTTCTGTTGTCAAGTGTGCAGCTCACCAGTCTAACGACTCCCTAGTAGCTAAGGGAAATAATTTGTCTGACTGGGCTGCCATGCAGGCTGCTCTTTCACATACTGTTCAGGGACAATTTCTGCAGCCTATCTTACAAACGGTTACTTTTGACACTACTGTTTAAAAACTTTACAAAATGAAACATCAGAATCAGAAAGAAAAACATGGCTGGCCCACAGTTGATTCCATTGCTCTGATTCAATTTGGCAGCATCCTGATGGCAGATTAATTTGCCCTATATCTATGTTAAATTCTCTTATAAAAGCATATCATTTGCCAGCTCATGTAGGGGTACAAGCATTAATCAAACAAATCCAGAAGGATTGGTTCACCCCAGGACTTTCTGCATCTGTGCAACATTTTTTGAGCACATGCTCCATTTGTTTACAGCATAACATTTCAAAAGGCACTCTGGCTCCTGCTCAACTGGTGCCAAAACCAATGGGACCATTTTGTGCTTTACAGTGGGACTTTATTGAACTCTCACCTTGTACTCATTTTAAATATGTTTTGACTGTTGTTGATATTTTTGGGGTGTTTAGAAGCCTACCCGTGTGCTAAAAATGATGCTATTTCAGTTGCAAAAAAATTGTGTTATGAATTGATACCTCGTTTTGGTGTTCCTTGTCAAATATACTCTGACCGTGGAATGCATTTTACTGCTAAGTTAGTTGAATCACTGTGTATAATGCTAGGCATTACTTTGAAATTTCATTGTCCGTATAGACCACAGGCATCAGGTATTATTGAATGCATAAATCAGACCTTGAAAACTAGACTTGCTAAAGTCACTTCAGAAACAGGCTTAACCTGGGTGCAGGTCTTACCACTAGCCTTACTTTCTATGTGAGCACAACCGCATCCTACTAAGGGTCTTTCTCCATATGAAATTCTCATGGGTCACCCTCTGCATATACCCATGACACCACCACCATCCTTTTCTGAATATGATGCATTTGATAATGATATTCTTTTGTATTGCAAATCTCTTGTTTCCTTCCTACAGTTTCACCACCAAGTAGAAGCTGCTCAACATCTTACAGATCCTTTCCTGTCATCCGCCCTAAAACCAGGCGATTGGGTTTATGTTAAGTCCTTCTCTAGAAAAACAGTGCTCCAGCCATCCTGGAAGGGGCCCTTCCTGGTTCTTCAGACGTTATCTGCTGTGTGACTGCAAGGATCTCCAACCTGGATCCACATTTCACATGTCAAAAAGGTTGTGCCATCTGAAGACCAACAGCCTTTACCTTTTTCAACTCCAGATTCTCCTCCCATTTCCACTCGTACTCGAAGTAGAACTGTTCCAGTACCTGATGATGCCTAACATTTACCCTTTTGGAAAACTCCAAACTCCTGACACTATGCAGACTCAACAACCATTTCCACAAAAATATTGGACAGCCATTTTGGTGGTCATTCTTGTATTATTTTTAATGTGGCCATTTTTATTTTCTGCTCCATCGATGCGTCACAACAAGCAAGCTATTTGGCATCCACCTTTCAACACCTACCAAGCTATTAAATTTGCCGATGCATCATCCCTCAATATCTCTGACTGATGGATCTGTACTGCTTTACCTACTGTTCATGGGGGATTGATGCTAAGTACAGTCCCTTTAGGGGCTAATGAAACCTGGATGAATCTGATCTATGACACTTCAAATGTCATTTCAAAAGACAGGATAGCATTACATCTGTTTAACTGTCAAAATGGAACTGTGTGTTTTCAGAAATTGGGTAAAGTCAAGGTAGGATGGAGTTTTTGTAATGTGACAGTTCCCTACAGGTGTAATAATAACTCCTCCTACTGTAATACAACCTATGATTCATTTTGTGAACCGGTGCATAAAACATATGAAGAAGTAAGAAATAATTCCGTCCTATATCAACCGCTGGGATTGATTGATAAGAAGGTGTTTCATTCTGAACAAGGTTATATAAATAGTAATATCACCACTAATGTGAAAAATTGGTACTTTGTGTGTGGTAGAAATGCCTCTAAATGGCTATTAGGAAACTGGTCTGGTAGCTGTTTCTTAGGTTATTTAGTCCCAGCCATCCGACATACACCTGCTTTACCTCGAGGAAAAATTTGGAATGTTCGAGAGGCTAAAAAGCCTGCCAATCTGGTAGGCCAAATTGACACTTCATGGATTTATCATCATGATTTAGCCCATGCTGGCACCAAAGGACTACCTCATATGGACTTGGGTGATGACGTCATATCGTGGGCTGGTATAATTCCAGCATACAGAGCAGTAAAATCAATTTGGGAACTGAGAAAACTGTCCAAATTGCTTGAAGTATTAAGCAATGCCACATTTTCTGCTTTAGAACTAGTGACTGATGAACTGACTGCTATGAGAGCTGTAGTTCTCCAAAACCGTATGGCTCTCGATTTCACCCTAGCAGCAAAAGGTGGAACTTGCGCTTTAATCCAGGAGGAGTGTTGAATGTTTATTTCTGACAATCAGCATGAAATTGAAAGTCATCTTGAACTCATTCAGAGAGTCTCTGAACTCTCTAAGGCCAAGGAGGCCGATAACTCAACGTGGTTAACCAACATGTTCTCAGGTTAGGGAGGTGGACTATTGAAGTTAATTTTATTAATTGCAGAATTAGCATATTGTTTTTTTTGTTGTGTTTTTAATCAAAGCATTGATTTTGAACCTAATGTCTTTTAAGACTACTAAAAAGGTGCCAAAGTTTTATATGCCTGCAGTTATGAATATGGATGATGAAATAAAAATGTGTGACAATGTTGAAGGAACCAGCCACATGGTTATGTGAGATTTAGGGCAAATGTATGATAGACTGAATGGTGATGCTTACACAGCATCAAATGGGGGATTGTGGAATATGAATGGTCAAAGTATGTGCTTAAGGAAATTGAGTATGTGACAATCTGTATACATTGAGATGGACTTTGCACTGCGAACTCTGAGTAAACTGTGAATAGTGGAAAAGTACTGAAAACAGGAGCCTGCTTGAAAGCAGGAAATGTGCCTTATATGGAAGTGTATCCGATTTTCTTTCTCTGCCTAGAGATGTAGTAATGTGAACTGCTTTAAGCCTATACGGGTAAACCACTGATTGGTTAATTGTCTTTTGTACTCATTTAATTGGTCTAGTTTATATTTTTGTACTGTCAGCAGTATCACCAGCATATAAGCTTATGGATTCCTTTGTTTGGGGAGTCTCCCTGGTACTTTCCATGAGGCTCCCACAAGTGTGTAATAAATACCACTGAAAGAGAGGAAGAAGTGTCTTGTCTTCATTTAAGGTAAAATGTTAAATGCAACACCACACACAGAAAGGATGCCCATCACACAGGAAAGGTAAATGGACCATGCCCACATGATGTAGGGATTTATAGTAGCTGGTTGCCATGACAGTGGTAACTGGAAGTACTACACAGCAAGCTGAATGCAGTTAGCAAGTGTAGGACACTGATTGGTGCAGAGGCCATCACCTGATCAAGTGCATCACCTACTAAAGCAAGGTTGCAATCTACCCCAAACAGCTCAATCCATTCAAAAGTGAAAGAAAGCAAGCAAGAAAAAAAATGGGAAAAAGGAAACCTCACAAAACATTTACAGCTGAAAACGCAGCGATCTACGCAGCTGCCAGTCATTAATACCTACTTCCCAAACAGGTATGTGAAGTATATGCACATGTATTAGAATGTAGTACCTGGTGCATAGTACTGTGATATATGATGTGGAATGTGTTATATGTGCCAGCAGGTGTTGTTGTGATGATGGTAAACTGAACAACTGCTATGGACAATAGTGTTTGTCCCTGTGGGTAGAGGTCATACTTGTGAACTGTGCAGGTCAGCACTGACAGACAGGATGTAAGCCATCATGGTGTGTGTTGTGTAATGGGGATTATGCATATGACGTGGCCAATAGCCAGTGGTGGAAGTAATGCCAGTATGATGGACATGTGGAAGCCATGGACCACCACTGGCAGGATACCCAGGTGAATCTGCAATGTAGCATGGCGGAATGCCATAGGTGTGTAAGAAAGTTACCTGAAAACAGCTCCCACATATACCGCACCAATGTCAGACCGTGTCCATATGTGGCACCTGTCTGTGTTGTAGCAAGACAGAACAATGCAGCTGTGCAGGGAGGAGTCATGAGATTGTGCAGTTGATGTACTGTATATATAAGTATGCATATGTGTACATATGTCACAGATATAATATCTAAGGATAAATGTATATCAGCATGTATGTCCAGAATTATACATATACCCATGTGTAGACATATATGTGCACATATATATGAAGTCACATATATCTACATACATTTAGATAAAAACCGATATGCAAATGTCTACATCTGTACATACACACACACAAACAGATATGTATGGAAAGACATGTCTCCTATATCACTACCACAGTGATGTCTGCTACATGCGAGGCAGCAGCACACATAGCAATACACACAAATATCTACAGCTGTCAGTGTGTGCACCATGGATGGGTATGTCATATGTTAGTCACATCCTAGCACAACAATGCCCCTGCCTGTGAAGTATGCAATGGGAATATGGGGAAGTATGGCAGATACACAAGTGGAGGTGGTCAGGACTGGTAGATATAGAGGACAGTCTAGAGGGGTGGTATGTGACACATGTGGTGGGTAAACACCATGGATGGTGTGTGTGGTCCATGATGAGGATGTCCCCTGGTCCCCAATATGGGCACAATGGGAACAAGGCTCCCACCAACTGCCACTAACAACAGCAGTCCACATCCTGAAAGTGCCAGGTCTGGCAGCTGAGCAGGAGGAGAATGTTGGCCGTGTGAATGTGTAGTGGGTGCCTCAGACTGATGTAGCACATCCCTCAAGTGTCTGTGAAGCCTGGTATGAAACAGACCCTAGACCTGAGCTCAGGGGACAGGAACTTGTTGGTGTGTGCCCTGAGTGTGGTGGGCCAACATCCCCTGGGTGGTTCCACCTGATGGTATTGCTGTAACAGTACACAAGGAGTCCCCAGGTTGGCACACACATGTGATGTGGCCAGATATCCTGGTCAGATGGGTGTGGACAGGTGAATCAGCTGGCCAATGAAACATATACATGTTATTGTGTCACTGTCATAGTACATATGTTGGTAGCAATAGTCTAAATGATACTGGTACATGTTCAACAGCATGCATAGAACCCCCCTATAACACAGACTTCAGATGTGCAACAATCTCAGAGCAGCCATACCACTGGCATATATGTAACCATAGTGGCCCTGACAATGGCATGCAAGTGAATAGTCTGTAACAGGCCAGCAATGTTAGTGTCCACACAGGGAACATGGATACAATCACACAGCAGAAGGTGTGGTACAATACACAATCTGTCCAAACGGTAGTTAAGCTGTAGCCATACCTAATGAGTTGTGTGTATAGTCTGTTGAAGCTGATATGGTGGGAGGGGTGACAGAGATGTGTATTATGAACTGTGGTAACCTTGCCATATGAGTCGCTCAGGCCTGTTCCCATCCTCATGTTTTTCAGACAAGATGGCACACATCAGGCTGCCGGTGTATTCAGCGGAGGAGAATGAGGTCATCATAAACCACCTGGTTCAGCACTACCAGGTCCTGTTTGGCAGGAAAGCATAAGACCAGCAGGAGCAGACTGCCCTGTGAAACAATCTCATCCACAGGGTCAATGATGTCGGCCTGCATAACTGCAGTTATGAGCAAGTCCGGCATCATTGCAGCAACCTGGTTTGCAATGCCTGTCAGTGCGCTGCCGCAGTCTGGGGCGATCACCTTGCCACAGGGGGGGGCATGCCATCCACCCCCCCCGACATGTGTGGAGGAGCTCCTGGCCAGCCTCTTGGCACCTGCCCATCCGGAACACCATCAACCACTGGACCCCTTTGTGGAGGTGGGTGTCACCCACACACCAGCCGAGGAGCATGCAGGTAAGGACACAGGGCACATCAGTAGTCCATTGTTGTGTAAATATCCGCAGTGATACAGGTAGATCATGCATATCTGATATGTCATACAAATATTGTGTTGCTGCATTGTAGTGATAAACAGATGTCCAGATATGGTAGTATTGTGTGAATTTACGGTTGATATATGGTAGTACTGCACTCAGCCTGTAGCAGTGTCACAGGTGTGACAACTGATACTGCATCTCTCACACACTTATGTAGGTCCCTCCAGGGTAACAGCAAGGCAGCAGCCTGAAGCTGATGAATATGTCCTATGTAGATGCATGCCACTACACCTGACATGTAATGGTGATGTTATATTCCATGCACACATCTAACACACCTACCCTGAATGCATGCTGTACATGTGCATGTATTTTTGCTGTGAAATGCAAGGATGGTCTCACAGGGGCGAATATGATGGGGTATGGACATGGGTGCTGGAACCATAGAGCGAGGGGGGGGATGCCCCCCCACTTTTGAGGGAACCCTACCCACACTGCAATAGTGATGGCATTGTGTGAACACCATGGGATGTGCACATGAGTAGACCTTGCAATCATGCAGACTAGGGGGACATGTGGAGGGTAGGCTGAACATACACTGGCAATTGCAGATGGCCCATGCTGGTATATCCCTGCCATGAGCAGTGACTGCTGTAGTACACACAAGAGGTGTGATAAACCGTCATGATAAGGGTGTGCACACATATCTCCACATGGTGTGTATGCATTGCGGTCAGCAGCCGCACACCTAACACAATCTGTAGACACTGCATGTGAAAGTACAGGACATATGTTACATACCGGGCATGTGTACAGCTAAGATTTGCAGTGCTGTAGTCCAATGGCAGATCATGGATGTGTGTGTAATAGCAATAAAGGTGTGTACACCACCCATAGCCATAGTATGCTCTGATGGTTGTCAGTGTAAGCATTTCTGCAGTGGCCATACATGATCTCTTGATATTGCCAGCTGTAAATCAGGCATCAGACATTCACCAATGACAACAGTCCACATATCATCCCAGGTATGTGTTGCTGAAACACATAGGGGCTGTGAGAGATACAGCTGGCATAACTGACATGGTACTACACATTCTGCAATGGGTTGAACACCTGTGAGTTGTGGTGCACAGTACATGGCAGGGTGCAGAACAGGTGCACAGCAATAATGTGTACATGGGTGCAGAGGTATCCAGGGGAAAGGGCATCACCTATTCATAGCACATGCATCACACACATGTATATCAATGCTAGCAGGGTGTGAATATAGCTGAACTGCATGTTGCTCTGTACTATATGTTCTGCATAATGGCAGATGGGTAATTGGAGGACTGTGTGTACGAGCATTGTGCAACCTCACCTGTGTGTGTGTGTGTGTGTGTGTGTGTGTGTGTGTGTGTGTGTGTGTGTGTGTGTGTGTGTGTGTGTGTGAATCCTGGTGGTAAGTTAGTTTGCCTGCAGGGTCACTCTGGTGAAGTGGTGAGAGGTAGATGCATGTATGATGCATGTGTGCATGTGTGTGTTTGTGTGTGTGGCCATGTATGCACATGTGTAATTGTGGGGTGTTCATATGGCTATACCCCCCTTTGGGACCATGCAGTACATGGACATGGAGTGCCACACTGCACACCAGGAATGCCTGTCATGTACTCACAGGACAGCAAATAGTATCATATGGCCTGTAGCTTTTATCAGGCATCCAGAGGGAAGGTAGACCCCAGATACACACTTAATATTGCTGTCAGTGGAGAGGTCATCTACAGCCCATGTATGCAGTGCTACAGATGCATTAGGGAAGTAATAGTAACACCAGGGAGTGTATCCACATATTACAACTGACACATGATGGGCCGACGGAGCAGCATATCCGGCATGTACTGAGCATAACATACACATGACACACCAGTGGAAGTTATTATGGGTACAACATAATAGCCCACACATATAGGGGCCATGCACATCATTCCGGCCATACAGAGGGTGAATATCAAATGACAGCATTGAGGCCATGTTACTCCACTACACACAGGTCAGGCAGGTAATGTAGCAACAGGCCTTGTGTTGTGCCTGCTTGTGTGGGCATTTAGAGGACTGTGATGTTAATGAGTGGTAGCAATGTGTGTATGTTAACAAGTGTGATGCAGGATGGGGTAACACATGGACATATACGTGGGAATGTCTGTACACTCATGGACAGGTAAGTAGTATGGAGATGTGTGTGTGTGTGTGTGTGTGTGTGTGTGTGTGTGTGTGTGTGTGTGTGTGTGTGTGTGTGTGTGTGTGTGTACTGTTAAGCAATGCTGTAGAGGTTTTAAAGTGCAGTTATTGTATTCCCCCACAGGTGGCGAGTTGGGTCAGGGTCCCTCCTGCACCCAATCTGATGTAGGTGTCCAGACAGATGCCGATGATGATGTTAATGGTGAGGCACAGGTGGGGTTGTCACAGGCTGACAGTGCGCTAATATCTGACATCCCCCTTTTAGCCACCCCACCCCCGCACACAGTTACAGTGCCTATACACACCCCAGCAGCAGTGACCATAGCAGAGGGACATCTGGAGTTCAGTGGCAGTGCATGGGAAAATGTGGTAACCATGCCTACTGCATCCAGTTGCAACAGGCATAGCCAGATGTACAGCAGGCTGCCACACAGGCGAATGTCCCAGGGTGCTTGTGGTAGGGCTGCTGGACATCATGCCCCTGGCATATGCAACATAGCTGCAACCAGCAGAGGCATGTTCCAGGCTGTAATGGCAGCACAGGCACATATTAAGTGTTACACCAGACAGGGCCTTAGGCTGCAGAGGGCTGCACTCGCATCTGTAGGCGACAACCTCTGTGAAGTGGAGGCTGCCATCCGTGCTTCTACCGAGCAAGCGGATAAATGGCATGATGAGATGATGTCCCTCATCAGCCATGGTTTGTCCATGCTTCAACATGTGGTGGGGATGTGGTAACGCCTGTGTGGATGTGGGCCAGCAACACAAACAGCTGGCACTCAACATGGGCATGCTAGGACACCAAGGAAATCTCATAGTGGCAGTAGCAGCCCCAGCAGTGCAGGGGGTGTGCTGTCCTTACCACACTACAGCAGGCCTTTGGTGGTCCTGGCCAGTCCTAGGAAGGATGTGGTACCAGCGAACAAATGTCATCAGCAGGTGAAAGTAGCACTTCAGCGCCTGTACCTGCACGTGCCCACGGAACCCCTGGCAAGCACAGTCCACATGTCCATGGCCAGAGGCAGTGAACTGCACACCCTGCCAGGTATTGTCTGCAGCTGTCCATAAACACCTGTGTAGGGCAGCCACAGGGCAGAACTGTGTGCATGCATACCCACACACTATGCAAACACACCTAGGGCAACCTCATACCTACACACACTACATCACCTCAGCCAGCTCCCCAGAGTACACCTCTCATCCACACACACGGTGTCAAATGTATGCCCGATCCTCAGCCTCTGGCAGACCAACACCACACCTGTGCATATGATACCTATGCCCCATCCCTATCATCCATACCATCAATGCAAGGACAGGCTGATATGGTTCTGATACACACAGTGACTGTACACCAGTGTATCACAGTCCTGCACTGTAACATGTTGTAGGGTGTAGAGTGTGAGGCATATTTGGCAGGTAGCATTGCCATCCAGCAATGATGTGTTCTAGCTGTTAGTAACACTGCTTGGTTGTGGTCTCTAAACTGATATGCAACTGTGTTGTAGGTGTACATGTGTCAACATGAGGATGGTCTGCAGTCACATTGCACAATGGGGTATGTCACTGTGTTGACACCATGGCAGTGACATATCTGGGGTACAGTCAAACACATTTCACAGGTCACTATACCAGGTATTGCCTGTGCCACATGGACAGGTGGGCCACTGAGGCATGTATACCCTGCAACCTGATGTAGACCTATCCACATGCATGCACACTGCTACTTGCCAACACTGGGACTAGACCCCTGCTTAGCAATGTCATGATACTGATGTGTGTGGCCTACATTGCACAAACAGTGCCTTAACTATTCTGTATCCAACATACCTTGTTGTGCTCAGCAACAAAATGAGCAGCCCTTGCAGGTCATAAACTCAGGGCCCTTTACACTGAAGTCACAACACATGACCACTAAGCCATGACCACTGTGGGGACAGCTGTTGTGTTATCAATATAGCTGTCATTACCCAAATTGACTGTTATTGAACACTTGCCTTTATGTCTTAGATTGTGTAGTCCTTGTCATTAATATGACTGTTGCATCACATATGTTGTTTTATCATAATGTACACATAGCAGATACATATGGTGGGATACATGTGGGAGGGTATATGCAACGTGACGTTTACTCATGACAGGTATATGGTTGTATACATATTGGTCCATAGATATCTACATGTACATACACAGGTATACACATACATATGTCTGTATACACATCTGTATAGTGCTACATATATATGGCCATGTGTACAACTCTTCGTATGTACATATGTATACATATCTGTACACATATGTATCTATACATATGTGTATATATAGGTATACGTATATGTACATATAGATATATGTGTATATAGCTATATATGTATGCATCCTATGTGTACAGATATGCCTAGTTATGTTGGTATATATATATATATATATATATATATATATATATATATATATGACTATATGTGCGTACATATCTATACCGATATACCTACTACTGTCGATATATCTGTAGATATCCATATGTATATGTGCACATGTATCACTATCTGTATATGTGTAGACATATATTGCTCTGTATATGTATATATCTGGGTGTGTATCTGTATATATATGTACATATACATACCCATCTATATATGTCGACATGTATATGTGTAATCATATATAAATATATATATATCTGGATGATTATATGTACAGATATTCTCACCATATGTCCTGGACATGGAGTGTAGACCTACCCCAGCCCCTATAGTCCCAATGTCATAGTGCAGTGGATGTCAGATATGTATAGCAGGTATATTGGTAGACTATTACTACTGTAATTGGGATTGTCTTCAAAGACATGGTGTGTGTGGGAGGTCACATCTGCTTTCCATATGTGTGCCATTGGCTACTGACAGACATCCTAAGGACATCCTAGTAAAGTACCACTGCTATCAAGTAATGCCCCCAGTGAACTGCAGCACAGATATTGGCCAATATGTGTGGACATTCCAAAACACTCTTTACAGTCCAGAGGAATACACAGAACTCCTTAGTTCTAAATATGTGTACCATGCATGACAATATGGATGTTAACAGCCATGTAGATGGGTATAACACATAATGACTGGTATACATATGCCACCATAGGTTATGCATTCACACACCCCTGTCTGGCCTGACACATAATAACCACTGGTACAGGGGTGGCATGGCCACATACTACCCACTAGATATTGGCATACATCTTTACAGCATCTCACTGCTCTGTGTGACATACATGACTGTTAAGGGAGACCCGGCAGCAGTACATCCAGCAAGCATCTCCACATGACATCTCACTGGATAAGAACGCTAAGCTGCTAGACATGTAACAATGCACTGTGCAGGCTACAGGCAGACTGGGTCAACACTGGCCAATATCTCCAATGGGGGAATGCACATGTACCTGCATATATAGCAGGCTCTGCAGGCATATCACAGCACAGGGTTAAGATACACCTGTGTGAAGGTGCATAACCACATCCAATGTGAACACAACCACATATGGTAAGCTAGCATAAAAGTACAGTATATGGACTATCTGTTCAACACCATCCACATATGTGCCACTCACAGACTAACCCTACATATACTGGGCTGCTACACAGTGTGGTCTGCTGTCTGTCTGTGGTATGGGACATGTGTGTGTATGGCCCTACAAACATGTAAAAAAATACAGTAACATACAGTGGAGCAGCATGTAACATCTCGCAGGATGGGACCTATAACATTAACATCTACCACAGTCTGTACACAGTCTAAAGAAGATGTTAACAATACACCCACTGTTGACATTCACCATAGTTACACAGGCCTCAGTACTGTACAAACGACCACAAAATGTCCAGGTAATGTCATCAAATATTACCCGTACTGTACATAACATGTGTAGCAGTCTAATATCTCACTGGCTTGCTATCAGATATAATGACACTAATGACGGTGTACAGCATATATGCACCTCTTAATGCACAACAAATGTACAAAGGTTGACAGAGTTGTGGCTGGAAGCACATACACAGGGCCAATATTGACATGTTGCTGTGATAACCTCAAACATGTAACAGGGTTTGTTGCAACATGTGTCCTATGAGGGATATGAACTCAGTAACTGTCACGGCTTTCACCATCTACAGACTACAATCCTCACACTACCTTCTGCAGTTCACAGATATGTGTTCTGTGGGTAACACATGCCAGCAAGGGCACAACACACTGCCCAGTCTGCAGGCAACCCTGCAGATGCAGATTCGTCATAAACATAGAACGAACATGGCAAGTATTACAGCATGTAGGACAGCCATATCCACACACACACACACACACACACACACACACACACACACACACTGTTAAACCAACATTACTCCACATACAGTATAGCAGTACTTACAGTCTGTAGTCAGGTCAGGCACATCCCCCTCCTGTGTGTTGCCCTGTTTCCACAGTGTATGTTGTTAGAGGTAAATCCCCAATCCATCTGAGATACTGTTTGCCAAACAACAGATCTAATTCCTGCCCACAGTGGATGTAAAGGGCCAACACCAACATGATGTCCCTAGATATTGGAGTGTGTTTCCATGCAAGTAGCTATGGGAATGTTACCACAGCTGTTCCACATGCACTCAGCTAGAGAAGGACTGCAATTGGTGCAGAGGCCATCAGCTGAT
>NC_056744.1:1038925270-1039127770 GCF_019279795.1 Protopterus annectens | reverse complement strand
TACACTCCCTATACATGGTTAGGCACAGGTAGTGTAATGTTTGGCATCCCTTTTACTGCATGTGAGAGTCAGAGAGAGGTGTTATTCCCTGGGTCTCTCCCGTGTCAGTGTATGTGCTATGCGTTGCCTTTTTGCCAAGGCCAGGGCATACTGGGCACTCCTTTTTCTGCCTACTAGGGCAGGCTCAGGTTGTTCCTCCTCTGAGTCACTCTGTGCCCATGCAGGTCTTGGCAATGGTGGGGGGCTGTGTGGCCCTGCCCCATGCAGTTCCTGCTGAAGCTATTTCCACAGGATATTGTCTAGCATGGCACATACAAGGACAATTTGGGTACATGTAGCTGGTGAGTACTGTAAGGTTCCACTGGATGTGTCTAGGCACTGAAACCATGACTTGAACATCCCAAACACATGCTCAGTTATGAATATTGTTTGTGCATGTGCCTCATTATGGAGTTCTTATTCAGGTGTGTGTGCATTTCTGATGGGTGTCATCAGCCACGGCTTCAGTGCATATCCAGCATCCCCCACTAGGTGACCATGTGGGATGTCCCCATTGGCAAATCTCTGGTACAGCTGCGTCAGATGCCAGATGTGGGAACGGTGATAGCTTCCAGGGCAGCCAGCACACACATTCATTATTATGTCCTGGGCATCACACACGACCTGGCAGTTGATGGAGGGGAAGCACTTGCAGTTGATGTAGACCCTACCCCACTCACCGAGTGGTGCTTTGATGCATATGTGCGTGCAGTCTATAGCACCCACTACCTCAGGGTATTCAGCTATTTGGTGGCAGAGTTGCATATTTCTGCCCAAAGCCTCACGGGTGTTGGGGAAATTTACGTGCTCACCGACATGTGCTGACATGGCATCCAGGAACTGGTGGAGTACTCTGGATGCTGATGCCTGTGAAATCCCCATCATATCCCCAGTTGGCATTTGGAAGGTACCTGTAGCTAGTATTCTTAGGCCTACACATACTTTGGTATCCACTGGGATGGGTTCCCCTCTGTTAGTTCTGTGTGTGAGGTGTGGCTGGCACAGCTCAACAATTTGCTGTAGTAGGTCCCTGTCCACCCTATAGTGCTCCACTATCTACAGCTCATGTAGTCCTTGGTAGGTTACCCTGGGTCTGTACACTCTCTTCCGTCTCCTCAATGTGGGTTGCTCGGCAGCATTCACATCTTCACCATCCTCAGCCTCTTCCACAAATTGTTGTATGATAGCTATTGCAGCCCCTAACATTTTGCTGTTGTGAGTGTTAAAACTTCCCCACTTGTTTACACTGTTGGTGTAGAGTGTGGGCAAAACCAGAGGGGTAGGTGTTTGCATAGTTTATAGTAGTGTTCTGGGCTGGGCTGGTCTGCTGCCTATGTAATTGTCTGGTTCTGATACATTTCATCTGCCAACTAAGCTAGTACTCCTTGATTACCTTCCTACAGCTGTTTTCCCTTCCCATTTCTTTCCTGTTTCAGCCCGGGGGCGCACAGCGCAAAAAGAGTGCTCAGTTGTGCACATTGCTGCTATTTCCTGGTTTAATCTCTTTTTTTCTTCCTGTACAACCCGGTGCGCAGCACACATACCCACGTAGGCTTTGTAAAACTGCTAGGCAGATTTAGACACACCCCCTAGCTAAGCTCTGCTAAGCTAGGAGCAGGCCCGAGCCACAGGGCTCCAATCTGCTTACAGTATGCCTGACACACACCCCCCATGATGTCACCTACCTCCTAGGCTTGCACCAAGCTATTCCTACTCTTACACTGTTGGGACCTGACTCACATGCTCAGGTAAACTGGGATTCACTATCCTTCCCCTCATCTGCTAATGCATAGTTACATATCTCACACTGAGCCTCCCCCCTTAGCAACCACTACTTACTGGCCAGGTTGTCTTCTGCCTGCCGTTGACTTGCATGGCAGAATACTGATTTTAGTCACAATGCTTTATTTAGGTTCATTTTGTTATTTTTCCCCCTGATCCTGTTTGCGCGCCGCTGCCCTACGCTTAAACAGCCGAGATCAGCAAAAAAAAAATAAAAGTTGATTTTTTTATTTTTTGTATTGTTTGCAATGCCACTGGCCTTATAATTGGCCATTGGCATGCAGCCTTTATTTGGAGCTGTCATAGCTACATTTTGGATTTTGCAGAAATATACTCGATTACCAACCGAGTACATTTCTGCTGATTGCACTAGTCCTGCACGGACTGCCGCAAGCTTCCTGAATCGCAAATTCACCTCATTTGCATGGATTTCTCCTGCAAATGGGGTGATTTGCATACAAGAGCTTTATCTGTGCAGTATTAGTGCAGGAGCTCTCGTGCACGCCCTTGCAGGCTGTTCCTGGATCGCACGGCAGACATATTGCCTGCTTGTGCTCCTGCACTGATCTTGCACGCCGTGCAAGCTTTTGAGAATTTGGGGGAATGACTATTTAGATATATACATTATAAGATATTTTACACTAAGTAAAACAAAAATAGCAGATTATATTAATGAAATTTAAAATGTAATGATTCTATATTATGAAATTTATATAAAACATTCATTGCATGTAAAGAGGATCTTAATGATGTAATTTTGAAGCATATTTAAAAATAACAAATCTGATCACTTAGAAGCTGAAAAAACTTATATTATTTATTTTTACATTTGTTAACCGCTTTAGTCCGACTGAGCCTAGAGAGTCCTTTTTCATGGGAGAGCCATGGAGAAAAGCTCCAGGAAAGTAATTAATAAATAAGAAAAAACTAACAATTCAAGTTGTAAGATAGTACAAAACCAGAGAGAAATATACAATACAAATATACAAATATACAATACAAATATATACAAGGCAAAAGTATAGTATTTGAGAATGCAGTAACAATATGTTTGAGAAATTTGGTTAGCATTAAGTTATTTACAAGGAATATAGCAATGCCTAAAAATAAAAAAAAATAAATAAATCAGAGTACCATTGTGGCGTAGTACAACAAAGATGCATTTAACAGCATAGATCCTAACTGCAGAGAGAGCAATATATGTAGACAGTTTAGGTAGGTACCAGGCAGATACATTAAATGAGAGAAGAAGAAAAATTCATTAGGTAATTTCCTGACAATTACATATCCATTCAATCAACTAAAAAAATAGGTCAGATCCATTTTGGAAAATTTTATCTGGAAATGTACTTACAGAGACCTTTTCACCCAAAACATTAGCAAAAATAAATAATAATAGGTGTTGCAGATGCAATGTGAAAATTAAAGCAGATTTATTTAACATTTTATAAGACTATACTTCATTAAGATGATATTGGAAAAATATATATAAGAATTTGTCAAGCACAATCAAAGGATACACTTTTTTAAGACAGAAACAGTATTACTGAATGCCCCATATGCCCATCAACATTAAAAAGAACAGCATTCTCTTTCTGGTGCTTGTTAACAGATACTAAGAAAGCAACTATAAGAAAATGGACACAAAACACACCACCCTCATTTTCTGAGTTTACAAAGATAGTAGAAAGTGTTCTTGGATGTAAATCTGAAATAAATAACTGATTATAAATTCAGGGAAAAGATCACAACCCTACTAGAAAATGTTGAATGAGAAGCAATGCAAATTCCCATATTAGTATACTGCAATATATAATTCATAACTCTTCAGCCTTAATAAGAGTACATACATATACTGAATCAGATGTTGAATTTCATTAGAATCCAATAAAAAATAAATTGTATACAGCTACAGCTTTGCTAGTTAATAATTTATAGTAGAAAATGATTGGATTTTTAGATATTTTAGATTTTTGACAAGTTTATTCTAGAATTTATTTGAAATATAGATGTATATTCATATGATGTGCATGTGTGTGTGTGTGTGTGTGTGTGTGTGTGTGTGTGTGTGTGTGTGTATATGTATATATATATATATATATATATATATATATATATATATATATATATATATATATATATATACATATACACACACATATATATATATTTATATTGATCTACTTCTCATAACCATTTCAGAAACCCAACTCCGGTGGTTTAGTGAAAGTGCAGTTCAGCGAAAAGGCACTTTTCCGAACTACACTTATCCGAACAGAAAAATCAGTCAAACCCATCAAAAAAAACATCTAAACCACGTGACATACTTTTACAGGGGAGCCAAGCCCCCCTGTACCCCCCCCCACAACCCCTGCTGCTTGTACAGCAGCTCCGAGACGATACTACAGTGGGGAAATGGGTATATTTACTTATTTGCACTATACCGTGATCCATATCAAGATGGTCCAACTGCTGCATACATTCCACTATTAATAATACCAAAAAAAACCCATACGTTTTCTTGTACATAATGCTGATAATGACAATTGTTCTTTAACAAAGAATGGTTCAGAAAAGTGCCTTTTCGTTCAACTGCATTTTCATTAAACCGGAGTCGGGTTTCTGAAATTTAGTGATGTGTGAATTCAGTGATGAGAGGTAGATCTATCTATCTATATATATATATATATATATATATATATATATATATATATATATATATATATATATATATATATATATATATATATATAAACACACACATGTATGTGTGTGTGTGTGTGTGTGTGTGTGTGTGTGTGTGTGTGTGTGTGTGTGTGTGTGCATATCGTATTCAATTTTTAACAAAGAAAAAATAAACATACGCTATATATTAACAAATTCTTCTTTATTATGTGTCAAAATGAAAATGTCTGCTTCATCTTTGACTTGTTTTAACATATCTATTTATTTTTTATCTTAAATTTGTTTCAACATTAAGGGTGGGAGCATTTGGGTATCTCATTGGTATACTGACTGCAAGTACATCAAAGTAAAAACTTTAATATGCAGTAATATCTAATTTGCCACAATATCACCTCTGAGATTGTTGAACCTTGAGGATTTTTAGTTTGTCTGCGAGACTGACTTATCTCAGGTTTAGTATTTCAGAGTTCTGCAAGTGGGTGCAAGGGTATTTGCTTTTATCAATGTTATTGCAGCAGTAATGTTTTTTTTCTTTTACTGTTAGTTGGTGTAATTTTTGTGCACTCATTATACTGCCATAAATCAATTTAGGGTGCAACTTTCTGAGCAATGTCCTTGATATATTTCTCTATGTTATTTAATAAAATGTCAGACCTCTTGGTGCTCTACCTGCTTGAAATTATGCTTCATATAAAGATCTTTTCTAGAAGAATTTTCTGTATTTAATAATCCATCTCTCTTAGGTGTTATATTTATATTTCATAGCTTTTCTTAATCTGCTGTTACATTTAATACCACATTCTGTTCTATCATCCCTGGTCTTAACTCCACTACTTCCAAAAGGCTATTATAAAGTTAAATCAATTGCATTAGTATAGCTATTTTAAAACAAAGTTACTATTTTGATTCATCTCTGAACCAGCAGGTTATATGTGTTATTGGGAATCCATTCTCTCATTTGAACCTTTAGACTACTTGTTGCCATGGTTGAACTCATTTTAGAAGTAATATTCTGAAGCACAATTCTATAGACGAACCTACTCATTTCTGGACTATTACAGAATTCAAAAACTCACTGATTCCTTTAAGAGCCTTGTTGCAGCTGATCAACAAAACACTTTCAATAAAAGCTTCAAATCATAGCACATGAGGAAAACTGCCAGACATCAGATATAAACTGCTAAAAGAAAAAGAGTATATCATTCCATCCCAAATTTCAATTACTAATACACTTGCTTATTTATCAGATTTGTAACAATTTCTGCAGCAGAAATCACGTGTTAAATAAATGTGCAGCTACATTTTATCTCTTAAATGTTACCAATTTCAAACACATCTTAACTAGAAAATGTTTATTAATACATATATTTTCACCATTCCCCAACAGACATTGCTATCTCACCTTTGTCAAAATAATTTGCTATGTGTTTGCTTAAGGCATCATCTACATTTTGATTTTAAAATATTCTCTCATTCTAGCATTAGAACATCCATACTTCTGATCATCAGTCAAGATATCTATTAGATCTTTACAGCACATCTTTACAGCAGATCACACATTAGCACCTGTCATTATCATTTAATTTAGCCTATTGTCATTAAAAAATAATGAAACAGTGGGCTATCAACCAAAATGGCATCCGAGCATTTGGGAGCAGATGTAAATGTGCTTCTTTCTAAAGAAAAACTGTGAAGAAAGATCACTTTCTTATAATGTCCAAGATGACCATACAGGGGTAACAACAGGGAGAAAGATTGTCTCAAATTACCAACAAAATTAAATAAATCTAAGAGAATAATGTCTCTAAATGGACACAAGTAAACGTTTGCCCAGCATGTAGAAATATGCCCTTTTTCCTCCCTGTAGTGCGATCCTGGAGATGGTATATATACAGTTAGGCTGTTGTTTTTTCGGCCGGTATGTTTGCATTTGGTGTTGGACAAGTGCTTACTTGCCCAGGGATATTTGAGCCATTCGTGATTCTATGCTTTGGACAGTTTAGTCTCGAGAATGTGAAAGCCAGTATTATGGGCTACAAGATTTTATAGTGGACCCACACACACACACACACACACACACACACACACACATATATATATATATATATATATATATATATATATATATATATATTAAAGAATTGAATTTATGAATAACTAGCCAATCATTCAATCATTAAGATATGCCTTAAAGGTGGCTAATATACTGGTTTGTGTAATGTGAAGGGACAGCCAGTTCCATATGTTGAGTTACATATCTAGCAGACCACCAGGTCCCATATATGTGCTGATAAAGGTTAAGATCCTTGGCACAAGTGTTAATTCTACCTCTAGTCTTATGTCACTGAAAGGCTTCAAGCAGGGCTTTGTCTTTCTTAACATGGAAGACTAAGAGATCCCAGGAAAAGATTCTCTATAAGATGGAATGCAGTGATAGGGTTTTTAATCTATCAAGGTAGCTTAAGGAGCTTAGTCCACTCATTTTCTTGATTAGGAATCTTTAGGATCAAGATATTTAGAGAAATATGTGCTGAAAGTATCAATATGTTCAAGGAAAGGTCTAATAAGGCAAACATAGAGAGGACTTAAGACTCTTTTATTCCTCTGGGAAATGCCTTTGGAAGTTTATTATGCTATGTATAATGCTTTCCTGATTATTACTTACTGATCAAAGAATAATTTGTTTTTGATGAAGGTACTTAGATCTCAAGTGGTACGGAAGGGCTTTTCATTAATATACTGTGAAATAGAAAAATCTCACTCCCAATCAAACCCACACTACACTTTTTGGTATTAAGTTTGTGCTTGTGGTCAGTATATAATGTGTTAGCATGGTTATGCCCTTGCTGGAGTATGTGAGTATCTGTTGGGGTACATATGACAGCACCCAGTCTAAAGTCATCAGCATATTTAGTCATACATAGCCCTTTCATTCCTGCCTTGACTTTGGAAAAGTATATGCTGAAAAGCAGGTGGCCCAGGGCAATGTTCTTTTGTTAGGAAGAGGTATCTCCAACCCTTAAAGTGACTGAGTCTGGTTTGTAAGGTGTCTGTGAAACTTAGTTAATGATTTCTTTACTACCTCAGAATATGCATGTTTAGTGTTGGAGTGCTATGTAGTGCAAGTATCTAGAGACTTACAATCAATTTGAATAAATATCTGCATCTCTCATAAATTATGTCATTGTTAGCTAGTAGAAGGTGCTGTGAGTAAGCATGAAGTAGTTGCTACACTGACTCAAAGTTTCAAGTGCAAGTAGGTCTGCCACAGGAGGAGACAGAGCTGAATGTGATCCTAACTTGCAGGGACAGGCAAGACACTGAGGGGTCCCAGATGGACTGAGTCAGAATAGGAGAGGGTAAAGGATGACATCAGTTATCCAGAGTTGGCTAGGGTTGTGAATGAAGTAGGAAGCTAGGGCAATTTATAAAGGTGGCTAATAGTGTACACCATATGATAGATTAGGGTGAAGTTTAATACATCAAGACAAATAAATTATTACTAAAATTTCTTATGAAGTGTCAGCAGGAAAAAGCTAGATTAAACAGGCTGGACTAGATTAATTTAGATATTCTAAAACTGATTTCATAGAGGAATAACAACCAATAGCGATAACAGGGCTCTAAAAGAAAT
Source organism: Protopterus annectens (assembly GCF_019279795.1). Classification (NCBI taxonomy): domain Eukaryota; kingdom Metazoa; phylum Chordata; order Ceratodontiformes; family Protopteridae; genus Protopterus; species Protopterus annectens. The sequence goes on along the minus strand of NC_056744.1, from coordinate 1,039,119,630 downwards.
AGATTTAAGTGAATTTAAACTAATTAACAATTAATGTCAAAGAGGGATTACAGCCTGTGGGGGTATTAGGGCCCTGGGTGGGTATGTGCGACAAAACTACCTTATCAAGGTGAAGTGCAAAAGTGCAAGGAATATTTCTGGTAATAATAATAATGGAAAATATAAACACTTAGTTTACACTAATCAGGTGTAAAAACAAAGAGTCATAGAGACAAACTCATAGCAAACAGCAGGGTTCTGTGATGGTTTGTGCTACTTGGACTGCCCAGCTACAGACAGTATAAGCAACAGCAAGAGGGATAGTAAGTAGTGCAACCCTTGACTAACAATGATTAGGGGTGAAAGCAATGAAGGTAATGACTAGCTAGCTACAATAATATCACTGACTGCATAGAAAACTCAAGCACAGTTAAAATGCAAGCACAACACGAAAATTGTAAACATGGCAATGCACAGTTAACTACAAACTCAGGGATAGGCCACTGTAGGCACTATCACAACCAGTGTTTGATGTCTATACTAGAAAAATCTCAGGGGTTAAAAGAATGAAGGGACAGAACACTCAACATGCCATTAACAATATTGCTTGATACAAATACTAAAGAGAACTCAGAAGTGAGATCAGTGAGAGTAAGGACTAACTAACTAACTACAACAATGCAGAAATATCAATGACACTAACAGCATTAAGAATTCAAGCACAACTAAAATTAAAGCACAGTAAGAAAAGTTAAGCACAGCAATGCACAGTAAAGTACAATAACTGAAGGAGAGATCAATATAGACACTGTTTGTTATAGATACTAGGAAAAAAGCAGCAACTTACCTTGCTACAGAAAGAGTTAAATTTTGATCAAGCAGAATAAAAAACATTTCCCTTAAGAGAGCTTATTACATTGAAATGTAGGGAATTTCCCCTAATAATCAATAAGGAGTGCTTTTGTTGTGATGTAAGAAGGTGGTTGATTATTTATGAGAACATTTTGCCTACTTAAATATGGCACATTATAACCAATGCCATCTCCATGAAGGACATGTTCCATTACATATGAGCTTTTAATTTTAATTTAGAGGCTTTCCAGATTGATTGGCTACTGTAAAAACTGCATAGGATCTCAGAAAATTGGTTGGAATGTATGACATGTATGGAATACATGATACTATTTCAGACTCTGTTATCAACTCTTCCCTTTTTGATTCTGTAATTTTGGGCCAGGTGCTAAAGATATTTGGATGGCTTTGTCACTATGATTATAATTATAATATGCTTGAAATTTGTAAATCATTTGTTAAAACATCAACTACATATATAGTGAGTACAATTATTTAATTATTCTTTGCCTGCCACTTGTAGAATCATTCATTTCATACTCATGAATGAGTGAACACTTACTGGAAGAGACCTACATTAAATGCTTAGAACTACTTTCATTTACAGATGCCCAGCTTCATCTCAGTTTCCCAGATTAATTTTGACACCCCTTTTGACTGCCACAATAATACATGCAAAATAGCCACTTTTTAATCATTGTTACTTGGAGCTGTGCCCCTCCATATGCTTCAATGCGGGGTTCTCTCCTTGCACTCTTGACCTCAGAACATACTACCTCTGAGGTTGAACCAACACAGAGAAAAAAGGAAACAAACTCATTGCCCTTTCCCTAAGCATGTATAGCCTGAGAGGTAGTATAGCACACCCTTCAAAAAGCATGAGTTATTTGATTATTTCTTTATGGCTTTCGTAGTGTGGTTGTTAGGAAGTTAAGTGCAGGAAGACACACACCAGTAAGTAAAAGAGCTACCTATTTTGATTTTGCAGTTGTCATCAGCATATGAACTACGGGATGTCTACCCAGCAGAGCAGCTCATTATGATATACTGAGCTGCACTGTTCAACCATAATATGATTCAGATTAAAGCCTTGACAATAGAACATAATTGTAATTGTAATGTCTATTAACTGTGCACCCACAAAGTTTAAACAACTGCATGTGGGTGTCCTACCAACCTGCACAACCACATAGTACATACATGTAGACACACACACACACACACACACTCACACACATGCAAGACATGCATTTGAGGGTGAACTGGATGGCCTCTGTGTTGTCTATAGATGTGTGCTTGTAATCTTCTTCCGAAGGCCTAGTACTCATCCAGAATTAGTTCTCTTCTCTGTATCCACTGAGCACCATGACAGTGGCTACATCCTCTGCAAGCATGCACAGGATACAGTGGGAATAAGAAAATGAAACTATGTGAAAGACGCTGTAATTGGAAAAAGTAACCTGGAAACGTGTGCCTACATTTTTGGGAAGACTTTGCCACCTCATTGCAATTTGTTGCCTGGTCTGATTTGTAATCTGTGTTGAGTTTTCTTGTTTTGCTTGTATTTACTTTGGTTTTCAGTGGGGTCTACATTCCAAAGAAATCCTAAAATGTGCCAACTGTGTTGCTTAACTGGCCCTAAATATATGTAAATCAGTGTCCCAGGTCCTGGTCTAACATGGTTTTCACTTACACACTTATATGTACCAGCCAACAACCTTCAAACACACAAATATATACCTGAAGTCTCTCAGAAGCATCTTCCCCCAATGCACAGATACAGATTCACAATCATACCCCTATGGATAATCACATACAACACCTATACACACTCACATGGTACACAATGCAGTTCACTGGGAATGGCAATCTGAGCACAGAGAATTAGAGTAGGGAACAGTCCTGCTCATATTCTGCCATTAACAGTAAATTGTGCAATGCAGCAAGAAGCCATGAAAAGCTATGGATCTTCTCTTTTGCTCTACAGTGAACTGGGGTACTATGTCTATCTCTGAATCATCATATTACACAAAATCAGGGAAGCTGTTGTGCTCTGAGGTGTCTACCTACAGATGGTCAAATATGTATGTGTCTCTAAAACACTGATCAGTGTAGCCTCTTGTGTTCTAATGTGCAAGGGCACATCAATTTCATTTCTTTTGTGTACTCCACAAGACTATGTGCACAACTTTCTGTGGTACACAGATGGGACAATGAATGCAACCCAAAGTGTTTAAAATATGGTATTGCAAGGCACAATAATCAGAATCTACTAACAGCAGATTTAATGTATAACTACTGACATGCAAAATGCTGATAAAGCCTTGCTACAGTGTGGAATAATGTGTGATTAATGCAAGGAGGTTATGCAAGATGGCCTGATAACATAATCAAATTATTTAGAGAATTGCAGTTTGATGATAAAGATCACCAGGAATACTGAAAGAAGTTCGAGGTTATTAATTTACAGGAAACATGGTTAATGAATGACAGTGTCTTTGTTATGCAAAATGATATATTTTTTTTAGAGTTACGGTTTTTCAAAGCAAAGGATGCATATATCCCAGAGGAGGATTAATTACAATGCTAAAAGTGACATTTGGATTTGATCCATATTGGGTAAAAAGTAATGGATGCTGAGATACAACTTAACCAAAAGTCTATACATATTATTAATGCATATAATCTTCCTTCAATGAAAAAGGGGAGGAATCATTTGATTGAATTATCAATATCACAGAATCAGTGTTATCTGGGAAAAAGAAAATATTTTTATTTAGTGATTTCAGTGCAAGAATTGACCTCCTTGTTATTCATGATCTTCTGAGATATGAAGCATGTTTAAGGGCTAGAGATTTGAAGGATTTGAAAATGAATAAGACAAGCATACCCTAGATAAACTAATAAAATATGTGTTCATTATTTTAAATGGTAATGACAGAAATGAAAAATACAGGGGTTATGAACTGAAAAGTCTCTGTCTTACATTATGTAAGACATATAAAATATATGAAAGAAGTGAGTAGCTCAAGTTACATAATACTGATAAAGTTAAATGAAACCAAGAGGAATCAGCTGTGAGACTCTACATTACAAGACTTGAGGGAGGTAGCCAGGAAGGTACCTGATTCTCAAAGAAAAGGGGAATCTGTATACTGGGACATACGGTTACTATATAGAGAATGGATCCCTGAGGGAGGGCTAGAGGGTGGGGGAATAAAGCAGTTGGTAGTGCCCAGAGCCTACCGTCTGGCACTTCTAGCCATAGCCCATGACAGTCCCTTTGCAGGTCATATGGGCATAAGCATACAAAGAGATGTATTGTGGGGAACTTTTATTGGCCTGGGATTTCCAGGGATGTAACAGGGTACTGCAGAACCTGTGAGTAGTGCCAAAAATTAGGCAAGGCAGGAGACAAGGTCAAAGCTCCTTTGATGCCTTTGTCTGTGATTGAGTAGCCATTTCAGAGGGTAGCTATGAATATTCTGGGGCCTCTGAGTACTCCAAGTTCTCCAGGGAAGAAGTATATTCTAGTGGTAGTAGATTATGTTAACAGATACTCTGAGGTGGTGGCCCTGTCCTCCACTGAGGCAGAAAATGTGGCAAATGCTTTTTTAGAGATTTTCAGCAGGGTAGATTCCACAAAAGAGATACTGACAGAGGTGCAAATTTCATGTCAGACCTGCTGGCTTGTCTGTGGGAGCACTGTAGGGTAAAGCACATAAAGACCACCCACAGACTAATGGTCTGGTGGAGAGGTTAAACTCTACACTAAAGACCATGCTACAGGCATTTGCAGACCAGTTGAAGAGAGAGTGGGACTATTATTTGCCCCATCTGTTGTGTGTTTACAGAGAGGTGCCTCAGTAATCCACAAGTTTTTCACTGTTTGAGTTGCTGTATGGGCATAGAGTGAGTAGACCTCTAGATTTGATTCGCGATCAGTGGGAGTGTAAGCTTGAATCCCACAAGGAGTCTGTTGTGGCATATGTCCTAAACCTCAGGACACGGCTCAGGGAACTCATGGGCTTGGCCCAGGAGAACCTGGCAGAACCCTAACAGCAGATAAAGGTATATTATGACAGGAATGCTTGAGATAGAGAGTATGCTGTAGGGCAGCAGGTTATGGTTCTCATTCCTGTCAGACACAATAAGCTGCAGGCAGCTTGGGAGGGACCCTTCAAAGTGGTAAGGAAGATCAGTGATTTTAACTACTTGGTAGAACTGCTAAGCAGGAGGCAGAGGCACAAACTGTACCATGTTAATATGATGAAACCTTACCATGATAGAGAGGCCCTGATGCTTAGCATTTCCAGAAGGAGGCAGGAGGAGTCTGAGGGGGATCTATGGATACAGGGAGCCAGCCAGCAAAATCCCAAGTTACTACGGTGGAGCCTAGGGTTGCAGGCATATGATATGACAATGCAAACACTGTAATGGGGTCAGCAATGGAAAGGCAGCTGGGACCTCCAGACAAGTTATGGGGTAAAGTATTCCCAGATAGACTCACCCCTCTCAAGGAATGATTCTCAAGGGTCACTTGAAAAACAAGCTTGAGTCTTCAAAGAGGGGAAGAAGTGTGACAAAAGGAGATATTGCCAACACAGATAGCTGGAATTTTGTAAATAATTACATGTCATTGGTGAATATCTAAATGATTTATATAAGATGCTTGTGTTACAAATGTATTAGAACTGTATGTCATGTGTATATCAAACTGCTCTGTACAGATGTTTGTGTTGAAAAGGTATTTGCAAGTGCTGTGTTTAAAATGTATCTATAGGGTGCCCTACTGGAAGAGAACAGAACTGTACATGCAATAGTGTAACCCTTTAAGTGTATATATTTTAACAGAGGCAACTGGAATGCAGGAGAGTAACCTCCGTCCAGCAAACTTTAGAAACATATCTGAAATTAAATTACTTTATAGGCGACATCATAAAGATGTTTTAGTGCAGCTAGAGACATAAAGTCTTTACTAGGAAGCTTTCTGTATTGTCCTTGGACTGAACTAATTGCTACTTTTGAAGCATGAAGGAGTGCAATTGTTTTATGACTTCCAGCATCTGCCAAAGATCTGAGGAAAAGCCCTTGTCTGTATATTTTTACAGGTAGATGCTAAATGCTGCCAGCTTCTAGCAATGGGGGTTTTGGCCTGAGAACTAGAAGTCAGATGACCAGAAATTATGTCATTCTGCAAGCTATCCCAGCAGTAATATTTTAGATATTAATTTGAGAAGTTTCTTAGTGAGACAGAGTGTTCTGCATTCTGTCTTGGACCTGACAACAACTAGAAGATCTATTCACCAAATCTGCCTCGCTCTATTAGTAAGTTAGGTTATAGTATAATTCTCTTAGATTCAGTCAGGAATATAGTGACATTTAGTTTAGATATTTTTCTTTATTTATTTGATTATACTAAACGTAAAAGACTGTCCTGCAGTGTTGTTTTAAATATTTACTGTAGTTTTGAACTCTGATGTCACTGTGAATACATATTTAGTATTGTCTTGTTCTTTTATTATTTATTATTAAATATATTGAAACCTTTCATTGTGGCTGATCTGTGTTGAGTTATTTAAGTTTAGAGAGTACTTGCATATTTATTTGGTGACACAGTGTGGGCCACTCCTAATAGCCTTGTTCTTGTTCAAACTACCATTCATATTAGTATTAATATTACACAGAAACTTGGGCACCCTTTGTTAAGGGCCCTAAAGTAGCTGACAAGGAGTGACTGGTGGCAGTGATAACTACCTTATAGTCTGGGCAGAAGAGGGCATAGCTAGTAAACCTGTGCCAGCCTTTCTCAAGTGTGTGAGTGTGTGTAAATCTCAAAGTGTGTGTGTGTCAGCTACTTGGGCAGGGACATGAAGCACTGGCTGGACAGAGAGGGTGCTGATGTCTTGGCTTGGTCACTCAGCTGAGATCTCAACTCTATAGCTGTGCCAGTGGGGAGTCTTATCGGGGATCTAGAGGAAGAGGGAGAAACCAGCCCCTGACTGTGTTCTCTGTGTGCTCTTAAGGGAAATTGCACTTGATGCAGAGAGCTGCTTCTGAAAGTACTGTGTGTGTACTTGTAATCCTCTCAATGAATGTCCCCCCACAGGTGCCAGTGGTGAGGATTGAGACTCCTTGATTTCTGGTCCATTGATGGGTCATCACACAGGCAGCCCATTTTTAACCATAATAATGTGAACAAGATTGGTGTTTTGACAGAACATGGGATATTCCAGGGTCAATAAGGCACTCAAGCTGTGGCATCAGGCCTCAAAGATTCTCTGCATGGTCCTGAAATTCCATGTTGTGTATTATTACTTTTGTAATATGTTCTAAAAATGAGTTTAACATTGCATGGGTGGAAATGGTTGGATATTTTAGCTGCCTGGTTCCTAGAAATATGCAAAATGCTTTTAACAAAATATATCCTTTTCCCTTGAAATCAGATAATGGATATCTTAAAGTTCCCCCACATATTTACATATCTCCTAGTGACACTTAAAAATCGTGAGCTGCAGCACATTTTAAATACAGCCAACAAGTAATAGTACTGTATGTCACTAATACTGATTTTTTTTTAAGTTGCAGAGCAGTATGAAAAATAATTCTGGACATTGTATGTGTAAGAATTTTATTCAGCTTTATTAGCCAAAATAAACATCATGTATTTCATTGGTTGAAAGTCACTTAACCAGACATTTCTTCCAGGTTGCCCCCAGAAGGCCTGTGTCCAATGGGATTATTGGGTTACCTCCTGTAATAATTTTGAAATTGTTCTCTTATTTTATTTGTTGTCATTTTTCTATTTAATACAAGTGATTATAAATTAAAAAATTCAAAACAAAACTTCATGCTATTCCTAGATCTCACTCAGTAAAAAGCACAGCTATTATCTCTCCCCTTATAGGAAAAAAAGGGGAGATATGAAACACAGTGGTGTGGTAGCAAATCTTTCCCTTAATGATACATGTTAAACAATCTTATTCACTTTCAGATATGTGATGAATCTGAGGAAAAAAAGACGCGATTTGTCACAAATCTGTTTAGTAAAGAAACAATATAAAATGTATCTGTCTACTTCTGTAATTCACGGAGAAGGGTAATACATATGTGCAGCTCTAATCTTTGAAGACTTCACTGTTTGAAGCAACAGAGAGCTAATTTTAGATGCAATAAGTAGGGGATAGTGGCTACATGCTGAGTAAAGGCACACAAAATAAAACACTGCCACTGTGATAAAATGAAGAAGAATGCTATAGTAGCATATGTCTGGAGCAGAGTTGCAACAGCACACATGGACAACACCAATGTTGTCAAGGAAAAGTGTTGTGGCACATAGCTGCAGCCAGTGACACCCAGCCAAAAAAACAGTGCAACTCAGCACAGAGGTTAACAGATAGACTAACTTGGGTGTGCCACTTAAATCCTAACTTGAATCATCACGTAAATGGAGAGGAAATTGATTAAACAGGAAACTAGAAAAGGGGAGAATAGCAAGCAGAGCTAAAACCATAAGACATGAATTATGGGAGGGAAAGGAGGATATTTTTTTTCATTTTCAAAATAGAACAGTAGATTGGAAAGGTAGCTTGGGATGGCTGTGGGTGGAATATTGGAAGAAAGCAAGTAGCAAGAGCAGACAGACAGACGGATAGACATGGAACCCAAAAAAAAAAAAAAAAACAGACAGGGATGTATGCACAAAATGGTGGGGATAAAAGTGGATAAGCACATGCATACAAAGAGTTGACAGTGATAGGGAGGGTTGGACAATGAACATGGAATGAAAATAAAATATAAGGGAGGTAACACCCCAGGAAGGGGTTAGTGTGGCTCCTGGAATATCTGACTGCCAGGTCATCCTAGCAGGAAAAAAGTAAAGGCATCACTCTTATGGGTGGCCAGTAGTATGGGCCATTTCCTCCTATGCATGCTAGATGGGTGGGCCCTGCTAGTCACAAGACTCTGCTTGTCATGTCAGAAGGCAGTCTGAGGTGCCAATGCAGGAGTCCAGCTGCCAGTTTACATCAGCTGTGGCTAGCCTCCACACCACACAACAGGATAGTACTGGAAACTTCTCCCAGTCTTCTTTCAAGATAGTAGCTTACACCCCCATTTCTGAGAGGCAGCTATGGAGGTCATCATCGGTCCCATCCAGGTCCCTTCCAGCAGAGAGCCCATGGCCACCCTGCTGACAGGGAGAACTGGTGAGCACTGGTAACCCAATAGCAGATGCAGTGGCTAGCAATAACAGACATGAGCACTAGCTCACAATTGGACCTACAGAAGGAGGACCGAAGGATTAAATTATCACAGACACACATGATAAAAGCATCATTGTATTTGTGCAGTGGATGGCCACAGAACATATACACACCCACCTACCTGGTGAGATGCTCCTACCTTTGTGGCATCCAACCACATTTAGTCAATGCTCTTCTGGAGCTGCAAAACAAATCATGTACAATTAAGCATTCTTGTAGAACAGTAGACATAGTAACAGCTTATGGTTTTAACCATAACAAAAAAAAATGCTTGCGGTACATCTTTGGCTCACTCTACTGAGGATCTTCCTCCATTCAGTGGAGCAGCTATGATGACACTGTTCCACAAAATGCGTAATACTAGTGGCATTACTCAGTACCTGTGGCAATTCATGCTGTGGGCCATCATATTGTCCAGCAGGCACTCCTTAAAATCTTTGTCCGGGCTGAACTGGAAAATCCTGCTGTCCTTGGCACATAATGCAGGAGTCCTTTTTTACTACTCAAAGAAGCATCCAGTCTCAGTATGTTTACTAGAGGAGAGCAATCCTAGCTCATGTACAAGGATGCAAGTTTGTCTGTCAAGTGTAGCACAATGTAGTGCTACACCTCAGAGCATTGCACATAAACACATTCTTCATGCCAAACAATGTGCACAGCTTGCACCAATATGTGGTGGATAGCACTATCTGGCTTCTTATGCATAATCTCCACACTGCATTCTTTTAATACAATGTAAAGTCCATCACCATCTTGCACAACACTGTTTTCAAATCATACAACTGTGATATAGAGGAATGTGCTTAAAACTCTGTGAATGAGGAGCATTACAGAGTTAAGGAAGGAGTTCTGCATCATAAAGTACCTTGTCCACAACTACAAGTCCTGTAGTAGTTATCAGGAAGAATGTGTTGCATGCCTTATAGTGTGTAAATGGGCCCCAGCACATTATCATGGCACATTAACATTTGTCTGTGTGTTGGGGAAAAAGCTATGAACTAGGAGGATTACAGATCATATGGGGTAGCGGTTTAACTGCTGGCATGGATACAGTACTATGTGAAGGACACATGGCTGTACATAGCAGAAACTGCAGCTGTCAACAAAGTCAATATGGAGAAAAGGAGTGTGGTCATAAGCAGGAATGTGTGAGCTGACAGTGGTGAAATACACTGTCATGCATTCATGAATTCTACGTGTGGAAGGTCTAAGACAACAGAAAAATGTATGACAGATAGAAGCATGGCATTTGTATTGATGATGATGGCAACATGTAATTGGGAAGGTCCAATGTCACAGTGGCATCTTCTGCAACCCTGTGTGCATGGAGGGTGTCACTCATATCCACCATTACAAAGGTTCTTGTAGAGGTTGCGGATGAACACACAGCCTCATTGCAGCATGGCAGAAGCATGGCAGACTTCTTGTATCTGAAAGTCCCAAACTGCTTGATGGGGCACAAAGCATGTTTGACTGTTACTGGCTGCATTCAAGCAAGGTAATCAATTGTATAATCAAGTCTGGCTAATATTTAATCTATAATTCATCAATGATCTGTACTGTGTCAGAAATATCAGTATCGGGTGCACAAATTATAAATCCGCTCTTATTTGCACTGTTCAGTCTGTCATTTACTATGTCTATATAAATTATTATATTATTTAAAGTATCTAGGTCCCTTGTTCTGGGGTTTTAATATTTACTATCTATTAATAGTCAGTTAATTTTGAAATACCTACTTCCCCATTTAGCAGATTGTGATCCATAGTTACCAATAAGACTGCATCAATGCCAGGCACAATATTCCATCTGAGCTGAGATATGATAATCTGTCTGATGAACTAAGAATATCTTTTATTTTTCAATATTAGTGTAAAATTACAGTCTGTCAGAGCCTAAGAACTAAAATATTTACACATTCACAGATTCAAAACTCAAGGTCATGGTCACTGCACAAAAACATGCTGTGCCTTTGTCTCTTATCAGTTTTGTTTGTGCAAATAATAGACTAGCAAATCTTGAGAGAAAGAGTGACAGAAGGAGAGGCTTTCACACTGTCATATGCTTAGCTGTATAAGGTTAAATGTAAAATTGCTTGTGTCATCTAAGTTGCAGTTAACAGTTACATCAGACCTACAATACCCTACCTCAAGAATGATAATTTCCCACATAATTTCTTTGTAGTTTTTTATTTAATCTCTTAAAAATTCTTAGAATTTTTGACAATGTACCTACATATTAAGTCTCAAAATAAAATGCTTTATACAATTATATCCAGCTGAATATTATCTGCAAATTATGTTTTTTACCTATATTCCTTCTGATCCATTGCATCTTACACAAGTTTATTGCTAAGATTGTAATGGAACACTCCTTTCTATTATTAAACAGTGCTTCTTCCACCTCATTATCAGTTTTAAAAATATCACTTAGTGCACAGTCGTCAAAGGCTTTTATCATTAATTGCCTTCTATACTTTACATCATGGCATGCATTAAATCTCTACTTGATTTTGTCCACATAGGCATTTTGGAGGCTTCTCTCCTCTTTTTGTTTATAATCACACACATTTCCTTCTTGCATCTCATATTTGTATTTAATATATATTAAACTCATTAAGCTCATGTTTGCTATCCAAACAACCAACACCGTTTTCCATTAAACATTTTCCAAAAAAAAAAAAAACATTTTTGGGATTGCTAAAAGATATTTTACTTTTAAAAATGTACTTATACACATAATCAAATCCATAATCCCAGGAAAGCTTGGTAACTCATCTAAGGAGACTGCATTTCCATGTTTCCATCTTAAGTCAGTTATTCATCTCTTGTCATGCTTTCCCAACTAGCTATTTTATATTAGTGTGTCTTTCTTTAATACAGCTTTGTGAAGAAGCTACTCTGTATAATACGGTGTTTAATTATTTAGATCAAACCCCAAATCTGAACCTGGGAACATTTTAGGTAGTAACAATGCCTTCCTAAATATCTTAAAAATGGTTTAAAAAAACTGAGACCGTCTCTCTTTGCACCACCACACATCTGCTAAATATGTGATCATTACATATAACAACAACAACATATATCTTTGCATGAATTCAGTTAACAGAGGTGTCAAATTCATGCATCCTGATATCTTATCTGTTTTAGCAAGAGCATTGCAGATTCTCAGAATAGATTTTTTGCATCCAAATAGTTTTCTGCATTGAAAACTCATTGCCCAGATAAGTTTGTGTTATGATTTCCAGGTTGTATTTCCCAATTTTATTTGAACTCAACCCCATTTTCTCAAATTACAATAAATCTGCTTTCATTTGCTGAAATGATTTCTTACATCGTCTGAATACATGGCATTCTCTACACAAGCTATTTATTTCCACAAAATAACATGGGAAGTTGCCAATACCACAAGATAACTTACAAAACCTAATGTAGAGCATTTGGTAGTTCTTGTATTAGAACAATTGTGACATTCTATCCAAGGCTAAAAAGAGTCGGCCTATATGAATCAAGAATAGTCATGGATTTCCTTATTTCTTCTCAAAAAAAAATTTCCATTAAATCTTCTAATCATTAAGATTAATTCTCATCTTTTCTTCTTATAATTGTTTCCTCTTTATCTTTATTCTATTCATATTCCTTGCCATTTTCTTATTGTAAGCTGCATGTGATTGCTACTTCATCTAGTTCAAAACTCTATAGTGCTGTTTCTTCAATAAACAATTATCAAACCAACAGTTTCTGTTATTTTCCTTAATTAATGCTAATTCAAATTCTGCTTCCCTTAACTGTACCCTTGATTTTCTTCTTTATAGTTAATATTTTTCACTCCACTGTCTTAACATTACTTTAGTATTTGTATGGCCATTTCACTAATGCATTTCTTTCTTTTCTTATCCCCCAAGGCTGTAAAGATGCTTGAAAGCCATTGTATCATGTAATATTAATACTAATACAAATGGTAGTTTGACCAAGAGCAAGGCTATTAGGAGTGGCCCACATAGTGTCACCAAATAAATATTCAAGTACTCTCAAAACTTAAATATCTCTGCACAGATCAGCCACAATGAAAGGTTTAAATATATATTACAACAAAAGAACACCACAATACTAAGTATGTATTCACAGTGACATCAGAGTTCAAAATTCAGGAAATATTTAAAACAACATTACAGGACAGTCTCAAATAAATAAAGAAAAATATCTAAACTAAGCTTTACTATATTCCTGACTGCATCTAGAATAATTATGCTATACCAATGTCACCAAAAAACTGTAAGGATACACCACGAGAATAAATCCTTAAAATCTTATTTTTATTCCATACAAACCAAATGATAGGATAAGAGCGCTTATTGTGTCATGCTGCTTCATCAATCAAATACAAATCAAATACCTTTTAACCTTTTTTATAAAAATGTCTCCAATGAAAATCTTGTTGTTAACTTATTTAACTTATAATCAAATATTCATCAATTAATAAAAAACACTCAGCTCACATCAACCACTTCTATGGCGGTAAGCAGCTGTCCAAAAATAGCAAGAAAATAACAAAGCTCTAAGACATTTCAACATTGTTATGATTACTATATTGAATACTATGATATTGACATCTAGGCTATTTACATTTTATACTTTTAGACACAACCATAATAATAAGAAATAAAATAATATAACATATATAAATATAATATAAAATATATATGTATAAATCGAAGAATATGAATCACACTTTATATAACAAAAAATCTCTATAACATAAAATCATGTCCTAAAACAAACTCTCTCAACACGCTAAACTGCAATACATAACTGCAGAGAACAAAACATCATCTCATAAATTAAACATTTCATCTCATCTCTATATGTATTGTTCCACAGCTCATCTGCTCTCACTATCCATTTGTATAACAACGTGTTAAATGTACATATTTGCAACATATACCAGAACTACACATTCAGAGTTTAGGACATGATTTTGGTATTAATTGACAACAAGATTTCATTGATTGATTTAATTGATTTGTATTGGAATAAAAGAAGATTTTATATCCTACAGTTTTTTTTGCTGGTAGGATACTTTGGGAGTCAACAATAGTTTTAACTAATTATGCTATACCCTAAGAACTTACTAATAGAGCAAGGCAGGTGTGGTGAATGGATCTTCTAGTTGTTGTCAGGTCCAAGACAGAATGCAGAATACTCTGCCTCACTAAGAGACTTCTAAAATTAATATCTAAAATATTATTGCTGGGATAGCTTGCAGAATGACATAATTTCTGGTCATCTGACTTCTAGTTCCCAGGCCAAAAGCCCCATTGCTAGAAGCTGGCAGCATTTAGCATCTATCTGTAAAAATATATAGGCAAGGGCTTTTCCTCAGATATTTGGCAGATACTGGAAGTCATAAAACAATTGCATTCCTTCATGCTTCAAAAGTAGCAATTAGTTCAGTCCAAGGAAAATACAGAAAGCTTCCTAGTACATTATTTTATATCTCTAGCTGCACTGATACATCTTTATGACATAGCCTATAAAGTAATTTAATTTCAGATATTTTTCTAAAGTTTTCTGGACTGAGGTTAACCTCCTGTATTCCAGTTTCTGCTGTTAAAATATATACATCTAAACAGTTACAAGAGTGCATGTACACTTCTGTTCTCTTCCAGTAGGGCACACTGTGGATATATTTTAAACACAACATTTACAAATACCTTTTCAACACAAACATCTGTACAGAGCAGTTTGATATACACGACATACACTTCTAATACATTTGTAACACAAGCATCTTATATAAATCATTTTGATATTCACCAATAACATGTAATTATTTACAAAATTCCAGCTAGCTGTGCTGGCAATATCTCCTTTCTTTACAACCTGTATAAAGAGTTCCTCCATTGGTTAAGTAATTGAATACCAGAATAGTAGCTGTTCAGGATACTGACTAAGGCAGATTCATGGGTAAACAGGCATCTGAATGTGTAGTAATTCTGATAATATATATACATGAATATATAAAATACCCTGTTTACACTAAAGTACATTTTCTGCCTCATAAATTTTACTTACATAATCAAGACATTCTAAATGAGACAAGAAAAAAAATAAGAAAGAAAAGTTCTGAAACAGAGAGTTATGTAAAGTTTTCAGTGTCAAAACTTCGTTGCTAACTGAAAACAGAAATATAGTGCAGATGCATAAAATCTTACCATAACAGTAGATGTCCTACTTCTCACTTTTGTAGTATTCTTTATTCTTGGGATATCCTGCTGAGGATAGCCAAACCTCTGTCCAGTATACCAAAGCATTTACACCTTCCCAGCATCATAAGTCAGAAGTATGTCCTACACGCAAGGTGCAAGGTTCATATGTGATGTACAGACACCTAATCCTCAGAACTGAAATGCCCCAGGATTTCCAGAGCAGTCCCTGAGAAACACATGTCCACTGAGGAAAGGAAACAGAAGGAGATATGGATGTAAGAGAAAACCTCTTGGCCAGCAGTGCAGCAACAGAAAATTAAATGGGGCAGGAAGGAGGGAAGGACCAAAAACTGGAACAATGAGAAGTTGGAATATACTGTTATGGTAATATCTTGCACAACTGTGCTATGTCCTTCCTTATCACTGTTGCAGTATTCTTTATTCTTAAGAGAGCACAAAAGCTACTGGAAAGTATGAGAGAAGGAAGGCATAGAATAGCCCTCCGCAAACCCATGAAGGATATCTATGGCAAATCCTGCCCTGGAAATGACATTCAACTTATAATGCTTGGTAAAAGTGTGGATGGAAAACCAAGTAGAAGCTTCCAAGATAGATCTAGTATCCAGACTCCTGAAAAAAGCACCAGAAGAGGCTACTACCCTGGTAGAATAAGCATGACAAAATGCATCAGAAAATCAGAGCCTGTACTCTTCCCTCATCAGGCCAAAAAATTGAGTACAATGCCCCTTTTGGTATGTACCTTTCCAAGCACCTGCAACAATTAGAGAAACCACAATGGTTCCTCACAAGGAAAATTCAAAGTATTCAGCATCTGTCCTATGTGGATCATCTGAAATCACTATCAATTTATTCTGTTTCATACAGACTACTCAGAGACAATCTCTGCCTTGCATAAAAGGCAATCTCTGACCCTGCTTTACTGGAAATGCTGCATCTCCGTAAGTCAAATTGTACACAGGTTACTCACTCTAAAGACCTTAACCTGGTATGTGACATTAATAGATCTTGTTTGAGGGACAGATTTGACTGCCAGAGGTTACCACATCTTTGGAACAGACTCCCACTTCATGTCAAACAGAGCACCTCATTGGCCCTCTTCAAACGCAATCTGGACAACTAGACGGGTCACCATAAATTCACCCCAGGGGTTCCACCTGTGTCTCTCTTGGACAGGGACATTAGACACTGATCATGGAAACAAAGGTAGAACCTGGCTAGGCTTATAAGGGCCCTAGGGCCATTAGCTTAGTAACTTCCTATGATCCTATGAACAGAAGAGGATAGCAGCTTGCCATGAAAACAAAAACAAATTGAAATGGCCTTATAGATCCAAAAGGATATTTTTAAAAACTGCCAGTCCTAATTTCCTGGCATGGAAGGCAACAAGAAGTTGTTCTGATTTTATGATGCATTTTGTCTTATCCAAGTAATATTTCAGCTGTATATGTAAATCCAAGGTGTGTTGTACCTTCTTACTAGCAGACTGTGGAAAAGAAAAAAAGGAGGGAAAATGAATAGATTGATTCAGAGACAAATCATTAACCACCCTGGGAATAAAAGAAGGATTAGTACAAGAAGACATCCTTCCCTTATGAAAAAACAAAAAAAGGAGGATCCACCATGAGGACGTGGAGTTTATAAACTCACTGGGCAGAAGTAAGAGCCATTAGCATATAGTCTTCTAAGTACAATGTTGCAGGGATAAAGAAGAAAAGGAAGGCTCAAAAGGGGGTAAGTCAATTTTTCAAGAAAAAAATCATGGCCCCAAAAAA
Source organism: Protopterus annectens (assembly GCF_019279795.1). NCBI lineage: Eukaryota > Metazoa > Chordata > Ceratodontiformes > Protopteridae > Protopterus > Protopterus annectens. Next base: position 1,039,102,534 of record NC_056744.1, on the reverse strand, counting down.
GAGGGATAGTTTTTTTAGTGGGGCTGATATGAAGGACTCATTTTAGGAATTATTTGACTTCAGCCATACCACCCTGAATGTGCCCAATCTCGTCTGATCTCGGAAGCTAAGCAGGATCGGGCCTGGTTAGTACTTGGATGGGAGACTGCCTGGGAATACCAGGTGCTGTAGACTATTAGTCAGGAAATCCTTGTACGTGGCACACCTCATCACAAAAGGGTTCTCCTCTAGAAAAAAAGGAGGTCATTGTTCCTCTCTACTCATCCCTCATCAGACCCATTATAGAGTACAATGCCCCGTTTGGCATGTTTCTCACAAAACACCTACAACAATTGGAAATGCCACAAAAATACCTCACTAAGAGGATTACTGGCCTCAAACAGATGCCATATGCAGACCATCTCAAAAAACTCCAGCTCTACTCCATTGCATATTGCTTACTCAGAGGCAATCTCTACCTAACATACAAAGCTATGTCAAACCCAGAGCTGTTGGACATGCTACACTTAAAGAAATCCCAATCTCTCCGAACCACATGCTCCAGGGATCTAAACCTTGTCACCATAATAAACAGAACATGCTGGAGGGATAGATTCCTGTCCCAGAGACTTCCCATACTCTGGAACAAACTACCCATTCATGTCAAGCAAAGCTCCTCATTGGCCCTCTTTAAGAAAAATCTTGACGAGTGGATGGGAAATAGAAAATTCACCCTGGGAATCACTTCTGTGGCACTGCTGGACAGGGGCACAGGAAAATAATTTTCTTGGGTGGCGAAAGCCAGGGAAATTTTTTGACTAGGCTTATATAGGCCCCAAGCCCGATAGCCTAGTACCTACGTATGAACCTATGAACCAAACTAGAAGCCAAAGATGCACTCAAAGCCAGAAATGGCTGACAAGTGAGCTTTAACAGAAGACTACGGCAAACTAATTTTAAGCAATTCACAAAAACAAGAAAGGAATGTAAGGACCCCCACAGAAAAAGGTTACTGGTCAAGCTTGAGACATCAAATAGAAAATTTCTTCCATTTAGCCACATAGGATTTTCTAATAGTCGGTTTTCTGACTTCCTGCAAAACCCGAAGTGCTTCTTCAGAAAACTGATGCCTAAAAAAAATTAAAATCCTATCACCCAAAGTATCAGTTGTAGTGTGGACAAGTGAGTCCCTTTGTCTTGTGTGAGAACATCCATCCTGTGAGGTAACTTGTGATGATTACCCCTGGCCAGGTGAAAGAGAAGAGAGGAGGCTGAGGAAGGGACTTCTAAGCCATATAACAACTTTGCTGAATGATGGAGAGAACCTAGGTGTCTGGCTTAGCTGTTGAAAAACAGAGAAGGAAAGGGTTAGCCTGAGGGAATAGGAATCTGGCCGAGGGGGAGGCTGGATGTCAGATGGAGACAAATTTATAAGGAAAAGAAGGTTTTTGGCCTCTAGAACTCTAAGTGGGTTTACCTGGGGAAAATCTGCTTGAAATCCTCTTACCTCTAGCAGGGTGTCTAGGCTGCCATGGAAAAAAGAAGATTTTGAAGGACAATTCCTATGGAACTTAGGTATAGGAGATAAAAAAGTTTGAGGTATTGCATAACTTTGTCCTTATCCTACAAGGTTTTAAATAATTCTGCAGCAGCAGCAGTGCCCAAAAAATTCTGGTTGTCTAAGGGAGAATCTAAAGGTTTGGCCTTAATGTTCTCAGGTAAAGTCTGCAGGCACAAGCACAAACAACTAGTTATGACAGAACCAGATGCAGCTGCTATATTGGTGGCATCAGTTGCATCATATTTCCATTTAATGGAATGGCAAGCTACCTGAGAGGAGAACTTAGAAGAGAGAGAGAGAGCAAACTTACTTTCCAAATCAGGCATGTCAGTCAAATCCATCCCAAAATGGGAAATAAGAGCCAGGGCATATCTAGTCATGTGAATCTGATAATTAATTGCCTTAAAGGCCAAAGAAACAAAAGTATAGCTTAGCTTTTTCTTAAGAGGTGGCTGAACTTCAGGACAGGTGGATTCAACCATTGAACCCTGGGTTAATAGCGTCATATGTTGTTTTTCCAAATAAATAAAAGGGAAAACAAACAGCTGTGGATTGTCTTAGGGACAGATACCTGACAGACATTAAACTGAGAATGGATGTGAGTAATACCCAAACAAAAAAAGGAACTTCTCATATCTGACTTCATAAGGAATTTGCCTCCCACACTCAAATTTCCCCTTCCTAGATTACATGAAAACAAACTAGAAGGAAGAAAATTTAAAGAAACTACAATGGGACACTTATCTTTAGAAGACTTGGTAGATAAACAAGCTTGGTGAAAAGTGCACAGACCAAGTTCAGAAGTTGCATTTGGAATGGTGGCAAAGAAGTGTTCAGGATCAGGTGTATGTCACATATATTTTATGGTTTACATTAATTTACCTAAATTGCATTCAGATGGATCCACTTTGCACAAAGTCTGAAATACGAACGTTTTAAATGCCAATTACCAATATGTCCGACTGACAAATCTCACCCCCTTCTTGACACATGTTAATGCTTGTTGCTAGGTCCAGAGCGGTAGGGAGTTTAGAATTTGGGATTTACTTTTGGCATACCGGAATTCGACATTTTGAATTTTCATTGAAGCATAGTGATTATGAGATCACTCAACCAAGTGCAATTCGAGTAAATGAATGTAAACCGTATTTTATGGCTATGCACAGGAAATATGTCTAACAAATTCTGGGAAGGTATAAAAGCATTGGTATACTGGCCAGACATTAGGCTATCCTTGGTAGGATACCCCAAGAATAAAGAATACTGTGACAGTGATAAGGATTGACATGTAGTGATATTTCAGAAGACTAGGATGCAGGGTGTAAAACAGCAAGTTCTGCCCTAACTCAACCCTCAATGATTTTTCAAGTTACTACTGCTTATGAATATAGCCACAGCTACTATGTATAAATAAAGAATTAGTTCCTCCATAGGCCACATCTTACCTCAATAAGCAATATCTTATTATGCGAGGAATAACAAGAAACAGGAACTTGTGAGCATTATTGGGGAATTCATAAAGGATACTGTGAGATGTACATAATGTGTACACCTTGAATTATCTTCTTGAACTGATAGCCTGACTATGGTGCTTTTGTATGAAAATATGTAGCAGTGCAGTGGGCTGTTTCTGCAGCCATACAAGATGCTAATTATGAATTCTGGGGGAAAAGCATATGCTAGCTAGCCATGTACTCTCCCTCCAAGAATTACCTTTGAGAAGGCATCTACATGCTGAGTAAATCAGAGAATCACTTGGCCATGTAGACTAGCAGAGATGCTTCTTGCACATTAGTGATAGTGAACATGGTCATGTTTACCACTGAGGTAGAGGTAAATACTGGAGACTTTAGTGCTAAGGCTGTGTTAGGAGGTGCATGTGTGGGGCTGCATGTGTAAGTGTATGTCAGAGTGAGTGTCTCCTGAGAGGTAGCATAGTGGGTAGTGAGGAGTTAGGTTAGGTGTGTGTGTGTGTGTGTGTGTGTGTGTGTGTGTGTGTGTGTGTGTGTGTGTGTGTGTGTGTGTGTGTGTGTGTGTGTGTGTGTGTGTGTGTGTGTGTGTGTGTGTGTGTGTGTGTGTGTGGGATGGGGTGGAGGTCATACTTCCACTCCACCCACACAATTAAAGAACAACATTGGGGGTGGCACTAGGGGCAGCCACAGTGGTGCAGCAGTTAGCATTGCCACCTCACAACAAGTGGTTCTCCGGTTCGATCCTTGGCTGTTGTGACTTCTGTGCGGAGTCTACATGTCCTCCCTGTGGTCGTGTGGGTTTCCTCCGGGTGCTCCGGTTTCCTCCCACATCCCAAAGACAAACTGTAGGTGGATTGGACACTCTAAATTGGCCCTAGGTGTGAGTGTGTGCGTGTGTGTTCCTTCTGTGGAAGATTGAGCACCGGGCTGGCAACTCGACACTGTAAAACTCCACTGCCAATCATGAGCGGACAGGTGATCCGCTGTGGCGACCTCTAACTGCGAAAAGCCGAAAGATGAAGAAGATTGGGGGTGGCACTAGACACTAGGGATGACTCTCTAAATGTATGCCTTAAACAGAATGGGAATCAAGTGCTGAGAAAACACAGAACACCAGGGACAACTTTTAAAAAGCATGCCCGAGGAGCGCATTGATACAATGAGGATAGGTGGGGGGGGGGCACTAGACATCAGGGATAGACTTTAAAAATAAACAAGCAAGAAAAATATGTGTTTGTGTGTATACTTGCGTGTGTGTGTGTGTGTGTGTGTGTGTGTGTATATATATATATATATATATATATATATATATCAGAAGTCTAAACCTCAAAATGCACGCACTCGAGGCACTCCTCAGTATGGAGAACATCGACATCTGTGCAGTAACAGAAACCTGGTTTAAGGCTCCTGAGAGCACCCCAGCACTACTAGGCTATAACTCATACCATACCTTTCGGCCACAGAACCAGGACCAAAACACAAAAGGTGGGGGTGTATCCATATTCATCAAGGATACCCACACCTCCAGGTTAGTGGTGCAGCACAATGCATCAGAGATCATCCATGTGCAACTAACAATGGTCAAAACTGCAATCCAAATTGTAGCTTGCTACAGATCATCCACCATGGCCCAGGACTCCCATTCCGCATTTCTGGAGACACTGGGAAATTTGAAGGTCCTACCAAACACCTTAATACTGGGTGATTTCAATTACCCAAACATAAACTGGGAGAACTACTCAAGTACTAACTCCCTTGCCCAACGCTTCCTAGAATTTATAAACACGAATGCCCTGGATCAACTGGTCAACACCCCCACCAGAGGGAACAACAAACTGGACCTGGTCATCACCAACAAGGGCGACCCGTGTTCCACACCGAAGGTCAACCCCTCACTGGTTAGATCAGACCATAGACTAATCACTCTGGATATCCACATTCCGCCCCCACCCCCAATCAAGGAAACCACCATGAAAAACCTTTCAAAAGCAAACTTCACGTTACTTAAGACCAAGGTGAAAAGGTTCACAGACTGCATGCTAAAGGACAATGCTGTCCAAGCTGCTGAAACCTTTACAAAGGCACTCTATGAGCATCTGCAGGAATGCATGGATCGTGCTATCCCAAGTAAAACCAAGACTCACTCCTCCAAGAAAAGGAAACCAGTCTGGTGGGCCCCTGCCATAAACAAGCTATACAACAGAAGGAGGAAACTAGTACAGAAAAGAGTAAATTCCCAAGAAGGAAAGACATCCCTGATCAGTATCAGCAAGAAACTATGATCCCTCATTAAATCATCCAAGGCTAGTTTTGAAAGAAAAATTGCCAGTGACTCCAAAGATAACCACAAAGCGTTCTTTAGCTATGTCAAGAACCTAAGTGGAAACTCTCATATCTGCTCTGAGTTAGTGCAGAATGGCACAAAATACACTGAACCGACTGATATTGCAAACATTCTGGCAGACAGGTTTAGTGCAAACTTTAGCCCCCTCTCACCCCTTAAAGGGCCCATAAGCATACCAGAAGAATGTAGGGCCCCATCAATCACAGATGCACAGGTTAAAACAGCCCTATCCAAAGCCAAAAACACAGCTTCAATGGGACCCGATGGGGTCCCAGGCTGTGTCTTACAAGAGCTCCAAAATGAACTAACCCCTCACCTAAACACACTGTTCAAACTCAGCCTCTCTACAGGCTACATACCCATAGAGTGGTGCACAGCAACAGTTATCCCACTCCACAAAGGTGGAGCACCAACGGACCCCGGGAACTATCGCCCTATAAGCCTGACTAGCCTGGTCTGCAAGGCTATAGAATGCATCATCATTGAACTCATTAACAGAGACATTGGGAACCTACAAACCTTGGACCCTACCCAGTTTGGTTTTGTTAAGGGCAGATCATGCCTCCTAAACCTGGTGGACTTCTTTGAGACGGTTACCAAGGCATTAGACGAGGGAAAGGAGGTCCACACAGCCTACCTAGACCTCACAAAGGCTTTGGACACCATTCTCCATTCTAGTCTTATAGACAAGTTCACCAGCTTGAACATAAACCCCTACGTCATGAGATGGGTTGCCATCTGGCTCATGGATAGAACCTACATGGTGAGAGTTGCAGGCTCTACATCCAACTCTAAACCGGTTACAAGTGGCATCCCCCAAGGCTCAGTCCTAGGACCCCTCCTGTTTGGTATATACTTCTCAGAGGTACAGGCAAGCATAGGAGGACTATGGCTGACCAAGTTCACAGACATCTGCAAACTAGGGGCCATAATTGATTCTCCGGCTGATACAGATACCCTTCAGATGGATCTCACTGGGACGGATACCTGGTGTGAAAATCATGGCCTCAAGCTAAATGCCAAAAAGTACACAGGCATCCCCTTTGGAAAAAACAAAATACCCGCAAACTACCACAGAGGTGGTAGTCCCCTAAATACAGAAAACGTAATAAGGGATCTGGGGACCCAAGCAGATAGTAATCTCTCCTTTGATAATCATATTGCCAAGGTGGTTAGAAAATCCTTCTATGTGGCCCACCTAATCACAAAAGGGTTCACATCTAGAACAAAAGAGGTTATTGTGCCTCTCTACTCATCATTCATTAGACCCATCATAGAATACAATGCCCCGTTTGGGATGTACCTTACAAGACACCTGCAACAGCTGGAAAGGCCAAAAAAGTACCTCACCAAGAGGATTACTGGCCTCAAACAGATGCCCTATGCAGTCCGACTCAAGAAAGTCCTGCTGCACTCAGTTGCATACCGCTTACTCAGAGGTGATCTCTGCCTGACATACAAGGCCATGTCCAATCCAGAATTTATTGACATGCTCCACCTAAAAAAAAAACAAATCCCAGAGAGCCACACGCTCTAGAGATATAAACCTCACCATAACGATAAATAGGACATGCTGGAGGTATAGATTCCTATCCCAGAGACTCCCCATGCTTTGGAACAGGATTCCAATATACATCAGGCAGAACCCCTCACTAACACTCTTCAAGAGAAACTTTGACGGTTGGATGGGAAACAGAAAATTTACCCCGGGGATCACTGCACTGGCTCTGCTGGACAGTGGTGCAGGGAACTGCTGGCTCTGCTGGACAGAGGCACAGGGAACTAATCTAAGGGGGTGGCAAAAGCCAACACATTCTGGCTAGACTTATAAATGCCCTTGGGCAGATAGCCTAGTACTTGCCTATGAATCTATGAACTTATATAGGTAACTATATATATATATATATATATATATATATATATATATATATATATATATATATATATATATATATATATATATATATATATATATATATATATATATATATATATATATATATATATATATATATATATATATATATATATATATATATATATATATATATATATATATATATATATATATATATATATATATATATATATATATGGATTCCTATTACAAGAAAAAAAGTTCACTACTTCGAACTTGTAATAGGAAGCCTCACTTCTGCGAAAGTTCACTTTAACGAAAGTGAACTTTTGCGTAAGTGCACTTCACCAAAAACACCGCAGCACAGTGGAGGATATAAAAAACAAGCTATGTCCTCCACTATGGTGCAATAGTCACATACCTCAAGGTTAGTGCACAGGTTAGGGAAAGGGGATAGTTAGTAAAGCTATCCCCTTACCCTAACCCATGCCCTAACCCTAAGGTTTGTGACTGTCACACTGTAGTGGAGGACATTACTATGTCCTTCACTGCGCTGCAGTCGTCACGGACCTTAGGTTTAGGGCATGGGTCATGGTAAGGGGATAACCCATACTATGACCCATGCCCTAATCCTAAGGTCCATGAGTACAGCACGGAAGTTCAGTACAACACCCGTTCGTTGTACTGAACTTCGCATAAGTGCACTTTCGCTGCAGTAAGCATTCTTTGCACTATTTCGAATTAGTGAAAATTCGATCTAGTGTATGGAACCCATATATACATATATATATACATATATATGAGTTATTTATATATATATATATATATATATATATATATATATATATATATATATATATATATACACACACACACACACACACACACACACACACACACACACACACACTGGATATAAAAAGTGTACACACCCCTGTTAAAATGACACACATGCACACACTGGATATAAAAAGTGTACATACCCCTGTTAAAATGCCAGATTTTGTGATATATAAAAATGAGACCAAAATAACTAATTTCAAAACTTTTCCCACCTTTAACGTGAACTATAACCTGTACAATTCAATTGAAAAACAAATCTGTTAGGGGAAAAAATATAAAACATAAAAAAATGCAGAATAAGCTGGTTGCATAAGTGTGCACACCCTTAAACTAATACTTTGTTGAAGCACCTTTTGATTTAATTGCAGCATTCAGTCTTCTTGGGTAGGAGTCTATCAGCATGGCACATCTTGACTTGGCAATATTTGCCCACACTTCCTTGCAAAAGCACTCCAAATCTGTCAGATTGTGAAGGCATCTCTTGTGCACAGCCCTCTTCAGGTATTCCTACAGATTTTCTACTGGATTTAGGTCTCTGCTCTGGGGAATTCCAAAACTTTAATTTTCTTCCAGTGAAGCCATTCTTTTGTTAATTTGGATGCATTCTTGGGGTCATTGTCATGTTGAAAAGTGAAATTCCTCTTCATCTTCAGTTTTCTAGCAGATGCCTGAATGTTTTGGGCCAAAGGTGACTGGTATTTGGAACTTTTCATAATTCCCTCCACCTTGACTAAAGCCCCAGTTCCAGCTGAAGAAAAGCAACCTCAAAGCATGATACTGCCTCTACCATGCTTCACTGTGGGGATGGCGTTCTTTTGGTGATGCAAAGTGTTGTTTTTGCACCAAACGTATCTTTTGGAATTGAGGCCAAAATGTTCAGCCTTGGTCTCATCAGACCATAACACATTTTCACACATGCTTTTGGGAGACTTGATCTATTGTTTTGCAAATTTTAGCCTGGCCTGGATGTTTTTTCTGTGTAAGAAAAGGCTTCCATCTTGCAACCCTACTCCATAGTCCAGACATATGGAGAATATGGGAGATTGTTGTCACATGTAGTATGTAACCAGTACTTGACAGAAATTCCGGCAGCTCCTTCAGTGTTGCTGTAGGTCTCTTGCAGCCCCCCTGACCAGTTTTTGTCTTGTCTTTTCATCAATTTTGGAGGGATGTTCAGTTCTTTGCAATGTCACTGTCGTCCCATATTTTCTTCACTTTTTGATGACTGTCTTCTCTGTGTTCCATGGTATATCCAATGCTGTAGAATTTTTTTTGCACCCGTCACCTGACTGATACCTTTCAACAATGAGATCCCTTTGATGCTTTGTAAGCTCTCTGCAAACCATGGCTTTTGCTGTAGCAGGCAAATGAGTAAATATCAGGAAAATAGTACTAGGACAGCTGAACTTTATTTGGGGATAATCAGAGTCTCTTTAATTGATGGCAGATGTGTACCCAAGAAGACTGAATGCTGTAATTAAAGCAAAAGGTGCTTCAACAAAATATTAACTGTGTGTTATTATTGCATTAAATTCTGTCTGCTTTTAATGCAAGTAAATTACTTATTAATATTCTGTCGTTGATCCTTGGGATTTGTGTAGAATTTAACAGAACTTGCAAAAATGCCTGTCTATATTCTTAAAGAAACAGACGGAGAATTACTGCCCCTATCATTCATCACAACCTTCTCCAAAATGCAAAAAATTAACTTCTTTAAATTGGGAAAAGTGTTAGAATGTCTGAAAAGGGACTTAGAACTGTCTTTTTTCCTTATAGCATATATGTGTTGCTGAATACATTTTCTAAGTTGGTTCTCAGTTTTTCCTATATAAAAAGCACTGCATGACAAGCAAAAAGCCACCTATATTACTCCTTTTGTATTGCAGTCAAATAAGCCCTGTATTGAAATAACTTTTTTGTAATCCCTGATGGTCACATTGGTATTCTTGTAAATGTATCTATGTTCTTTGCAAGCACCACACTTCCTCATTCTTCCATGATGGCCTTTTTCTACACCTAAACATTTTTTTTCTTTTCAAATATGTTTTTGATGTTTCTACCCATAAGAAATACTATCTTAGGTGTTTGATCCAGTTTGTCTGTCAAATCAAATGCCCCTGACACCCCTTTCCAGTTTTTTTCAATTATTTGTCTGATTATGGGGGAATATAATACACAACTGATATTCATACCATAGTCTTTCTTGGTAGTTTTCATTTGAAGGTCTGGATATTTTTATAATAGTGTATATAACTTAGCTCTACCTTTTAAAAGAAAAGTTTTGTATGCGGCCAACATGTGTGGGAGATATTTCCTTTCATTAAACATACTTTTCAAAGTAGACAGTTGTGTATGCAAACATCTATCATCAGAAATCAATCTTTAGAGCCTAATCATCTGACCTTTTACCAAATTCATTTTCTGCCAATGTAGGTGATTCCTCTCAAAATGTAAAAGACTATTAGAATGAGCTGGATTTCTGTAAATGGATGATTCATAGAGTTTATTTTCTTTATTTTATATAAATGCAAGTCCAAATAATTACAACATTGTGTCCACTTTGTAAGTAAAAGAAAAAAAATCTAGTAGTGGCATTGATATAGTCAATAAACTCAATAATTCTTTCTATGTCATTGTTCCATAAAATAAGGATATCAGCCAAATACCGGAAATACTTGTACATAGATTTCTGATATGTTGATTCAAACACAAAGTTGGTTTCCCATAACCACAATACAATGTTTGCAAAAACTGGGGGTGATGATGCCCCCATTACCACTCCTTTTATTTTTTTAAAACATTCCCCCGAAATCAAACAAATTTATTTTTCAAAACTAACTCCAGTAGTGTTGAAAGAATACATATAGAGGCTTGTGAAAATCTAGAACACAAAGCCAAGGCTTCCTTAAAGAAGTCCATATCTTCTTCATGGACGATAGACATAAATCCTTCACATCAATGCTAAGGAAAATTATATTCTCCTTGTAGTCCCACTTGCTTAGCACTTAAGCAAATGCCACGAATCATGGTCTTTATCATCAAAAAATTCCTTGAGATAATGATCTATAAATTTAGCTAGGCATTCTGTTTAAGAGCCCCTTGCTGCCACAGTTGGTCTCAAAGTGGGATCTATGGCAGATTTATGTACTTTTTGAGATCCCAAATAGTGAAGGAATTAGCGTTTTTTGTACTTTGAAATAACTCATCTCCCAGAACTAAACTGGTATTCCAAAAATAATTCTTCCAATAATATATCTATCCTGTGACTAGACTAGCTATGTTGACTTCATTCAAAGATGCTGCAATGAAATAATCACTGTCATGTAGAAATTCAAACATTTTTGGCTGTGTAAATGTGCTGATTCATAAAGGAAAGAAAGTGCTTATCTAAAATTCAAGTGTTTGTGGTGTCCTTCCTATAGCTGGATCCTTATTTGTGTGTAAAATTCAAAATACTGAAAACTTGGAATTTGTCCTTTTTCATGGTTGCTCGATCCAGGAGTCAGTATATATAAGTTGCAAGGTGTGTGTATGGGGTGGGGTGATGCAGGGCAGCTTCCCCTGCATAAAACAGTTTTTCTTTTATATTTTGAGTTTAGATATTTTGAGTCTTGATATTTTAACTGTTCGATATTTTGACTTTAGATATTTTGACATACACCATATATATATATATATATATATATATATATATATATATATATACACCAACGGGACCAAGGTTAGTTAATGCATTTAAGCAGAGTATGCCTATAAGTGAAGTTGCTATGAGCTACATGTACTAATGCCAGATACATAGTACAGTCACTCAAAAAGCACAAGTACAGTGACACATTTCAGAAACTTTATAGAAAAGTTACTGTTTACAGCTGTTATGTGAGCAGAAAGTCTATCATTAACAGGTGTAATTACAGCTACTGTATGTATTGCAGTTGCAAGAGAAAAAGCCTCTTTGCAAACTGGTATGGTATTACAGTATCATTTTTTACCTGCCACACACAGACTTCAGTACCATGTATTCATGTATTCACTTTATTTTAGCTTTATTCTACTTAACATTCAGAGTTTGTACTTTGTGATGTGTCTAGCTTGGAACTCAGTATGGTATGTCTTCCATCTAAAATAAATTTATTCTGTATATTTACAATGTACATTTTTGTTTTCTTATGCTAGGTAAGGCAATGTGCACAAACAGTGATATTGAACTTTTTAGAAAAATGTACACTGTATAAAACACTTACAGTAGTCAATACAGTCCCTCAACGTTTAGAGAAAAAACAATGTCCTTCAGTTCACAGAAAGTGGAAAATGACTCATATACCTTTTGTTCCATGAATCTGCACATTAAGTCCAGAGACTGAATAATGTCACAGAAGTGTACTGGAGCAGTGGAGACATCCTTCTCATTATCACTGTCTTCCTCTTCTTTCCGATTGCCAGCAGCACACTGTTCTGGGACAAATTCAGAATTAGCAGCTATTTCCTCTGTTTCAAGTTCTTCATTAATTGATATCATCATCTTGGCTTGGCACAACAAAACTAGCCTTCTTGTAGCAGTTGGCTATCACAGATTGTGAAATTTTATTCCATGCTTCTCTCTGCATGTGTAATGAATCCAGCATGGGTAGCTTCTTGGCAAGCTCAGCTGCTGTTTTCTGTGATTTGGAATACTGTCTATGATATCTACAACATGCCGCAGGACCAGTGAGCAGTAGTGCTTCTTGAAGCAAGCGATAATACCCTGATCCATTGGTTGAATAAGGGATGTTTTGCTGGTGGCACATTCGTCACCTTTACATCATTGGCATGTGCAGCACAGTTGTTACACAGCAACAAGATTTTAGTTCTTTTACTTCTCATAGAGCTGTCAATTTTCAGAAGCCATTCTTTCTGAACTTCACCAGTCATCCAAGAATTCGTGTTTGCTTTGTAAGTGGCTTGTAACTTCTTTACCTTCTTGAAATACCTTGGGTTTTTGCTTTTCCCAATCACAAGAGGTTCAAACTTCTCACTGGCATCCATATTACAAGCTAATAGTAAGGTTGTTTGATCTTTTACAGCCTTTGATCCAGCAGCCTTAGCATTTTTAAATGTCAATGTACTATCCAGTATAGCTCTACAATATAACCCCGGTTCATCAGCATTGAAAATGCCCTGTGCATTGTACTCTTTCATAATGTCTGAAAAAACATCTGCCACCCATTACTCAGCTCCAAAATCATTTGTGTCTTGTATTTCACCTTGTTGTTTATTTAACACAATGTTGTGGCATCCCTAACAATCTTAAGGAACTCATGCAAAGGAATGAGCATGGAGGATCCTTTTTCAAAAGGAGAGGAATGACTAGATGCGGGTTTTGTAAGTTTTGTAATAACACCTGTGTTGGCGAGACGTTTCAAGTGAGGGACGCTAAATATACCATTAGGTTCCCCCTAAATTGTGAGAGTAGATCTATCATCTACATTGCCTTGTGCAACTGCTGCCGGGGCTTCTATATAGGAAAAACTGATAGAAGGTTGCGGGATAGAATGTACGAGCACCTTTATGCGATTAGGAATAATAGGGATGACAATGCTTTAGCTAAGCATATTGCCTTAAATCCAGGCCATAGCTTTAATTTTATGGCAATAGATCATGTACCTGTAAAACCTAGGGGCGGACCCTTTTCCCTGATCTTGGAGAATAAAGAACTGGAGTGGCAGTTGCGTTTGGACGCATTTAATTATCCCGGCCTCAATAGTAATTGTAACATTGCCCCTGTCCTTAAGTTGAGAAGTTATTTTCGATAACTTTAAGACAGTGCCCAGTGGCAAAAGGAGTTTCTACCTTTTTTACCTTTTTTTAGACCCCATGTTTCTAGCTATTGGATTAGTAGTTTTTTCAATGCAGTTTCTTCCTTTTTTTCAATGTAGTTTCTTATTTAATAACACTAAACTAACACTTAGTTAGCACTTGCAATTTAAACATACACATACATGTGCACACCCTGCTTTTGTTGCCTTTACCTGCCTTATACCTTCAGTTAGTTTTATACATTGGTCTGTATGGACAATAGGACTGAGGCGGTTTTCCCTGCCATTTTTTATTATGTTATGATTAGCCTAGTTGGCCATTATGGTAAAACTGGCCTCTATGTATGGTTTTTAAATACACACTAGTTGAGCTTGTACGTGTACATAGAATTTTAATTTAACATAAAGCATGACCTGCTCACTGTTTTTATATTGTAAATTTATGTGGCATACTGTTGATGTTTTATATTATCGTACGTCGTGGCATCCTAGGATGTACCGACGATGTCACTTCCTGTATTGGGCTAATATAAAATGTAAACTCCACTTGATTTCTTGTATCTTTTGCATTCTCTGATGAAGCCACGGAGGTCCGTGGCGAAAACGCTCTTTTTGTGGAACTAATAAAGCGTTAAGGTCTTTTTACAGCTGGCGTGCTTCTTTTTGTTGAGCAAGGTTCCTCGTTTGTGCTTACCTACTATCCAGTATAGCTCAACAATATAACCCCGGTTCATCAGCATTGAAAATGCCCTGTGCATTGTACTCTTTCATAATGTCTGAAAAAATATCTGCCACCCATTACTCAGCTCCAAAATCATTTGTGTCTTGTATTTCACCATGCTGTTTATTTAACACAATGTTGTGGCGTCCCTTCCTACTCTCTAACTAACCACACCTAGGTTTGAAATCCTCAGCTTCTATGCTTTTGGCTAATTGTTCTTTTCCATTAACAATGGACCACTAATGGGAATTTTTTGGTTCCTGGCTTGTGCAAACCATTACAACTGGGCATCCTCAACATCTTCAGCTTTACCCAACCTCTTGCATTTGTGATTAGGGTTGGTATTTGTTTGCCACTATTTAATAATTTCTTCTCCGTTTTTCAGAATTTTTCAAATTACACTTTGGTGTGCGCCTAATGACATTACAATAGAAGCCTGACTTTCTAGATTATCAGGTCTTTTAATAATGTCAACCTGCTCAGCTAAAGTAGTAGTCTATTTAAGAAGTTTCTTTGACATTCTTGTAATATCATTAGATAACTCTTACTTGTTAAACAAAAGCATACAGTATCCCTTAGATAACTGAGAGACTTCCTGTTCACGTAATGATCACGTCATGACACAATATGTACACGTAAATACCCCCATGGTTACAGCACAGAGCTGCACTGGGCTATGCAGTTATGTGAAGTAAATAAAATGGCAGTGAACTACTCAGGATTTGAGACAGCTATACATTAAAATAAAGTATGCAATTATCCGATATGCTTTAATGCGGAATACACCACAATACAATTCCATTAACTAACAACAGGACCAAATGGACTCCATGCATTTATCCGGATTATGCTTTTATTCAATATGCATTTAAGTGGAACCATGCACAGGGCAATCCTTCCTGGACTCTCGCCCAAAAATTATACTGTAAATGGAAGGGGAGGTGGCCAAGATTGTTGAAATGGACAGATGTGGATCATGAAAATATAATTCTAAGGTAACTTCTTATCTTACATAATTCAGTCTGTCTACTATTACATCAAGACAGAGAACCCAGCTACAAACTCCTGGGTTGTATCAGGAAATAACAGTATGAAGCATGGTGGCCACAAAGGTATACATGAACCTTGATATTATATGCTGCTTATGGTGTCCTCCAAAAGTATGAAGCCCATGTTACAACCACACAGATATAATCAACTGAAGTGTCTTGAAAAAAAAATTCTGAGATGCAGCTGAAAAGTTTCCTTATAGTCATTCGGACAGTGTGACATTTGATACTTTCACCCCAATTTATTTGAAGAAACAGATAACCGCTTGCCTTTTATTATCGTTTGCTCTATATAAAGAGAAGTGCAATTTATAATGAACATCTAGGCAATGAAGCAGATACTATCCAATAAATAATATGGAGGAAATAAATCTTGGCGATTGGTTACATGATTATGGTTAGTCTCCTTTGAAACCTTATGCATAAAAGGTGGGGGTTACACATAAAAATAAAAAAACCTCTGCTCTTATGAAATACAGAGTAGAGAAGATTAGAAAACAAGGCCTGGATTTTAAAAATTCTCCAAGTTGAATCCATTATCAGTAGAATGACGCACCCTTGGCAAAAATCTTAAGATCCCTTGCTGTTTCTGGTTAAAATAGAAATGCTAACTTTTCAAGCATGATGTTTATATATCCATTGAAGGATAGGTTGCCTGAAAGGAGGCCTGAGCAGGAAGTTCTCCCTCAAAAATGTCTGGCATAATTTTGAAAAAGCTACTCCTAAGTGAATCTAGACTAGAGAAGATGGACCACCTGTCAAAAATATCAGCTAAATACTGGAAGATTGACAGAAATGGAATATAGGTCTAGATCTTTCTCCACTGTCCACACATTATCCATTCACACCTTTGTGTTTTCTAGTGAAGGTGTTTGGGATGATGTAGGGATACAGACCAATCTTGATCAGAATAATGGCTCCTTTTCCACCAAGAGGAATAGAGAAACCATGCAGTTAATCTGGTAGGTGACATTTTTTAAGGTCTGAGGAAAGAGGTTTATCTGGAAGCTGGGATCATATCAGAGGGAACCACTCTTATCTCAGCCAAAATAATACTATGGGTATAATCTTGGCCTTGTCCATGTTTGATTTCTGCAAGAATTGCATTATTAATGGAAATGGGTATAAATCATAAAAAGATGTTTCTACATGGCTTGATGGCAGGTTGGGAGTTTCCTATAGAAGGGGTAGGAACATACAAAATTTTATTGTGAGAGGAAGATTTTATACCCCGGTTATGAATATAGATCAGAGATTAAATATTAAGGGAACCACTTGCTGTAATAAATGTAAAGCTTGTAAATTTATAGTAAAAAATGTTCCAAGAATTAATAATATTCCATTTAAAACTAGGAATAACTTCACTTGTGATACTGAGGGTGTTGTTTATGCCCTCAGATGCCCATGTAATTTATTTTACATTAGGGAGACCAAGAGGGCATTTAAAGTGAGATTACTAGAATATGTAAGGGATATTTATATTAAAAAGGAAAAAAGTTCTATAGCAGTACATTTCCAGCAATTTCATGATAGTAATAGTGAAGGGCTACAAGGAAATATTTTAGAGAAAATAAATGTCACTTTTTGATGAATGTCTTCTTAAAAAACAGCTTTTAATTAAAGAATCATTGTATATCTTGAAATTCAATACTCTGTACCCACATGGGTTGAATGAAGAACTAAATTGGAGAATGCTTATTTAATTGTTTAATTGTTAATTAGTTATAGTATTTTAGGCAAGTTTTGAACTATGCTCTTGACTCCTTGAAGGCTTTTTTTGGCCCAGACGTCAGAGACAGAGATTTTCTACAATAAATCTGTGTTGGATTCACTAGCTGTTTGGATTTTATACTTTTTTTGTTTGTGGTAGTCAATTTTTATAAATCATAAAAAGACTAGGTGGATATTACTGGACAAGAGTGTCCCAGGGTGTCTGTTCATGTAAGGGAATTAAGAGACAAATAGATGGTGTATTTCATGTTGGTCAAGGATGCAAGTAGTTTGCAGTAAGGCTTTCTCCAGCAGTGGAAAACTGCATTTGCTGCAGATTGGCAGAGTGACCACTTATGAAGCATCAGTAAGCACTGACTGAGTTTGTCTGCAATGAAATGAGAAAATGGCATGTTGGTATGGCCCATTACCATGAATGCATTGCTTCTCAATATAGGGGGGATAAGAGTATGTAACTTTCTAGCTTGTTGAAGTACCAGACCACTTCCATTTTGTCTGAGTGTGCAGTAATCACACACTGAGGAAGGAAGTCTTAAAAGCCTAAAAAAATAGGAAGGCTGCCCTCAACTCTAGAATATTTATTTGCAGAAGTTTCTTGCGATGCCTATGTCCTTTCGACCAGATGCTCTAACCAATATCCTCTTGTTCAGGGTAGCTATGTCTGTGGTAACAGTCACATGGAGTGAAGGAAAGACAAATGGGATGCTTTGCTGAAGCCACCAATGAAGATGGCATGGCAAGTCTTTGATAGTCAAGCTGGAAGTGACAGCAGGTTTGCATTCTGATTACAATAGACCCTAAGCATCCACTGAAATACCCTTATTTTGTACTTTGAAAAGGAATCCAAAATTTTTCATTGCCATTACACGCAACAGTTTGAAACAAAGAGCAGCCATCAATTTCAGGGACGGCAACAGAATGAAGATGACTGAAGTAATGTTGGAATTTCTAGACTACCCACACAGTTCATTGTGTCCAGGTGGCAACCATTGAAGTTTTATGCTTGTAACTGCTCCAAATGTGGCTTCATAGTATTCACTGAGATTATGAAGGTCTTGAACAATAAGTTGTTCACTGTTCAGATTAATGACTCAGATGTTCTGGCTGTATGAAGCCTGTGATCTAGATAACAGGAGACTCAAATGCCTTTCAGCATGGCATAAGCTGCTCCAGCTGTAATACATTTGGTGAAACACTAGAGACCAAAGTAGAAGTATTGGATCTAATTGTGACTGGCTCTGACCCTGACTTGCAGGAACATTGTGTTCACCCTAGATATGTTGATGTGCAAATAGGCATACTGGAGATATACAGACTGCATTGTGACTATCTGGAATTTTGTTTTGCTTATGTATTGATTTAGGACACTTTGATGTAACATTGTCTTGAAGTTCTTTGTTTTTTGGGCACCAAAAAGAAACCTGTGTAAACACTGTATTTTCTCTAAACTGGTGGAACCTCTTGGATGTTTTTTTTTCTTTTGACAGAAGGATTGCTACCTCTGATTTTGTAACTTGTTCCTTTCAGGCTGGGATACCAGGAATTAATGATGCTGGACTTGATGGGGTAATAATTGGACTACTGTAGCCTCCAAATGTTGTCACCCTAACCCTCTTTTCCATTATGATGGCCAGCCACAAAGGAAGGTTAATTGGTTCATAGGTAAGTACTAGGCTATTGGCCCTAAGGCCCATATAAGCCTAGCCAAAAAGATACACTGGCTTTCACCACCCAAGAAAATTATGTAGGTGAAGAGACATCTGACTCAACTGCCTCCAGAGAGGAGCAGTTTGGCATAACCTCGGGGATTCCATGGCTGTCTAGGGAGAAAGAGATGGAGAATCCCTGATTTTGTTGTCTGTCTCTTCCTGTAGGGTGGAAATCACTGATTTCATAATAACACTGTTAAAGGAGTGTAGAAATTTACTCTAGTAACAGTGGGCATTCTGCCCGCCTGTTTTTTTTTTTTGCACTCTTCCCCCATTTGACACCCAAACAATAATGAACTGTCATAAGGAGAATTGGTGAGTGATGCATTAAAGTTGTCCCCAAAGTTACAGAGTCATGTATGAAGTAAATGGCAAAGACTGACCTAGCTGCTCTGGCTGCTCCAATCACTGTGTTATGCAACAGCTTCATGGGGAAAATAGCTACCTGGGACTGTAATTTCTTTTGTTAAGTTCCCACGGGCAACTTGTTTAACATTTATAGTGTTTTCCACCTAGTTCATACTGAAATTTAGTTATGTGCATCAAGTAATCCAAAACCATAACAGAAAAAAATTCCTGAAGCATGTGTGTACTTTCCAAAGTGGTCAAACACCTGAAACTCTTTCTTGGAGGATGAACTACAGGGCTGCACTTAGTGAGCTCTTTCTGAATGCAGCAGCCACTACAGCAGAATCAGCTAAGGAAGCTTTACTCCAATATTCACAATTTTTACTGGGGCTAGAGGATGTTGTCCTACCTCCCATAAGTAGGAGCCACCATACCTGGCTTGTGGGAAGATCACTGCATGTGTAAACCATTTGTCAGCTATAATGCCCTGAAAATGTAAATTATCTGACTGGAATGCAGAAGAATACTTCTTAAAGGAAATTCATCCAAAATGTAGCATCTTACTTCCAAGAGTGACTATGAGTATTTCTTAGTGCAGTATTAAATCCGGTAAACAAGACCTGGAAATAAACGGAAGCATGTCGCATTATAGGAGCTAGTGGTGGAGTTTTAGAGCCTGGGATAGACTTAAAGGTATTGGATGGCTGCTGTCTGTGTCTAACCAGTCCTGAAGTTGAAGTGATGAGATACTCATAATTAAATATGCATACATAGTTTCAACCTTTGCCTGTAGCAACTTATATGCCTGAAATAATAAGAAAGCAGGAACCTCTGTGCATTCATCTCCCTTGTATTTAAGTTGCTATCCATTAGACTGTAGCAGAATATGTCAATCTAGCCTTCTATGTTTACATTTTATTAAGAAAAGTGGGGATGGAGGTTAAGCCATCTTATGTTTGAATAGGCACTGGGGAAGTAGGAGTGAGGAGGCTGGCATGAGTAATGGCTGGTAGTAAAATCCTATTTCAGGATGCATGTTTTATTTTTGTACAGTTTATTATTTAAGAGCTTTGTACACATTTATTTACTTTTTTTTACTTCAGCTATAAAAACAATCATATAAAATCTATTGGTATTTTATTTTGCCACTTTTTGCTTAAAACTACAGTTTCCTGCAAATGTGCACTACTTACTACTCAGAGTTAAACACTTTAGAAACCAATAAGAAAATGCAGAAAGTATGAAGATGCTAGGGCATGTATAAGTACCCATAATACCCATCTTCAACTCTGGTATATTTTGTTATGGTAAAATCTGTGTACTGGAGGAGAAATGCACAGTGAAGGCACTAGGTGATGCTAAGCACCATCTTTCTGTTTTTTTTCCCATTGTTGGACAACAGTACTACAGTATGCTATCTTGAAAACATTAATGATGATTTTTTTAGCCATCACAGAATCTCTGCCTAACAATGTTTATGACTTTTTGTCTGTGACACATGGTGTAAATATGCAAACTTTTTAGAAGACTTGCTCTACAATAATATATTATTTTTTTAAATTCTAATTTAGTTACCAGAGGAGTTTCTCATCTTTATAGTCTTATTTTTCAAGAAATCTTAAGAAATTAAATTTTGGTTAGCAAAGACTTTCATTTTTTTGTCTTTCTCCTTGGGGGATTTATCCAGATGTATTAGAGTCTGTTGACAAAATACTCAGATTTTATGATAGTATAGGATGTAATTTTCTTTATAGAAGAGCAGCTTACCTATATGATGTTAATTTTCAAACCTCATTTCTATCATCATATGTGAGAAAATGCTATGAGGTGAGTTTTGTCCCAACTCATACCATTATTGTTGTTTGTTTATCTGCTTGAAAGGAATATTATTTTCTAAAACAGAATCAGCTTAATGATAACAGACTTTTGTCAGATTTAGAAGTTATCAGAAGAGCTAATGAATGTACATTTAATATGTTTAAGTGCCAATGGTTCATATCTATAATATGAGAAGAAATATGACATGGACATCCTGCACTTACAATGTTTTGATACCCAAATATTGAGAAAATGTAGCTTCTAAGACTTTTTCAAAGCAGTAATGATTAATAAATATTTAAACTTTTATAGCAGCTGCTCCAAATGTAATGATAATATTACTCCTTGTAGACAACAGCTGAAACTTTCAAAAAACATAGCACATACTGATGAAATAGATTACCAGTTTAATTGCACAGAAGGTGAAAATCAATACAGTACCTCTGGAAACAGAAGGCATGAAGAAACCTGTATTAAGTGCCACTGATTTAGAAGCAGACAATTATTCTAAAGTGAACAGTACTGGTGAACAACTATGCTTTGTTAACTGCTAAGGCAATCAAAATTAATTCAGAATAGATGGCATATTTCAGAGAAGAGATAAAGTACATCATAAGCCTATCTTTCTGCACAGCAGAAGTCTGAATATGAGAAAATTGTTGCAACATTTGAAAGAAAATAGTATTGTTTTTGGACTTTCAATGAATGCTTGAATCATAATATGTATTCCAGTATTAAAGCCGGGTCCCTATCAGCATCTCGAATGCTGACAATATCGGATATGATATTGTCGCATCGAGAATGCCGTAAGGGCAGAACGTCAAATGGGTAAACTGAAGTCTCTGTAAGGGGAGATTACTGTTTACCTCAATGTAGTGTGGTCTTGGAGTTGGTATATTTAAGTAGCGGGGTGTGGGGCTGCAGGGGGGCTTGCCCCCCTGCCTACACCCTTTAGTTTTTTTTTGGGGGGGTATTTTTTTATTGGCATTTGAAAATGTAATAGGTTGATCATTTCAGTTCGACATTTAGTGATTCAACCTATTACATTTTCAAAAATGCTGATATAGACCCTTAAAAGCCAGTGATCATTCTAAACATCCATTATCTGGTCAAAACTCCTACCATAAGGGCTGTAAAAATTGCTTAATAACATTCTTCTTGTGGACTTCAGTATGTAATTGCAAAATATATTTGTAGGAAAAATTGTAAGAAGTTTTACTGCTAGAATGACAGAACATTTTCAATGCATGAAAAATATTATTTATCATACATATGCACAATGTTGTGACTTGTACCCATTATAAAATTCACATCTGCAACAATAATAATGAAAGCTTGGTTTATTAGCAGTGCTGCAAAAAAATACACTCATCAAGTTACAGTGAAAATGTCATGTTTACAGCTAGGCAGCTGTTCTTAAGCTATATTAGGCACATGTTTCTAAACATTACTCACAGTATACATTCAAAGACAGTCCATAATTCAAAAAGTACACAATTTATACTGAAGAACAAAAATAAGTTATGTACTTACCATAACATTCCATCTGTATTGTCCATTTTCATTCTTCTTCAACTGATGGGTTCAGATCCAGTCCCTCGTATTCGACTCAGGCATTGCTAAAGCTCTTGGCAACCAAAAACTCTTGAGCTTTACCCTTACCTATAATGCATCACCCTTAAGTTAACTCAGATCTTGTTTGCTGATTTTTTTGCCAGAAAGGAAATATTTACTATGCATAGATAAAGAGGTGAAAAATTGCATGCTGTCAGTACATAAAAAGACTATATCTGGAGCTTAATACAAAGGACAGTGATGTCCCCTAAAGACTCATTTTTTCCAGAAGTTTGCAAAGGATGGGGGTTGGTGGGTGGGGTGTTGAGGAAGAATGACAATGGACAACATAGATGGAACTTTATGGTAAGTACATAACTTCTTTATCTGATGTCAATTTTCATTCTATCCTCAACTGATGGGACAGAGTCCCCAGCTACCTAAAATCCTGGGTGAACTCAAGGAAGGATATTCCTGAGCAAAGTTGAACCAAATTATGCTCTACCTTTGGAGATCAGATCCAATTTTTTAATGAGTAATAGAGGTATGGGGAGTAACCCAAGTAGCTGCTGCATATATGTTGTCCATAGACATCCTGGAAAGAAAAACTGAAGACGTTGCCATGGTTCTAGTTGAATGAGCTCATACTGGTCGTGGTAATATAACACCCAATTTTTTATAAATAAATAATATACAGTTAGCCATTCTGGCTAAGGTTACATTGACACATGGTTTTCCCAATTTCAAGTCCGCAAAGGAAATAAACAACTGGTCTGATTTTCTTGTGTCTTTTATTCTATGCAGGTAAAAATGGAATCATCTGTGAACATCCAGTAAATGCAACATGTATTCACCTTTGTTATTAAACTTGGGGAAGAAAACTGGCAAATTAATATTGGATTCTGACATCTTCTTGGGAAGAAAGGATGCATTGGCTCGTAATGTAATTCTTTCCTTGTGAAAAATCAAGTATGGAGGTTTTGAAGACAATGCTTGAATTTCTGAAATTTGTCTAGCAGATGAAATGGCTACTAGAAAAAAACATTTTCCAAGTGAGATAGTTAAGGTCACACTTAGCTGCTGGTTCAAAAAGGGACTATATAATTTGGTTCAACTGTGCCTGCAGTACCAGATTTAGGTCCCATGGGGGAGTACGGGTCTTTAAAGGGAGGTGTTAAAAGCAGAGTGCCTCTCAAGAAAGGTCTACACAGCTTATGACAGCCTACTGAGGAACCTTCAGATCCAAAGTAAAAGTTTGATACTGCTGCTAACTGAATTTTAATGGATGAGGAACTAGCCCCTCTTTTAAAAAGTAGGACCAAAAATTCAAGGATGTTATACATAGATGCTGAAAAGGGTTCAACATGATTTTAGAGTGCCCAATACACAAATATTTTCCATTTACTGGAATAGAGTTTACATGTTGAATGTTTATGTGAAGATAAAAAAATATGTTGGACAGGGGAAAAGTTCATAGGTCGTGTGGCTATTAAGAGAATTAGAGAAGTCAGGCCATCAGCCTGAGGTTTGATATGTCTGGATGGATTATGTCTGTTGGATGGGATAGGAGGTGTGGAATTGGATCCAGAATCCAAGGTTGGTGAGGTAAGTGAAGCCAAAGGAAGAGGAACCAAATCTGTCAAGCTCAGGAGGGTGCAATGAGGATGACTTTGCTCTTCAACATAGCAGTCTTCTGTAGGAATTTCGGAATTAACAGGGTCGGTGGATAGGTGTACAGTAGACCTGGGGGCCATTTGTGAAGTAGAGTATCCCTCAGTGATTCCCCCTGTGGTGGGATTAAGACAAAGCAGCTGCTGCATTTTTTGTTTAGTGGAGAAGCAAAAAGATCACAGCAAGGCTTGCTCCACTGATGAAAAATCGTTTCCCTCACATTCTTGTTGAGAAGCCACTCATGAGGTAGAAGAATGCACCTGCTCAACTTGTCTGCTATCACATTCGACTTCCTTGGAATGTGTGTTGCTATGAGAAAGTGGTTGGATGAGATCACCTATTGCCATACTCTGAGCATTTCTCAACATAAGGGGTAAGATCTGATCCCTTCTCGTCTGTTGATGTACCAAACTACTGACATATTGTCTGTTTGAATTGCAATTGTCCCCAAAGTAAGAGCATTCTGAAGGGCCTGCAGTTCTAAAAACACTGCTCTCATCTCTATGACATTGATATGAAAATTGGCCTCTTTGGGGGGAACCAAGCGTCTTGGACTGTTTTCCTCAGAAAGTCCCCCCACCCCACCCCAACTGGGAAGCATCCATGGTCAATATGGCCTTGGGTTAAGGGAGGGAATGAATGCATGGCCTTGTCGAACCTGTTCTGATTGAATCCACCTCCTGAGATCTCTGTTGCATATGTGAGTCTTTCAAATCAGAGCTGACATGGGTTGGTAAAGTACTGACTGGTGTGTTGCTAGCATGCACTGTAGAATCCTCATGTAAAATCTGGCTAAAGGAACTGGTGTTATTGCCACTGACATTGATCCTAGAGCACAAAGGACCAAGCGGGCCGAAATCTTGGTACTGCAGATTATTTTTCTGACCTGTGATCTTATAGTTTGAATCCTTGAGGGAGGCAGTGAAGCTATCATTTATTTTGTGTTGAACAGTACTGCTATGAATTCCAAATTCTGAGTTGGCTCCAGTTGAGACTTGTAGTTTATGGCTATCCCCAGATGAGAACATATCTGGAGAACCTGATCTCTTGCCCTTATTAATTGATGCCTGGTGAGGGCAGTAATGAGACAGTTATCTAGATATGGAAACACCGGAGATCCTTGCAGTCTCACATGAGCTGCTACTACTGCCATACTTTTGGTAAACACTCTGGAGGCTGTGTTGAGGTCAAAGGGTAGAACTCTGAACTGGTAATTACTGGCTCCCAGCTGGAAGCATAAATAACTTCTGGACTGTCTGTTCCTCTTTATATGATAGTATGCATCCTGAAGGTCTATCGAGTACATCAAGTTGTCCTTCCCCAGAAAAGGGAGAATGGACTGAACCATGACCATCTTAAACTTGGTATGTCAAACTGACTTGTATAAGTTGCTGAGATCCAAAATTGGTCTGCAGTCCTCTGTTTTATTTGGCACTAAAAAGAGCCCTGAGTAATTTCCAGATCCTATCTGGTCTGGCTGGACCTCTTGGATGCCTCTTTTTTTCTAGCAGCTTTTGTATTTGAATTGATGCTTGTTCCCTCTGACTGGATGTAACATTGAGGATTTTTCTTGAGATTGGGATTGGAAGGGAAAAGGGTATTATATAACCTATGGAAATAATCCGCTGCACCCAAGTATCTTTTCTTATGTCTATCTAGTCTCTCTGGTGCAAGGATAATCAACCCCCAATCACCTCCAGAGGTGGAAAATTGGGCCTCCTTTCATAAGCGCTGGTAAGGTCTGGCAAAGAAAGAATCTCTGGACCTCTGGTTTTGTGGACCACCTCTGCCGTAGGAGCAGCATCGATCATTGGAGTTCCCTCCTCTGACCCTGGGTGAACTTCCTCCACATGTGCCTTAGAAAGGACCCTGGGATTTCTCAAACCACATCTTCTGACCACCTCACTGATTCCCAGAAAATGATCATTAAGGGGTTGAAAAACATATGCCAATTGTAGATAGGGTCTTTCCCTCCTTCTCACACCTGGATAATGTTTCCCTCACCTTGGGGCCAAACAAAGAAGTGCTGCCAAAAGGAGCATTGGTGAAAAACAACTTGAAGGGCTCCACAAAATCACATGAATGCATCCAGGCATGTCTCCTGATGGTAATGCCTGAACCCACTGTCCTTGAGGTTCCTTTTGCTACATGCGAAATGAGCCTCATGGAAGAATTGAAAACAGATTGCAAGCTAGCCAACTGAGAAGTCAAGGATGATTGGACCTCTGCAGAAATGGATTCTGACAGGGTTTTTGATAGTTCTTTAATCAAATCTCTCTGTAATCTTGTAAAATATGCCAAATAACTCAGCAACCTTAAGGCAAAGGTTGGTGAAACATAACCATGCTTTGCAAACCTGTGCATCACTTTCAACTCCCTGTTAGGGGGATGAACAGTGGAACTCTCCTTGGCAAGTTCCTTTTCATAAAAGTTAGTTTATGTCATGCTGCAAATATCCCATCAGCAATATTTGAGATACTAATTTAAGAACTCTGAGAGAGAGAGAGGGCATTTTGTATCTTGTCTTTGACCTAGAAACATCCACTCACTACTTCTGCCTGCGTGATCTTCTGTAAGTAAGTTTTTAGAGCATAGTATCTCTTTTATATTCAGATAGAAATATAGTAAAGTATAGCTTAGATGTTTTCTTTATTTATTTGAGACTGTCCTGCAATATTGTTTTAAATATTCCCTGTGATTTTGAACTCTGAAATCACTGTGAATACATATTTAGTATTCTCTTGTTCTTTTATTAATTATTATTAAATATATTTAAACCTTTCAATTGTGGCTTGTCTGTTTAGAGATATGTAATCTCTTAGAGTACTTGCATATCTATTTGATGATACTGTACAGGCCACTCCTAATAGCCTGGTTTGGTCAAACTACCATTTTGGATTAATAGTAACATTACACAGTAAGATTGGACACCCGTTGTTAAGGGCCTTAAAGTAAATGATAAGTAGTGGCTGGTGGCAATCAGAACTACCTTACAGTCTAGGTAGATGGGGACACAGTTAGTAAATCTGTGCCAGCCTTTCCCAGGTGCATGTGTTTATATGCGTGTGTGTGCATGTGTGTGTATGCACTCGTGAGTGTGTGTGTGTGTGTGTGTGTGTGTGTGTGTGTGTGTGTGTGTGTGTGTGTGTGTGTGTGTGTGTGCGCATGTGTGTGTTTGCATATAAATCAAATCTCAAATTGTGTGTGAGTGTGTGTGTGTGTGTGTGTGTGTGTGTGTGTGTGTGTGTGTGTGTGTGTGTGTGTGTGTGTGTGTGTGTGTGTGTGCGTGTGTGTGTGTCAGTGACTTGGGCAGAGACACGAAACACTGGCTGGACAGAGAGGGTGCTGGAGGTCTTAGCTTGGCCACTCAGCTAAGATCTCAGCTCTATAGCTGTGCCAGTGGGGAGTCTTATTGGGGATCTGGAGAAAGAGGGAGAAACCAGACCCAGACTATGGTCTTTGTGTGCTCTTAAGGGAAATTGCACTTTACTGTGTGTGTACCTGTCATCCTCCCAGTGTGTAAGTTCCCGACTGTTGCCAGTGGTGAGGATTGAGGATTCTTGATTACTGGGCCAGTATTGGGGCATCACATCTTCTTCTAAGGGACCTTCTCAGTGGGATACTCTGAAGAGGTACTGGAAGAAATCAAGATGTCCTGTTGGAAACAACTAAATCAAAAAAGCAGCTTCAGGATAGAGGTGCCTGGATGAATATCTTACGAATAAATCTCCTTTAGCAAACCATCAAGAACCACCATGGCTTTAAAATTGTCAATCTTTTATTCCAACAATATTAGAAAAATGTTGTAAGCGCTTTCAGGTATAGACCATACCCTTCTTCAGACATATAACTACTAACTTCTATCATGCATTTAAATAGCAAAAAGAGTGCCAAATCCAATTACATTAATATTAGGGTTCTGTATAAAAATGTCCTTATTCCACCATTAGATGGCAGTAAAAGCACATTTTGTCAAAAGACACTCCTAAAACCTAAAATTCAGTATATATACATATATACACACAAATACAAGAATATACAATGTATCAAATATAAAAACACATTAATAACATACAAATATATCTTGCACATACATCTACTACATATTCATAACCTAGCCTAGTTTTTGTTGCAGTCCTTAAACATTTAAAACAATATATATTCCAATATAAGACTATGCTCTTTCCTGAATGAGAATGTTTATCAGGAGATGTATCAATGTTTCAAGGGTCTGTCTCTCAGAAAGGGTTTAATGGAAACCCTATCATTCTGCCCTTTCCCCTTATCTGATTGCATTCTAATATTCCATCTAGTTTCCTCTTTCTCTGTATAATTCTTAATGTTCCCTAGCCTATTATTTCTTCCCACTAACTCTATTGCCATACATTTAAACTTATGCTCCAGCCCATTGTCTAAGACATGCTGTGCCAATGCATTTGTCTCATCTTCACGATTGATGGCATAGATATGTTCCCTGACTCTTTCTCTCAAGGTCCTATTAGTCTTGCCTATATAGAAGCTGCTGCATCTCATGCCGCTAGCTAAATAGACAATATCTCTAGACTTACAGTAAGCATAATGCCTAAAACTATAGGTCCTTTTTGTGTCAGGATGAATGAAACTATCAGACACCATCATGTAGGGACATTGATTGCATCCTCTACATGGAAAAGTCCCTTGTCTACTGGTAGAAGGCTTAGAATCTGAGGGGTGGGATCTGTCCATTCTGCCAAGGCAGAGTAAACACTCTTCACAGCAATGAAGGCAGAACATTCCAGAGAATGGGAAGATGGTGGATCCAAAAAGACAAGCTTTTGGAGCATGGTCCTCCCCTGCTACAAAGGCAATCTCCCAGAGGTGGAAACCACTGCTGAGCTCAACCAGTGCTGAGGCTCCAAGGTGCAGAGATGGCTCTGAGAACTTTGAAGACAACCCCAACACATCAGATCCAACAGGGAAGCTTCGGCTCTGAGAGCTCTCTGGATCCTTGGGAATCAGAGCACTCAGAGTAAGCTTTGGATCCAAAGATATTGCTATCTTCAGATCCAAGCCACATGGCACTAGACATCTCAGATCCAGGGGTTTTTTTTGGTTATTTGTCTTGCTTCACAGCATCCACCATTGCTTTTATTTTTAGACAGTTGATGGAGTCAGAGGAGGAACTTGTGGTGTGGGTGTAGTAGAAGAATGGACCTCCTGATCCAAATGGGTAGGAGCTAGTAAGACACCCATCTGACTCTGTGCCAAAATAATCTTCCTCAACACTCTTTCCACATCTTCCTCCATCAAACTTCTAGAAGAACAAGTGGAAACAACAGAGGGGGACCTGGATTGGCATAGCTCCAAGAAGGTGAGGGTGCCAGATCCACCAATGCTGAGTATCTTGTTCTAGATAGTTGAACCAAACCTGAACCAGTATGGTTGGAAGTAGTCAGATCTGATACTCTTTTATTTGTATCCAAAGAAGTTAGGTCCATCAATTTATTATTTTTCAGATCTGAAAATGGAAGATGTGGAAGGTTTTGGAGAAGAAAAGTTCATTTTTAATGAACAGCTTAACTTGAATGTTGCAAAACAGACTACAATTGTTGTCTGCTTTGCACAATAATTTTTGAAGAGACTAGTGACTTTGGTGTTAATTTAAAGTGTCTGTCAGATTTTTGGAATTCATTGGAGGAAAAATCTGGACAAAATTCTGTACTCCAGCTTGAAAATAGTTATTTGAAGGGGAGTACTTCTAATGAATGGTGCAAAATGCTTGAAGACCGTCATATAGGAAGGCAGTGAACTGCATGCACAGTTGTTACCACTGACAGATATGGTTTTGAACTTATGAAATTATTAATTAAGGACAATGTAAAATGACTGAAGAGAGGAGATTCTTAATCTTGACTAGAAAGTTATTAATGACTTGCTGTTTTACTATTATACTGTATGATATAAAGGCATATTTAATAATTTTGCTAAGAATGTTGATATTGCAAAAGACCAGAACTTAAGAAAATTTAAAAGAGACATTAATAAATATAAAAACAACAAAGTTTACCTGTTGCCCTTTAAGTGTGGAAGAAGTTGGAGTACAACTGAAATAGAGGGTTCCTCCAGCGATAATGACTATGGGAATATGTAAAGTATTGTTGATGTATGTGTCCCTTTAGTACATACCCCCCAGCAGATCCACTACAATAGCTCATCAGAGGAATGCAAAAGGAGATATTCTGAATGTGAGTCCACACCAAAATGGGTACTATTGACAATATTCATTCAAGAAACAGAACTGACAGCAGATATACCAAGTAAAATGTAACCATTGCTCAGACAGGACATGAGTTCCATTTATAACAGAACTTGAACTTATTTGGTCAATCTGTTTTTGGACATTGATGTATTTTTATATCACCCTGGCCAGCAACTAAATATTGGTGTGGATTTTGATATGAAGAATGATCATAAAGTCTTAAGTATAGACAGCTTTAACATTTTTAATTACAGTTCCTGAGCGGATTTAATTGACAGTTTTTTTCATTTGTTTTCTGGGGGTTTTACTTGTATTCCTACTCCTAGCACAGAGTTGGCAAACTTTTTATTGGAATTATGCATATTACATGTAAACTGAATTTGGCTATACTACTTAACAGAGTGGGAAACACCCAAGATACCCTATGAAGAAAAAGCAATTTTAACCCTCCACTTCATCTGGCAATTAATGCCTTTGTGGGATTGTTGAAGGCTGAATTGCATAAGCATTTTTCTAACAAAACTTTTATAAAAAAGCATTGCAATAAAGTTAATTAAACAATGGATGAATTAACGATTTTATAGGGTCTGATTAACAATAAATATTTGAGAATCGTGAAACCAGACAAGGGTAGGGGGGTTGTCCTTATGAACAGTGAAGATTACAACAGAATGTTCTCATTATTATGTAACACTGACACTTATCTGTCAGTGTCATGTAACAAGTTAAGCATTGTTTGTAGGAATATTAATATTCCATTGGCGGACTTTAGAAACATACAGTTTTTGTTAATATAAAAAGTCCTTTGATCCTCAATTGGCATATACAATTAGCAAGGAGTTTAGGGTGGTTTTGTTTTTCTTTCAATAAGTTAAGTTTCAAGCATTTCTGCTCAATGAGTTATGGCTTAATATTATGTTTAGCTGACCAAGCAATACACACCAATAAATATATTACTGGATCTAGTATGAAAAGTTGATGCATAACAAGCTGACTGCAAACTAGGCACATAAACACTGTTGAACAACACCCCCAGTAAAACTGCACATAACAATTCTAACAAAGACATTTTTGTAGGGGGGCACACACCCCTGCATCCCTTATGTTGGCTGTTTCACTCCTAGTCTCCCTTAATTATACATATTATCAGCATAATCACACAACTACTGGGAAAACAAAATAAAAGTTTAAATGTTGAAAATGTTGACGTCATTACTGCAGTCTTGCAGTACATCCAATTAACGTAAATACACCTGGGTCTAGTAAATTCCGGGAGCTGGGATTAGAGTCTACATTTAATGAAATAGCATTTCTCAGTAGTAGATCTCTACACATATTAATTTTATACTTTACCAAAGTTAGGCACAGACACACTTAACATGAAGCACAGGACAGAAGTATTATGATATAGCTGTTTTCCATATATAACATATAAAATATTTTGGTTTCTGTTTTGGCATGAACAACACATTTAGCTAAATTAGTTTCCCTTTCAGCAATGTGTTATGGTAGTGAGGCAGACAAGAATTATACATTGACACTTGAACTACTGTGTCTATGACAACTAAAAATATTAACTATGTCTTTGCTGCTGTAGTAGATATTTCCAAAGCATTTGAGTGTTTTTTTTTTACTTAAGGCATTTGAAGAATTTGTCATGGCAGGGCTAGCCATCCGGCAGTGTAAACCATGGCTCTAGATGACTGTCACTGTTGAAGTGATACCCTGACCCCATGTGCAAAAATAGGAAAAAGGGGCTGTGGATGGATGGATTTGAATCAGCTTTTAAAAAGTATGCATTTCCTAAAAAATCCATCAACAATGTTATCTATGTGGCTTAATTCAAGCTCCATTTATATGACAAATAGGATTGGGCAATGTTGTTTACTATTTCGCTAACTATGCAGTCTTTATTTTGAACCTCTGTTTCCATAATCATTACAATCTAAATCAATTAAATTCCTTAATATGCGCAATAGCTCAGTAAAAGTAACTTCATTTGCAGACAGTATTATGATCTACATCATATGTCCCAGTCTATATATTTTTAGAATAACCAATGATATCAGATACCTACTTAGCTCACATGAAAGTTGCTCACTTATACAGTAGAGCATTACTGCTATTATACAGTGACATTATTTAAGGAAAAATATAGGCCAGAGCACTTACGTGGCATACTTCACGTGGTCTGCTTGTAAAAGCTACACAGAATGTTGCTGCCCCACCACCACCACCACCTCCACCACTAATCATTGTTGGCTGATGTCATTAAATGAGTTGCCATGGAACTAAATGCATAGTTCCCAGCATGGAAAAAATCTTATACTAATTGTCTGCTCTATTAAGCAGGTTACAAAGATGGTGGTACAGTGCACATTTCAATGGAAAGACCAGCCACACAGTGACCAAACTTCTTTTTATTGGTATATGCTCGATTTACAATGGGCACAATGGTTGGGCAGTTCAATCAGAGTACTCATTTCTGAATAGCAATGAGCCATTATTGTGTAATTATTTAAATATAAAACTTGCAGGAAATATTAATGAAGTACTATGTAAATATCAAAGAAATTCATCCTTGAGGGGCGGAGCCAAGATGGGCAACTTTTAGCACTAGTTTTTCAGAGCTCCATGAAACTAGTATAAAAAAGGGGAAATAAGTAATTTTATTTTAGCAAAATACTTAGAATTGATAGATGAAAGTATAAACTATATTATTAGTAACATTGGTGAACTTAGGAAAGCTTTTGCCTGTCAAATTATAAAGGAGAATATATAATTTGTGGAGATGAGCACTTTGAAGACTTCTCATTCTGACATGGCTTTCAAAAAAGAAATGCAGCTTGTGACATCTGCTCTACAAGAACTCTCACTATAAATGGATGATTTTAAGGAGAATTTACAACACCTCAAGGAAAATTGTCAGAAACAAACAGATCTTCTCAAGGAACTTATACAGCAGCATCAATCCAGAATAACACACTTAGAAGCATCCTTGAATGATCTTGATGGAAGACTGAAGGAAGAAGAAAGCCAGAAAGATTTTCTCATCAAATAAAATGTTTGGCTTCTCAATAAAGTGGATGACCTGGAAAACAGGGAGAGAATGTCAAATATAAGGATTTTTGGCATCCCTGAGAGAGCTGAAGGAGAAAATATCATTTCTTTCCTGAATACCTGGATTTCAGAGATTTTAGATTTAAAGGAGGGTCTGTCCTTTGGTATTGAAAGGGCTCATAGAGCTTTAGGAAAGCCAGTGTCAACATCCTCCTCCCAGATCAATAGTCATGAAGTTTCTATCTTATTTGGACAAGGAGTTGGTCCTAAAATCTGCCGGAGGAAAAGTCCATTAAAATGTATTCAAAACACAACTAGGTTTGATAATGACTATTCTACCAGGGCTTTGGAACAGAGGAAAAAAGCTTGGCCATTAATAAAACTGTTAAAGCAGAGTAACATTAAAACTTACCTTGTCTTTCCTGCCAGAATAAAAATTCTATATCAGAATGAAATTAGATCATTTAATGCCCTAGAGGAAGCCACTGCCTTTATTAAAAAATAATAATATTATTTCCTTACCTGAAGATATTGAATGGGCATCTGCATCTCTGAAGAGAGTTACTGATAAATCTTTTTGGACTGATGTTAAAAAGAAAAAACAAAAAACTGAGTCAAAGATTGCTGTTCCCACTAAATCTCTCAAAGCATCTGCTGCAACTGGACTTTAATTTGTTTTATACTTGCTAAATCTTCAAGTAAGGTATGTCATGACAATATTTGTCTTATTGCTTTTCTTTCTCTTTTTGCTTTTTCATTTCTATACTTTTTTGTTCATATACAAATTAAATAACTGTTTATGCTTTTAGTATATTAGTATAATATTACTGGTTTATTGAGTGATATAACTGAACAGTAAGCTATCTTTGCTTTTATGACCTTAAGATGACATGCTTTATTTCAAATAATATATAGCCCTTTGCCCTGCTAAATGTTCTTCTGAGTTATTACACAGGCATAGTCACTGCTTAGAGTAATTTATCAAAACTGTTTTGGATACATGGGATAACAGGGCATATCTATGATTTAGTATATATTAACTAGTTTCTGTAATATTTTAAACTTCTGATTGTTTCAGAATATATATTGGCACCTGTGTGAACAAAAAGCTGTTTGCCGGCTTTTGACATAAATTGAGTCTCTCTGACAGTTATATGCTTTTTTGTTTTATGGCACAAGGTTTTTACATGGTTAGAAGTTATGTTTCCTGTAGAGTTTAATGTTAAAGTACTGTTTTCTCTCTCATTGGCATTGAATCTTATTTTACTGCTTGAAAGTATCTGACAGTTAAACTTTGCATTTGTTACTGTAAATAAACAGACTTTGTGGCACAGTTAAAGTGAGGTCAGGAAACTGTAGTGTGTAGTGTGCTGGGTGGGAAAATGTCAGTTTGAAATTTAAGAAAAAGAAGTTATGTCTTACCATAACGTTCTATCTGTGTTGTAGATCTTTGTTCACTCATTACAAATAGGACTTTGGTTCCATACTCAGAACCGATACGGCTGTTTCCAAGCTCACGCCAGCCAAAAACTCTCAGCTAAGACCTACCCATAATGCCCCTCTCCTAGTTACTCCAGATCGAGTTTGCCCACACCTATATAATAGAGGTAGTAATAGAAAAATAGTAGAAGGCTCTGTCTGAGCAAATACCCTAACCAGGAGTTCCTAAAGTCCACCAGAAGTCCAGGCAGGGGGAAGGAGGGCGGGAAGTAATGAATGAACAAAGATCTACAACACAGATGAAATGTTACGGTAAGACATAACTTCTTTATCTGATGTTGTAACTCTTTGTTTATTCATTACAAATAGGACCGAGTCCCCAGCTACTTGAGTCCTGGGTGGCCCTAAGAAAGGATATTCCTGAGCACCATAGAACCAAATGATGCTCATCCCCTGGAGGCCAAATCCAATTTGTAATTAGAGATAAAGGTATGAGGTCTTGCCCAAGCGGCTGCTGTGCAGATATCATCCATAGAGGCTCTGGAATGAAATGCTACAAAAGTAGCCATAGATCTGGTAGAATGAGCCTTTATTCTAGAAGGTAAGGATAGCTTATTCTGTTGGTAGATAAAGGTAATGACGTTTCTAAGCCAGGAGGATAAAGTCACTTTGGAAACAGGTTTACCCAATCTGGGTCCTACAAAGATCACAAACAACTGATCTGTTTTCCTGAAAGACTCAATCCTGTCCAAATAACAGCAAAGCTGCTGATGCACATCAAGGGTGTGCAAAAGGTACTCCCCTTTATTAAATGCTGAGGGAGGAAAACCGACAGGTCAATAGATTGGTTAATGGATAATCCAGAAATGACCTTGGGCAAGAAAGAAGGGTCAGTACGAAGGGACACCCTATCCGTGTGGAAGATCAAGTAAGGTCTCTTGACACTCAAGGCCTGCAGCTCAGATACTCTTCTCGCTGAGGTAAGTGCTACTAGGAGTAAGGCTTTCCATGACAAAAATTTTAAATCACATGAATCAAAGGGCTCGAAAGGAGGACATGTGAGAGATTGAAGCACCAAAGTCAAGTCCCAGGGTTCTAAGGGAGGCTTGACCGGAGGTTTAATGTGTAATACTCCTTTCAAGAATGTCTTGCATAGGCGGTGTGACATAATCGAAGAATTATCAAATCCATTATGAAAATTGACAATAGCTGCTAAATGTACAATGATTGTCGATGCTGAGGCTCCTGCATGTGAAAGAGTCATCAGGTATTGAAGGATCTTTTGAACAGACATAGAGAGGGGATCTATGTTCTGATCTTTGGCCCAAATAGAAAACCTAGTCCATTTACTAGAATAAACTTTCCTGGTGGAAGTTTTGTTTGAAGCCAAAATAATTTCACGAACAGGAAACGGGATGTCAGGCAGCCTGGCAATCATTGGAAGTGGAGGAACCAAGCTGTGAGCTTGAGACTGTGGAGATTCAGATGAATCAGTCCCTGAGGATGAGATAACAGGTCTTGGGAATGATCTGGGATCCATGGGCTGTGAATCAGATGAGGCCGTAGAAACGGGAACCAGACTTGACGGGGCTAGTAGGGGGCAATGAGGATCACTTTGCTTCTCAACCTCTGAGCTTTCTGGAGAAATTTTGGAATGAGGGGAAACAGGGGAAAGGCATACAGAAGACCAGGGGCCCAATCATGCATTAGACCATCCCTCAGGGGTTCCCCCTGAGGGGGGGGTCAGGGCAAAGTAGCTTCTGCATTTGTTGTTTAGGGAGGAAGCAAACAGATCATAGCAAGGCTTGCCC
Organism: Protopterus annectens; assembly: GCF_019279795.1. Lineage (NCBI taxonomy): Eukaryota > Metazoa > Chordata > Ceratodontiformes > Protopteridae > Protopterus > Protopterus annectens. Next base: position 1,039,065,535 of record NC_056744.1, on the reverse strand, counting down.
CAGCATCGGAAGAGCTGATCTGCTGTTACAGGGTTGAGGGACCACTCGTGAGGCATCAGGATGTTCCTGCTCAGATTGTCTGCAATAAGGTTGTAACTCCCGGGAATATGCATTGCTATAAGAAAGCAGTCAGAAGCTATCACCCACTGCCAAATCCTCATGGCTTCCCGACACAGGGGGTAAGACCTGGTTCTGCCTTGCTTGTTGATATACCAGATGAATGACATGTTGTCTGACTGAATTGTAATGGTCCCAGAAGGTAGGCATGCATGGAATGCTTGCAGCTCTAAGATAACTGCCCTCAGTTCCAGGATATTTATGTGCAAATTGGCCTCCATGGGAGACCAGGTGCCTTGGACCATCTTTCCCTGGAAATGCCCCCCTCCACCCAAACAGGGAAGCATCCGTGGTCACCATGGCCATGGGCTGGGGAAGACAGAACGGTTGAAACCAAAGATTTGTTTGTGGCTTCATCCACCATACATTTCTTTCTTGCAAAGGTTTGTAAGACGTATCATGAGTGGGTGAGTTAGAAATGACCATTGTGCGGAAAGGAGCCACTGCAGGATTCTCATGTAGAGCCTCGCCAGTGGTACTAATGTTATGGTAGCCACCATGGAACCTAAGAGTTGTAGTACAAGGCATGCTGGTACATAAGTCTGAGGAAGAAGGTCATGGATTTGGTGTCTTATTTTCGCAAGCCTGTGAGAAGGGATAGAAGCTTGACAGGATATGTGTGTTGAAGACCACTCCAATAAATTCCAGTGTCTTCGTTGGGGACATTTGAGATTTGTCCTTGTTGATTGTAATCCCAAGCGGAGAGCGAGACCTTGAGTATAAGAGAGGTTGTGGACTAGGAGATTCCTGGTCGGAGTAGTAAGGAGCCAATTGTCTAGATATGGAAACACCTGGAATCCTTTTAGTTGAAGATGAGCTACCACAACTGCTATACAGAACACTTGGGGGGGCTGTCAAGAGACTGAATGGCAGTGCCCTGAGCTGGCAGTGATTGGCTCCCAGCCAGAACTGGAGAAACCTCCGAGAGTGATGATCCATCTTTATGTGGTAGTACGCATTCTGGAGGTCTATAGAGCACATCCAATTGTCCCTCCCTAAGAAGGGGAGAATGGACTGTACCGTGACCATCTGGAATTTTTGAGGTTTGATAAATTTGTTCAATAGGCTGAGATCCAGGATTGGTCTCCAGTCCCCTGTCTTTTTTGGTACTAAAAAGAACCTCGAGTAAAACCCGGATACTGTCTGGTCTGGTGGGACTGGTTGGATGACTCTTTTTCTTAGCAGCTTTTCTATTTCTAAGGCTACTAATTCCCTCTGATTGGGTGGCACATCAGGGATTCGTGTGATGGGTCTGGAAGTTAAATTGAAAGGTATTTGGTAGCCTCTGGATATTATTCTCTGCACCCAAATATTGGTAGTAATAAATTGCTAGGCTGGTTGGTGCAGAGAAAAACAACCCCCGACTGCTTCCAGAGGAAAGCAATTGGGCCACTGATCAGGAGCACTGGTATGGTCTGCCAGAGAAAGAATCTCTAGCACCCTGGTTATGCAGACCCCCTCTACCCTGAAAGGGGTGTCTTCCAGATCAGTTGCTCCCTCTGCCCCAGGGGGATTGTTTATCATGAGTGTCATAAAAAGATCCTTGGGATTTCTTGAACCACATTTTTCCTCCTTTCTGGTTGCTGGAGTAGGACCTTTAGAGGTTGTAAAAGCATATGCCCACAGCAGACAAGGTCTTTCCATCTTTCTCACTTCGTGCAAGTGTGTCTCATACTTTGGGTCCAAAAAGTACAGATTCGTTGACAGGTGCATTGATGAAAGAAGATTTAAAGGGGTCTGCGAAGTCACACAATCACATCCAAGCATTACGTCTCATGACAATACCTGATGCGCAGCTCAAGCTGCTTCCTCGGTGGTGTGAGATATGAAATGCATTGAGGAGTTTGAGATGGATTCATGGGTAGCTAGCTGCGAGGTGACAGTGTCATGCACCTAATCAGGCAGTACCCCCACCAAAGAGGAAGACATTTTGGAAATTAGGTCTCTTTGGAGGTGAGTGAAGTGTGCCAGATTGTTCAGCAGCTGAATGGCGAAGGTCACTGAAGCATAGGTCCATTTCCCTAGTCTGTTCATGGTCTAAGACTCCCTGTTTGGAGGATGGACAGTGGAACTATCTTCTGCCAGTTCCCTCTTGGTGGCCACCACCATGACCATAGAATCAACTGTCAACCACTTGGACCAGTGAGGCTGGTCTTCAGGTGTAGATAAAATTTTGTCTGGCCTCCAGGGGACAGGTTCTGCATTGTCCAGGGCCTTCCAGGCATGCTGTAAAATGAGCTTAACAAGGTCATCTGCCAGTGGGGTCACCCAGGAAGTAGATGGCTGGGCATGGATGGCCTGCAAGAACATCAATTCCTCAGAAGAAGGGTTAGAGGACTTCCAGTCTCCCTGCTATTTGAGTATTTTGAGTATGTCTCCGAATGAGACATCATCTGGGGGAGACCATGGGGACCCTTCCCCTCTCATCACAATCAGTGTCTTTGGTGATAGATTCCTCCGGGGAATCAAGGTGCTTCCTCTTGCACCGTTTCTTCCAGGTTGGCTCCCCAGTGTGAGGAGGACTCTGGAGAAGAGGCTCCTTTTAAAGGGGAGTCTTGCAGCTCCCGTGCCCGGGGCCCTTAAATAGGGGGTTGGGACAACTGCATGCTGGGGGAGGTTCTAATGCTGATGTCATTGGTGCTGACTGGAAGCCTGCGGAGGCAAGGACTCTCTTCATCACCTGGAAAGCAGGCCCACTCGAGGAGGGATGGGAGCCCAGAACCGAGAAGGACAACCTTGGAACTGAGGCCACACCCCAATCTGAAGATTCCACCTCCTGATGAGGAGCTCTGAGAGGACTGGAAGCCATCTGAGCAGTGGACATAGATGGCGCCAGTGAGAAAATGGGTGCCGGGCCAGGTACCAAGGTATGGATGGTCCAAGCACTGCTCCGAGAGAGAATTGGCTCCACTTGAGCTGATGCAGTAAGGGTGGTCGGTGCTGAGAGGAGAACTGCTGTTGGAGCCGAGACAGTAAGCACCAGGGTGGACATCAGTACCGAGATCTCCAGAACCTGGGTGGAGACCGGAGGAGGATAAACAGGGGAAGATGTAGTAAAAGATTCCAAGCCAAGAGGGACGGAAGGTCTAGCTGGAATGAGCACTCCTCTAGCTGCTAGAAGCTGGTCTACAACCCGCACTAGGTCTAATTCAGAAAACCTCCTGGTGGATCTAAGGGAGGCTGCTGAAGGAGAATCAGGTCTTTCTAGAAAAGGGCTAAACCTCTGCCCCAAAAAGGGTCATAAGTTGGAGAGTATCTTGTCCTTGGCAGATATTCGAGTTTAGGAGCCGATAGAGCTGAAGAAACTATCGGCACCATGGCCAGAGATGGTGCCAAAGCAGGTGCAGTCATAGGAGCCAATGTCAGATCCAAGGACGGCACCGAAGTCAGTGGTGCTGAGGTTGGAACTGAAAAAGGGGTGAATATCATGGATGGCACCAAGGGAGAAGATACAGAGCTTGGTGCCGAGAAGGTCTGCGCTGAGGGTGCCGGCGAAGCATGGAGCTGACTTGGTTCTGTAACTGACGGAGATGCAGGAACTGAGTGACTCCATTTTTCCTTATGTTTGCTGGTCTTTGGAGGGGGTGACACCTCCGACCAAGACAGAGCCTCCAAAAAAGGTGTCTTAATTAAACCTTTTAAAATAAGCTTATTTTTACATTCTGCTAGTGTACAATTATTAAAACTAGCACAAATGTCACAGTCAGCTTTAATATGATCCACACCCAAACAGTAGACACAATGAGAGTTTCCATCCGAGTTGGGCATCTTACACCCACACTTGTCACACTGTTTAAACCCCAACTTAGCTTTGTCTAACATAGTAAGGCAACAAGGCTATCCTAATAGAAAAAAAACAAAAGAAGGGAGAGTAAAAAAATTAGAGAATAACAACGATGGTATTTAAAAAATACCACAAGTGGTAAGGAAGGGCCTGCCAAAGGCAGGCAAGAGGGACAGTACCAATAATGGTAGAAATACAATTACCAAGGTAAAGGGTAGGGAATAGAAGTAGGTTATAGGCGACAGAGAGAAAAGGCTAATTTGACTAAAAAATAAGAAATTTTGAGGGGAAACTATCTTAAAAATTGCAATTTTCCACTTAGCTTTGAGCGAGATGGCTACCACGTCTGACGAGGAATGTGGCAAATGAGATCTGGAGCACCTAGGAGAGGGGCATTACGGGCAGGTCTTAGCTGAGAGTGTTTGGCTGGCATGAGCTTGGAAATGGCCGTATCGGTTCCGAGAATGGAACCGAAGTCCTATTTGTAATGAATAAACAAAGATTTACAACATCAGATGTGAAGCTTTCTTACTTAGCTTGTGACATCATGCATTCTATGCATTTAGATCAGATTACATTACATCTAATGTGTATATGCAAGCCTAATTGTGAATGTCAAGTCTCTGATTGGTTACTATAGCATAGTAGGCTTCTTTTACAAGAATTATGAGCTACACTGTCTGCAAACATATCCATGGTTCCCTTTTAATAATAGTGACTATATTTTGTGATCACATATATACAGAAATGTAATTTTGTCTTGTAAACAGTTAATTATAGCCACTATTTCTAGTGAATATACTGGAGATTTTTATAAATAGATATTTATAAATAATGGTCCTATGCAGTTAGCAAGTGTTTAGTATAGGTTTATACATTTACACGAAATGCTTATGACTAATGGTAATAACTGTAAGGATAATCAAACACCATACTAAATCCTAGCAAATATATGTATGAATAATGTTGATTGAACTATAATTACTTTGCATTTAATATGCTGATTTCCTTATTGTATCCTAGATATTATTTATATTTCAGGTGTCATGTTTTCAGTTATTATAAAGCCATGTTTTTACTATATTAGCACTTTATGGCAGGGAAAGAGCTCAGTAATATCTATGACTTGTGATAACACAACAAACAAGTTATGAGTTTCAGTATTACCCTATTACTATGGTAGATATTTACAGCTGTCTCTAGCTTAGTTTTGTCTTTGAGTCATTCACTTTTAAGACCAGTTATCCATAGTAAGTTTTATATAAATAATGTTTTTTTATTAATTTTTGTCATTTAAACTGATGCCAGTTAATTATTATTGATTTTAGTCAGTTATTTAAACATCTGCTATTCCAAAAGTTTAGAAGTTATTTAAGGACAAATAAGTCTTATGGAATATTTCTAAAAATCTGTTAACATCTTTTGGGAATGACACACTCACTTTGTGCTAACACCCAATTCTCGTGAAGTTTTTATTTAGTGGGAGTTTGTCATGATAAAATTTATTCAGAGGGCAAGTAAATACAAATGCTAAATGATTCTTTGATTTGTTCTGCCATTTTGAAGTTTTTATTAGCACTAATACAGATGACATGCTTAGGTATTTTGAGTAATCATTTAGATTGTTAATAAAGCTAATGTTTCCTTAGTCTATTAAGCACTAAATTCAGATTATATATATCCTAATATGTTTGCTTCCTTAGTGAATAATTACTGTATAAATGTTTAATGTTTCTAATAATAGTGGATGTAACTCATCACTTAAAACCTAACTGGAATCAATATCTGATTAGTTGTTTATCACTGCTATTTTTCTCTTAATTTATAATATATTCTCCATTTTTTTACTTTGTTTTCATGGGCTCGAACAAACAAAGGTTGATAGGTAGTCTAGCATATTTAGTTTTGTTCGTTAGACTAGGAATGTACCTCATTCCATGTATAGGGTGTATTAAAGTTTATATCAGAGTGAAATAGGCAATTTTTTTGTTATTTAACTGTTTTTCTAGTTTTGAAATGCCTGCCACATTTGTTTTACTTTTATCTTTCATGGGTGAAGTTATTTGGATTGAGATAAATACAAAAAAAACAACTGATATTATATTGTCTATTCAGGAAGAGTATTATGTATACAGGATTCTATTAATATAAGTTCCTTTATTATTTGTTATCATTAAATAATTCTGATATGGATTTAACTTTGCTATCTTTAAATACTAATGGCTTAAAAAACCCATATAAGAGAGCCAACCTACTGAGGTATCTTAAATTAAACAAGGCTCAAGTAGTTTTCCTCCAAGAGACACACTAAAATAAATGCCACATTTATGTTTGACCCTAAGGAATACACAATACTTGCTCAATTTTCTTATAAAAATAAGAGCAGTAACAATTCTATGGAAAAAGACTTTCTTAAATCCCCAAATCATTTACAAACATGTAGATAATGATGGACTCATGGCCTTAGTTATACTTAAGTTTAATAATATAATTTGAACCCGGGTTAATTTATACTGGTTCCCAGGTATGAGGGTTGGACTAGCTAAGAAACACTTAGACTTTATTACAACTACTTCTAAAGGTAATATTATACTAGGAGGTGATTTCAATTGTATCACAGATATTACAGAAACTACCAATAGGAAATCTCCTAGACTAGCGAAGCAAAAAAAAGAAGCATAGTGTCTACTACGTGAAAGCGCTAACCTTTGAATAAAGAAGATTTTCCATACAGAAAGGCTGTTTCTTGGTTTCTACAACAGAGGTATTTAGCTTCCAGTGGTGTCACCTTCTGCATGTGTGGAAGGTGCTTCATATATCAGCTGCAGTTTGTTCTTCTTGTTAAATCTCCTAGACTATTGTACTCAGCCAAACAGTTAAAAAAATGGACAGAAATATTTAAATTAAAGGATACATTTAATGCTATTCTCACACCAGGACTATAGACATTGTACCCAAACTAGAATAGAAAAAATTTATATCTCACAAGATCTTTATTCTAAAGGGCGGCCATGGTGGTGCAGCAGTTAGTGTTGCTGCCTCACAGCAAGAGGTTCTCCGATTCAATCCTCGTCTGGGGTGCCTTCTGTGTGGAGTCTGCATGTCCCCCCTGTGGTCGCGTGGGATTCCTCCGGGTGCTCCGGTTTCCTCCCACATTCCAAAGACATGCTGTAGATGGATTGGACACTCCAAATTGGCCCTAGGCGTGAGTGTGTGCATGTGTTTGCCTTCTGTGGTAGGTCGGGTTCTGGGCTGGCAACTCGATACTATAAAATTCCACTGCCAATCATGAGTGGACAGGTGATCAGCTGTGGCTACCCCTAACTGGGAAAAGCTGAAAGAAGAAGAAGATCTTTATTCTAAAATCTTGAATTTTTCAATACAACCTTGTGCCTTTTCAGATCATAATTCCCTGTTGTTAACAATACACTTGGAATTCAATCAATTTAGTTATTTCTTCAATGATTCCTTCATATATCACAAAACATAAGACTTTAAATCTTGGATAACCACTGAATTTCAGCTTTTCTTAGAGATTAACTATAAACCTGAAGCAAACACAATTATGGTTTGGGATTCTCTTAAGGCCTATCTATATGGTAAAACCATTAGCTGGTACAAAATATACATTAAAGAATGGGATTCAGAGTTACAGCAGCTCCAAAATCAAATAGTATCTCTTAAATCTAATAAAAACTTAATTGCTACAGATAATAAGAGGAAAATAGAAGAAGCAAATATGAAATATAATGAAATATTATCCCATAAAACTAATTTAGCTATGGAAAAACTGAAATTAAATTCTTATGCTACCTTTTTTAAGCATCTTCATAACCCATCTATGAAAGTTTAGATACAACGAAAAATTAATAATATTGATAGTATCTTTAATGAGGGAAAAGGAAAAAAGTCTCGGACATAGCGGACATTCTGAAGGCTTTTAATTTTCAATATGTAGAGCATCATAAAGATAAAAATAAGTACAAATGAATGTGAGAAGTTAGAGAATATAGTTTCCAACATAACAAGAATTCCTGAGGAACTTAAGTTAGATCTACAAAAAACTATTTCTCAAAAGGAAATTATAGATGGGATTAAAGGAAGTAAGTCTAATAAAGCACCTGGAATAGATGGCTTAATTATTGAAATTTATAGACTATTCCCTTCTTCTATAATCTCTCTCCTACATAAAACCTTTCTTGAAGTTCAAACATTAGCAAATATTCCTCCTTCTTGGAGATATTCTCTAATTTCCCCTATATTAAAAGAGAATAAGGACCCTAATCATTGCAACTCATATAGACCAATTTCTTTGTTGAATAATGATTATAAACTATTCATGTCAATTATGGTCAATAGATTGAAAATACCCATATCTAAAATAATTAATGAAGACCAAACTGGTTTCATATATAACAGACATACACAGGATAATATTAAAAGAGTATTAACTCAGATAGATTACCTCAATAGAGGAAACCATGAAGCATTGATAATAGGTCTAGATATTCAAAAGGCCTTTGACTCCTTAAATTGGGGTTATTTAAAGTCTTACAGTTATTTTGATAAATAAAAACTATGAAAATAATATAGCATATGTCAAATTAGGTCCCTTTACTTCCAAAGCAATCCAAATCACTAGAGGTACTAGACAAGGATGTCCCATGCCACCTATCCTATTTGCTCTAGCCATAGAAATACTTGCCATTTTAATATGTAATAACCCAAAGATAAGAGGTATAAATATATCTGACCAATATATTTCTAAAATAATGATGTTTACTGATGATGTCTTACTTACCTTACCCAACTCTAAGGAAGTGTTAGGTGAAGTGGATATAGTAATAACAAATTTCCAAAAAATCTCAGGACTCTCCTTCAACAAATCTAAATCAAAGTATTTATTATTAAATAAAAAAAAAGAACATACATGTTCCAGTTAATCATATTATTGGAAACCAAGTTTCAACTCTAGACTATTTAGGAATAGTCCTAGGCAAGAATATAGAGGAAACCTTGCAGCTTAACTATGCTAAAGCCATAAACTTAATCCAGACATTAATACGCAAATGGAATAATTTGTTTACAACATTTGATGATAGGTTACAACTGACAAAAATGGTTTTGTTACCTAAATTATTCTACATAGCACAAGCCCTTATATTTCCACCAAGAAAGAAAATCCTTAAAGAAATCACTTCAACTCTGATGAAATTCCTATGGTACCCCAAAAGAAATAGAGTGGCATATTCTCATCATATCAGAAAATGGGAATAAAAGGGGTTAAAATTCCCAGCGATTGAAACTTATATAAAGGCACCTATAATTAAAATAGTGATGAATTGGATAAATCCTAGATAATCTTCCAATATGAAACAATTATACTCCATTATACCAATGAATGAAAATTATTTATCAAAGAATGCTTTGGTAACTGACAAAGATAACAAGATATGGCACTATTTAAGTTTAAATTTACAGTATATACAACAAAATTAACTAAACTAACACAAACAAACAATATTTTGATGTGTTTAGAAAATTAATTAACACAAATTTAGGTATAAAACTGTGGCATAGATTTTTAATACCATTTACTATTACAAAGAATTTCCCTGATAAAACACATAGAGAGAATTTTGGTTTATGGGAAAATAATAACCTATTTTGTTGGTTGCAATGTATTTAAAACCAACAAGCTTTGAACACACAAAGTATATTGTCAACCTATGGCATATCCCCTAATGACTGGTTGGTTCTTCAGAGTGTCACAGCATACACTAAGGATCTGAATAGAATAATACATAACTCATCCTTCAAAGCCGTACCAAAAATTATAAACTGGATTTTTGGAATTCTATATAATAATATCAATGTTAAGAATGAATTATCATATCTATATAACACTTTAATTATCTATAAGACAGTTCCTAAAGATTCTTACTGTAAATACCTAACTAAAGGGTTTCAAGTATCATTATCAATGGGAGATAAAACAAACATATTATTTTCACTTAGACTAACTTCTTACTCACAATTCTGGAGGTTTTTCATTGGAAATGTCTACACATATCCTTTTTAACACATGAGAAACTCTCAAAAATGAACCCTTCAAACAGCAAGTATTGTTGGAGATGTCATCTGTCACTAATGCTGACTGGTCTCATTTTTTATGACTGTACTAATATTATACCATATTGGAATGAGATTAACAAATTTTTTCAAGCTATCTATACTGATATATTTGTTTTGACAAAGTCTTTAATTTTATTGAATGCTGTTAATAGCAATAATATGAAGAAAGATGACATGTATTTGTTGTGGACAATGTTACCAATAGCCAGAAAATGTATAAATAGAAGATGGAACGCTAATGTAGCACTCACAATGGAGGAATTCCTATCATCACTGAAGAAATGCATACAAATGGAGAAAAGAACTAAAGAGTTAAGAACTTTTCCTAAGCCATTGGTTAATAGCCCGTGGAGGAAAGTTTTTAATTTGATTGATACCCTACAGATGGAACCAAACTCTTCCTATCATAGTTTATATATTAACTTATTATTTAACTACAAATGTTTTATCTGCATCCTTTTTGTCAGGCTGAATGTAAGTACTGTAACTAGTTATTGAATGTTATGAATGTATTAAATTATTGTGTTATCTCATCAAAATAAAAATCATTTGAGTAAAAAAAAAAGAAATTCATCCTCAACAGCTTAGCCTTGAATATAAATAGATATTTAAAGAATGTAAAACATTATGGAACCAAATGTTACAAATATGCAGATGACCTTGTTAAGACTAGATCTTAAGTTTCAAAAATTATATTTATTGACAAGTCCTGTATATCAATAACTTAATTCAATACTAACCCTTATATAGTGTATATTTTATATATTTGTTTTATGATGGCTTATTCTGCATTTTTAAAGTTTTTTTTTTTAAATGTTGTACATAAGATTTTTGTTCACAAAATAAACACATATCATATATAGTACGGTTAAAAGGGAACAACATACCACCCCTCTTAGCAGTACATGGCACTGCGCCATATAATATTACATGTATTGCAAACACTGATAAAATGAGATAGAGTCTACTAAGCCTGTTTAAGAGCTTCAACAAATCTAAGATACATGCCCCAACCTCCAACGTATGTATCCAGGAATTAGAAGCTGCCTTAATTGTTTTAGTTTCTAACACTCCTTCTAGCAACTAATTTTTATCTGTCATCCACCTTCTCCATGAAAAAGCACTTTCCTTTATCAAGAGTAAATTACGGTTTCTTTATCTACCATAGCATTATACCTTATTCTTCCTGTCCAGGGTAATTTCATTATAATGGAAATGGAAGATAAGTGGAAGTGGTGTTCTCTTGGAGTCTATCCTGGAACTACTGTTTTTTTTGGCATCTTTATATCACACATCACAAGAGGTACTGAAAATGTAATCAACCTACCTGCAAATAACACTATGAAAGAAAGGACTGCTGAAAATGTGGGAGCAAGCTTTCAAAAGGGCCAGCTAAGACTAGCAGAGTAAGCTCAGAATTAGCATCTATGGTTTAATGAAGGGAAGTTTTAGATACTTCATTTTGCCCAAGTTCTAATAATTCCAAGGTGAAATACCAGCTGTGTGGTATTACTCTAAAAGTACTAATCAGGAAAAACAATTTTGATATGGTGGTAACAGCAAAAAATGAACCACCAGATAAAAACTGAGAAAGCAGTTACTTATGGAGACAGGGAAAATGAGAGATTGCTCCATGATACTCAAGCAACAAAAAACAAATTCTTCAAAGATACACCACGAAAAAAGCAGTCAGAAGGTGGAACAAAAAAAGCAGTTTTAATCCATCATTTCTGTCCTGGTACCTCGGCAGTTCGCCTTCAGTGGAACACATTTAGACACTTTCACATACTCTTTTTATACATGCATCAATTAAGCAATGAATTAATAAATGAATCAATTTAACAATTCATCAAACATTTTTAACCCTATCCACACTGTGACTAAAATCCAACATGTGTAAGCATGAAAATATTCTCTATTTTATCACAATTTAGAATACAATTTTAAATGTTACATCAATTTAATTTAATTTACTTTAATTTACTTTAGTTTAACTTAACTGATTCATGTCATTATAAATTTCAGGAAAATAGTAACGTATAACTTACATATTAATATTAATATACATGATTAAATATGAAATAAATATATTATAAGATTCAAAATTACTTCACCAATGATTTTCATCCATTTTCTAAATTCATTCCAACAGCAAATAATGTGTGATACCCTATAATCATCCTCTGTTCAAGCTTATTCAAAGCAGTTTGTCACAGTGTGGATAGGGTTAAAAATGTTTGATGAATTGTTGAATTGATTCTTTTATTGATTCATTGCTTAATTGATGCATGTATAAAAAGAGTATGTGAAAGTGTCTAAATGTGTTCCACTGAAGGCGAACTGCCGAGGTACCAGGACAGAAATGATGAATTAAAACTGCTTTTTTTGTTCCACCCTCTGACTGCTTTTTTCGTGGTGTATCTTTGAAGAATTTGGTTTATGTTGCTTGAGTATCATGGAGAAATCTGTTCTTGAAGGAGTTCAGAGTGGTGAGACATTTTCTTTTGCTGAATTGTTGAAGGAGAGAGAACGTAAATGTGCTACTTCTGATTTATGGACTATGGACATTAATGATTCATGTTCTGAAGGTTTTGCACATTTAGAACGTACAATGGCTAAAAAAAATGACTATTTTCTATGATTCAAAATTTCTTGAAAAATATGTGATGCTCAATATCACTCCCAGAGGTTTGCGCATAGATAAACTACCAGCAGGTGGTTTCAAAGAGGATGAGAATGATTTATTAACTGAATGGAGGCAAGCAGCGCAGGATTGCTGTTTAAATTGGTTAAAAATACTTATCAAGAGAAACCAGAGGGATATGGAGAGTTTGCACAAAAAGATAGCAGAGTTGCAACATGATCTCACCAACAGAGCTTCGACTGCAGTCTTTCAGTTAAATTTCAAAAATATTAATGAGAAGTTGAAAAAAGTAGAGAATGATGTTATGGCTAGGAAGAAATCCAAGCTAAACAGAGACATTCAGGACTATGAAAAGAATGAAATTTACAATTGGCCCCGTAGAGGGCGCCGTTTTCAAAAAAATGTTAAAAGACGTGCAACAGGAAGTGAGGAAGCGTCTTCATGCTCCTCATTGGAGACTGGAGGTAGTCGTAAGAGTGTCTCTTTCGAAAGTATTGCAACTGAAGGTTTGGATGGCAATGTAGAGAACCGAAGAGGCGAACAAAGCCATCGGAAGAATTTCCCTAGCATGCAGACGAGGTCTACGAAGAATCAGGGTAAGACAAGTCATTTGTCAGCTTCAAACCAGCTAAAAAACTAAATTTAAACTGTCAGCGTGTTTCTAATGAAACAACGCCATTAGCGGATGAAACTTGTGCTTCGTACAGTACTGTTTGTGCTGCAGCTTCGATCAGTCATGATAAAAACATACTTTTAGAAGATAAGAACAAAAGCTGGAACTAGTCAACTGAATAAATAATATCACCAAAAAGCAGTTCCAAAAGCACAGCTGTAGGCACCAGCACGAATCCACTCCAAAATTGATGTAAAACAGGTTTATTCACTTAAACAGTTGAGCGCTTTCATCATACAATAGACTTCATCAGAACAATGATACTTAATTCATACTCACTTATATATACAAAAAACAATCACCTGACTCTAACCATTTGAGTATTAAAGTGCTAGTGCTACTAATTCATTACCTCCTTTAAATTACAAACACTCCCAATACATATTAGTCCCATGCATTCTGGACATATTCCTCTGTTAAAAAACAATACACAGAAAACACTTATTACATATAACCTTATGTGATTCTTATAAAAACTCATACTAAAAACATCATACTCTAAGGTACTCCGAATATCTTTTAAAAAAACAAACGTCAAATAAAAAAATACAGATAGTGCCACTGAGTCCTAATAGGGTTTTTTTGGTCTATTTATTAGTATACATCATGAAAAACTGCCCTAACCCTTGTAAATATTCACCTTATGTTGCCCAATATGGGTTTAATAGATGTGTGCTCATTTAATCCAGGGTACTCTGATGCATTGAGTTTAATTTGCCATCTCACTTCTTTATCACTGACCATCTTTCTGATGTCCCCTCCCCTCACATTACACTTTATCAGTTCTAATATACCAAATTTGAAATTGGTACATTCCTTATTCTCATTCAAATGTTTCCACAAAGCATTGTTGTCATCATGCTTCTTTATACTATACTGATGGTCATAAATTCTATTACGTAGACATCTTATAGTCTTTCCTACGTAAAAACAGGGACAATGTGAACAGGTGGCTAAATATACTAAATTCTTAGATCTACAATTCCCTTTATGAAACCTAATTCTTGCCTGGTTATAATTTTGCAGCACTATCTCCTGCGTCTCCATGATGTACTGACATTGTGAGCACGTACCACACCGAGTGGTACCTGGGCCTCCAATTCTATCCTTATTCCCAGTTAATTTTCTCTCAAAAAGATGTTTCATATTAAACCCATTTTTATGTACAAAAAATGGCTCCTTCCCCACAATGTTAATAATCCTACTATCTGCTTTTAAGACGTTCCAATTCCGCTGGATGATACGTTTGATATCTCCACTATATGAATCATGTTTCATTACACAAGCTTTCCCAAACCTGTTAGTGGCTGTTTCATCCTTTGACATCCTCTTATCTTGTTAATGTCTAATACCATTTATACCCCCCAACAAGGGTTTATATTTAATTCCCCATTGACTCCTAATATACTCCCTAACATCCTTAACCATACATGGGGGGTACCCCCTTTCCACAAAAAACTGACCTATTTTGCTAAGTTCGCTATCCAAATCGTTCACGTCTGATGTCATCCGTGCAGCACGGATACATTGTCCTTTGACAATGTTCCTTTTTTGGGCCCAAGGGTGATTGCTTGAAAAGTGCAAATAGGAATTGCTAAACGTATTTTTCCTGTATATATTGGACTTGAACTTCCCATTGTGTAATGTGATTAATACGTCTAAATATGAGATGACACCCTTATCCTTGTTATGTCCTTGTTAATGGTAAATTTCAAATTCTCACTACAGGAATTAAGATATAAGAAAAACTTTTCTAATTCGTGTTGGTTTCCCTTCCAAACCAAAAAAATGTCATCTAAAAAATGAAAATAACAAGAAATATACTTAAACCAATTTTTTTAAAAGATATTCGGAGTACCTTAGAGTATGATGTTTTTAGTATGAGTTTTTATAAGAATCACATAAGGTTATATGTAATAAGTGTTTTCTGTGTATTGTTTTTTAACAGAGGAATATGTCCAGAATGCATGGGACTAATATGTATTGGGAGTGTTTGTAATTTAAAGGAGGTAATGAATTAGTAGCACTAGCACTTTAATACTCAAATGGTTAGAGTCAGGTGATTGTTTTTTGTATATATAAGTGAGTATGAATTAAGTATCATTGTTCTGATGAAGTCTATTGTATGATGAAAGCGCTCAACTGTTTAAGTGAATAAAAAAGAAGTTATGTTCTTACCATAACGTTCCATGTTAGTTGTCTTCTTCTCGCCTTCTTCTTGCTGGATGGGTTCGGAGCCGACCTCGGCCCGACTGCCACTCTAAAAGCTCGAGAGTTGGTTCCACCGGCTCGAGGCTCCCCTTATATCCCACAATGCTAGGCGTGAGTTACCTCAGATCTCGTTTGTAAGCTAGGCCCAGCCTATAATAGTAATAGAATAATTAGTAACAAAGTCCACCTCTATAAATAAGGGAGAAGAGAAGGGTGACCTACATCCTGAACCAGGAAATATGCACAGCAGAGCATATACCTAAGTATAGAGGTGGTAGAAAGAGAGGTCACAATCACAACTCCTCTAGGTCTGTCCAGGCCAGGGGCAGGAGGGTGGGCCTAAGAAGAAGGCGAGAAGAAGACAACTAACATGGAACGTTATGGTAAGAACATAACTTCTTTATGTTAAGTTGTCTATCTCGCCTTCATTCTTGCTAGATGGGACCGCGTCCCTAGCACCTTGTCCCGGGTGGCCTAACAGAACAGACTCCTGAGAACAGTGGAACCAAAGTTAGCTCTATGCCTAGAAGCTAAATCCAACTTATAATGAGAAATGAAAGTGTGAGGAGTAGCCCAAGTAGCCGCTGCACAAATGGTGTCAATAGGCAGTCTGTCTTGGAAGGCTAAAGAAGTAGCCAAAGCTCTGGTGGAATGGGCCTTAGGTTTATTAGGCAGCTTTTGGTGTCTAATTTCATATACAAGGGAAATCAAAGATGTTAGCCATCTGGATAATGATACCTTTGAAACTGAAAGTCCCTTTCTGCCTTCTGCATAGGAGACAAACAGCTGGTCAGATTTTCTGAATTGTTTTGTTCTATCCAAATAGTACCTCAATTGACGATGAACATCCAGGCAGTGTAATTTTTGTTCAGACCTATTGGAATATTCTGGAAAAAAGACAGGGAGGTCAATGCTTTGATTTAGATTTGACGTTGAGACTACCTTAGGCAAAAAGGACGGGTTCGTTTGTAAGGATACTCTGTCCTTATGAAACAATAGATAAGGAGGTCGACAGCTGAGTGCTTGAAGCTCTGAAACTCTCCTAGCTGAAGTAATAGCTACCAGAAAGAGAGTCTTCCATGATAGCAATTTTAAAGAACAGGAGACTGCAGGTTCGAAAGGGGGAAGAATCAAAGAAGTAAGAACTAAATTTAGGTCCCAAGGAGAAGGAGGATTTCTTATAGGAGGTCTGAGAAGAAAAACTCCTATCAAAAAGGCTTTGCAAAGCTTGTGGGACATTAAGGCAGATTCAGAAATACCCACATGAAAGTTAGAAATAGCTGCCAATTGAACTTTAAGAGTAGAGGGAGATGAACCTGCATGGAAGAGTTCAGCTAGAAAATCAAGGACTATTTGGATGGAAGCAGTGAAAGGATCTATGTCCCTTCCTTGAGCCCAATATGTGAAGCGTTTCCACTTACTCAAATAAATCTTCCGAGTGGAAGATTTATGGGAAGCTATCAAAATATCTCGAACGGAGTGAGATAATTGAGGAAGCCTGGCTAAGGTTGGAACTGGAGGAACCAAGCAGTGAGGTTCAGAGAGGGGAGGGAGCGATGTAACTGACCCGACTGATGGATCAAGAGATCTGGAACTAGGTCCAGATGCCAAGGTCGCTCCAATAGAAATTGATGTAGAAAGGGGAACCACACCTGTCGAGGCCAGTAAGGAGCAATGAGGATCAATGAGGCCTTCTGAGCGATAGCTTTCTGTATCACTTGAGAGATTAGTGGGAAGGGAGGAAATGCATACAGAAGTCCCCGGGCCAAACTTGGACTAGAGCGCCTCTGCTGGGTTGGCCTGGTAAAGGGAATAGAGTGAAATATTCTCTGCACTTGCTGTTTTGGGGAGTAGCAAAAAGATCACAGCAAGGCTGACCTCACTTGAGGAAAATTTCTCTCACAACAGAGTCTTTCAGAGACCACTCGTGAGGCATGAGGATAGCTCTGCTCAACTTGTCCGCAATTTGATTGGACTTCCGGGATGTGCGTTGCTATCAGAAACCGCTGAGAAGAAATCGCCCATTGCCACAATCTGAGTGCTTCCCGACACAGGGGGTATGACCTGGTTCCGCCTTGTTTGTTGATGTACCACACTACAGACATATTGTCTGTCTGGATTGCAATCATTCCCAAGGGAAGAGAGTCTTGAAGGGCTTGCAACGCTAAAAGCACTGCTCTCATCTCCAGAACATTTATGTGCAAGTGGCATTCGTTTGGTTGCCATGTGCCCTGGACCGTCCTGCCCTGATAATGCCCCCACCCGATCAGGGAGGCATCCGTTGTCAGAGTAGCAACCGGAGGGGGTGGAACAAAGGGTCTTCCCAACAAGAGCTGAGGGGAAGACATCCACCACATGAGATGATTTCTGCACGCCTGTGTGATCATAATGGTGTGGGACATTGGAAGTTGCTGGTATGACCATTGTGTAAAGAGCATCCATTGAAGGATCCGCATGTGGAATCTGGCTAATGGAAGCAGAGGTATGGCCACCATAATTCCCAACACTTTCAGAACTAACCTGGCTTTGATTCTGTTGTTGTTGAAAAGGAGTGAGACCAGTTTGTGAATGTCTGTTATTCTTTGATGTGTTAGTCTCAGACATGTCTACTGTGTCTAGATTTGCGCCTATGAAAGTAATAGTACGACAAGGCGACAAAACAGACTTTTCGCAATTTATTGAAATGCCTAACCTTTGACAAATGCGAAAAGTGTAATCCCTGGCCATCAGAAGGAGATGCTTGGTGGGAGCTGTGAGGAGCCAGTCGTCCAAATATGGAAACACCTGGAATCCTTGTCGTCTCAGGTGAGAAGCTACCACTGCCATGCATTTGGTAAACACCTGGGGGGCAGTGGTGAGACCAAAGGGCAGGGCCCTGAACTGAAAATGACTGGTTCCCAGCCTGAAGCGGAGGAATCTTCTGGAGCGCCTGTTCATTTTTATGTGATAGTACGCATCCTGAAGGTCTATAGAGCACATCCAGTTTCCTTTTCCCAATAGGGGAAGGATGGATTGCAGCGTGACCATCCGAAATCTTGTTTTCTTGACTGATCTGTTCAAGATACTGAGATCCAAAATTGGTCTCCAGTCCCCTGTTTTCTTTGGAACTAAAAAGAACCTTGAGTAGATTCCGGATCCTTGCTGGTCTGCTGGAACTGGCTGAATTGCTCTTTTTGCAAGCAGTTTTGAAATTTCCAAAACCGCTAGATCCCTTTGAGCGGGTGGAACATCTGGAAGGGATTTTTTTGATTGGTTTGGAATGCGAAGAAAGGGGATAGAATAGCCTTCGGAAATGACGGACTGTACCCATTTGTCTTGAGTCAGGGATAGCCAGGCTTTTGGGTACAGTGACAATCTTCCCCCGACTGCCTCTGAAGGTGGGCAGTCGGGCAAAACCTCAGGGATGCTGAAAGGGCTTATCAGAGAAAGCTTCGATTGCCCTGGTTCTGGAGCCCTGCCTCGAGGGCGACGTCTACCATTGTTATTCCCGCCTCTGCCTCTGGCAGGAAAACGACTTTGTGCGTCAGGCGAAGTCCCTTGAGATTGTTTACGGAACCACATTTTCCCACTTTTCTGGCCTTTGGGGTAAGGTCTAGAAGGAGTAGAAAAACGGACTCCGATGGCAGAAAGAGTCTTGCCATCAGTCTCGCACCTAGTCAAGGTTTCTTTCACTTGAGGACCAAAGAGAGATGATCCATCAAACGGGAGTTAGTGAAAGATGTCTTGAAAGGGGTCCGAAATTGCATAGCCGCATCCAGGCATGCCTACGTAAGGCCACACCTGTCACTGCGGCCCTACTCGCTCCATCAGCCGCATAAGAAAGGAGGTGCATGGAGGAGTTGGTTATGGAGTTAAGGGTAGCCAGCTGAGTGTTCATCTTATCTTGAAAACCCGCAGCTGTAGGGTCCTTCAACATGTCACTCGCTTCTTTAATCAAGTCCCTTTGAAGACGAGTGAAATGGCACAGGTAGTTCAGCACGCATAGTAAATGTCGCTGACGAGAACATCCGCTTCTGCACCTGTCCATGGACCTAGATTCCTTGTTAGGTGGATGGACAGGTACTGAAGGATCAGCTAGTTCCTTCTTAGTGGCAGCAGCTACCACCATAGCATCCACAGAAACTCCTTTTGTCAAGAACTGTTTGTCTGCTGGTGCGTTATGAATTTTGAGGGTCTCCTGGGAGTGGGGTCCACTGAATCAGGAGCCGCCCATGCCTTTTAGCAACCACCTGCATGAGGGGGTCAAAGGGACACCCAGGAGGTGGAAGGGCGAGAGCCAAACGCCTCAAGATATACAGATTCATCCTCCGAAGGGTTAAGGGCTGGCCAATTTCCCTCTGCTTCAGGATCTCTAGAATGTCTGCAAAGGAGACATCTTCAGAAGGGGAACGGGGAACCCTCGAATCATCTAAATCTGTGTCAGATGTGATGGACTCAGGTGAGTCAATGTGTTTCCTCTTACACTTCCTCTTCCGAGGGGGCTCTTCTGCCAAATCAGGAGAGGCCTCGAAGAGGATGAAATCCCACAGGGGTTCCTGAGGAGCTGGCTCTCTGCGGTCCGGGATGAGGGAGTGAGTCGACTTGACCTGAGGCACCGTGAGGGAGGGGCGGACGGAGCCGACTGTGGAGTAGAGCCAGGCTCTAACACACTCCGCATGACTTGAACGCACCCCTGTCAGGCAAAGCCAGAGGTCCCCGCCCGAAGCTGAGAACCTCCTCGGCACCGACAGTGATGGCTCCAAGGCCGATGTCGGAGCCGAACTCACCAGCCAAGCCCGAGAGGAAGAGCGGGTCGGACAAGGGTCTGATGCCACTCACCCCTCGAGCCGACGAGGGAAGTCCGATGCCGAGAATCCTCGAAGAAGAAATCGGAGCCGATGACGGAGCCGAAGACACCTGTATCGGCTCCGACCTACCACAGTCTCGGTTCCCGGCCCGAGCTCAACGGAGTCGGAGGAGGAATATATTGATGGACAGGGGCAGGCATCGACTGATGAGTCGGGCTCTGAAGCATTTGGGCCAGTGCCTCGACTTGAGAAGTCGACTCACTACCCTCTGGAGGTCATGATCTGACAGCCTCGATGACCTAGAGGAGTGAGATTTATGGCTCGCTCAGACAGCAGAGGAGATGCTGGAGCCGAATGAACGGAGCCAAGGGATGGTGACCTGGATCTCTTCCTAGATGTCGGCTCGAAGGTCTGGTCGGAGCCGACAAGGAATTTACCTCGGCTCCAGCTGGAGCCGAGGGAACCACAGAAGCTGGGACTCATCGGCTCCAGCCGGAGCCGATGCAGACATAGGTTTTGTAGCTTTAGGTCTCGGCTCAGTAGCTGGAGCCGAGGACCTAGAAGCCTTAGAGGGCTTCCCAGAGACAGAAAGGGAATCCTCAGGCTTAAGTAGACCCCTTAGGATCAACTTATTTTTTCTTTCCTGCAGGACCCTGGGGCTGCAGCCGCATACAGCACAGGAGTCCTGCAGGTGCAAAGGCCCCAGGTAGACACAAGAAGTGTGACTGTCTGTCAGAGACATTTTCTGACAGCACGCATCACACTTCTTGAAGCCTGAGACCTTTGTGTCTTTAGACATCCTAAAGAAGAAAGTGTAATCACACACACTCAAACAGACACACTGATTACACTAATCTTACTTTTAAAACTCAAAAATAAAACAATTAACTAAAGTTTAATTAAGAGTAACACACACACACCACTAGGGGATGGAGAAAGGCCAGAAGGCCCGAGAGAACTTTAAAAGTTCTTGTGGGAAAAAAAAAAATGGGATTTTCCGGAAAACAGGGGTAGAAATCCACTACACTAAGGGAAATATATTTAAACTTAAAAATATAGGGTTTTAAGTATTCTAATTTTACAAAAAATACACTTACCAACAAGCCGGTAGAAAAACCAACACCTCGATGCTGTAGCGGCAAACGAGATCTGAGGTAACTC
Organism: Protopterus annectens; assembly: GCF_019279795.1. Classification (NCBI taxonomy): domain Eukaryota; kingdom Metazoa; phylum Chordata; order Ceratodontiformes; family Protopteridae; genus Protopterus; species Protopterus annectens. The sequence goes on along the minus strand of NC_056744.1, from coordinate 1,039,044,023 downwards.
ACGCCTAGCATTGTGGGATATAAGGGGAGCCTCGAGCCAGTGGAACCAACTCTCGAGCTTTTAGAGTGGCCGAGTCGGAGCCGAGGTCGGCTCCGAACCCATCCAGCAAGAATGAAGGCGAGATAGACAACTTAACATCCTGTTTTACATCAATTTTGGAGTGGATTCGTGCTGGTGCCTACAGCTGTGCTTTTGGAACTACTTTTAGAAGATAGTTATAGCGCGAGTGCTTTTAAGCAATCAAAGCATGGTGTCGATGCTCATCTGGGACTGGCGTTAGTGACTAAAGAAAAGATTACCAATGAATTTAACTTTGTGTATTGCAATAGAGAAAATAACAATGTTTACATTAAATGTGTTTCTGAAAGTGCTCAAAACGCTAGCGAAACTGATGATGTAATGATGTTTGAATGTACTAATGATTTTGAATCGCGTTTTGAACACGCAAATGGTAATAATGATGGAAAAGATGATGGAATGAATGACATTTACTCTGCTAATGTGGGCTTGAATGTGATTAACCTTTCTGATGTGGTTTTATCTGATGAAATGCTTAATGTTTTGTTAAAGGGTACAAAATTTATACCCACCAGATTACCTTCTTTTGCAGACATATTTATGGATGTTAAAGACTTTGTTCGCAAATTAAACCTGAAGGTTCATTTTTATGAGAGAGAAAAATGTTCTGTAACTGAAAGTGAAGTGTTATTAGATGACTCTCTTCTAAATTTGAGTATATATGATTATGAAGGTTTAATACTGGATGAGGGTGGGGATGCAGACACTTTTGAATCTTTTTTGGAAGTTGATGCTAGCACTGAGGAAACCTATGGGCGGGGTTATGGTCACATTGATGTCCCTTATTTTCCGGGTGACAGTAATTTTATTCCTCCTAAAAAATCACAGGCCATAAATGCTTTTGAACATGTTATGCTTTCTAAACTTGAACAGGCTTACAAGTCATTTTGTATGAATGAAAAGGTTTTTAACCTGAGTAAGGATGAGTGGTTGGCCCTCAAAGCATTAAGGATGAAATTGGACAGAGTTACTGTCAAACTGGCCGATAAAGGGGGCAATTGGGTGATGATGAATATTGAAAAATATGAAGGCATTGTTAATAATTTGTTACTGGAAGATACCTATGTAAAACTAAACAATAATCATTTGTCATCATATTCTGATGAACTTACTGAACTATTGGAAAGAGGTGAAAGGTTAGGATTTTTCACAGGAAAAGATGTGAAAAAGCTTTTGGTAAGGGAACCTCGTCACCCACTTATTTATATCATTCCTAAGATCCATAAAAATGTTGCTAACCCACCAGGAAGGCCCATTATTTCAGGAATTGGTTCTTACATTGAGAGAGTTAATTGTTTTTTGGATTTTCATCTTAAAAAGTTTCTTCCTAAAGTGTGCTCCCATGTGAGAAATACCCAAGATGTTTGTTTAGCTTTAAAGAGGTTAAAATGGGAGAAAGACTATTATTGGGCAACAGTTGATGTTGCATCATTATATACTAACATCAATAAAAGATGGGGTTTAGAAGCAATGCATAGGATGATGGGTGAAGGACCACGCACAATGTTTTTGTTAAGTTTATTAGAATTTAGTTTGACGCATAATTATTTTTTGTGGAAAAAAGATTTCTTTTTGCAGACAAAAGGAACTGCCATGGGTGCAGCTTTTGCACCCACGTATGCGGTAATTTACATGGGAGAATTTGAGAAAGAATTCATGTTCCAGAAAGCCTTTTTTGTTAATAATGTAGTATTTTTTAGGCGTTACATAGATGATTTAATTTTTGTTTGTAAGGGTGAGATATCTTTGTTTGATCAGTTTTTGGTTGATTTGAATAATCATGGGTTAGAATTTGTAGCACACATATCACGGTCCAATATTCCTTTTCTTGATGTAGAATTCTATGTAGGAACTGCTGGTTTGGTTCAACACAAACCTTTTAGGAAACCCACATCAGTTAATAATTTTCTGCATGCCAGCAGCATGCATCCTCCTCATTTAATCAAGGCCTTACCAGAAGGGGAGTTCAAAAGGAATTTGAGAAACACTTCAGATAAAAGGCTTTGGGAAAAAGTTTGTGATGGAACTCTAGATAGACTTTTATCTCGAGGATATGATTATAATCAGCTCTTAGATATAAAATGGAAATTGTGTGGAACTCAAACATTAAATATGAATAGATATGTGAATAGTCATAACTTTGACTTTAAATCTGAATTGGATAAGATATTTTTCGTGTCGAGGTATTCCTTTTTTTCTGATACAATGGAGAAAATTATAAGAGGGTTGTGGCATGTTGTATGCGAAGATTTAACAGTTGGTCATCTTTTTCCAAAGCACATCACTTTCTCTTATAAAAGGTATCCAAATTTAAAGGAAATACTAAATAGAAAATTTGAACCCTTGGTTGATGGCAATGTTGGGATGCATAGTTGTGGCCGATGCTCAGTTTGTGACAAAATCAAAAACATGCATGGGGTTAAAATAAATGGAAAGAAATATATGGCGTTTGAGAGATTTGATTGTATGTCTTTTGGTGTAGTATACATTTTGGGATGTGACTGTACACCGCCTTTGTGGTACATTGGTCAGACCACCAGGAAGGTTAAGGTTCGCATTTTGGAGCATTTGAGTGACATTAGGAGGGGTAATATGGAGAGTCCAGTAGCCACTCACTTTTGCAATACACATAATGGTAACATTGAAGGTTTCAGATTCAGTGTACTTGCCAGACCTCATTTGTGCATAGGAGATTTTAAAACTGCTTTGAATAAGCTTGAACAGAGGATGATTATAGGGTATCACACATTATTTCCTGTTGGAATGAATTTAGAAAATGAATGAAAATCATTGGTGAAGTAATTTTGAATCTTATAATATATTTATTTCATATTTAATCATGTATATTAATATTAATATGTAAGTTATACGTTACTATTTTCCTGAAATTTATAATGACATGAATCAGTTAAGTTAAACTAAAGTAAATTAAATTAAATTGATGTAACATTTAAAATTGTATTCTAAATTGTGATAAAATAGAGAATATTTTCATGCTTACACATGTTGGATTTTAGTCACAGTGTGGATAGGGTTAAAAATGTTTGATGAATTGTTGAATTGATTAATTTATTGATTCATTGCTTAATTGATGCATGTATAAAAAGAGTATGTGAAAGTGTCTAAATGTGTTCCACTGGAGGCGAACTGCCGAGGTACCAGGACAGAAATGATGGATTAAAACTGCTTTTTTTGTTCCACCCTCTGACTGCTTTTTTCGTGGTGTATCTTTGAAAAATGAGAGATTGCCAATGTGCAGATCTTCTGAAGGACGAGATGAAATAATACATACAGTTCTGCTTCTAAGACACAGATAAGGGGATCAAGCTCGTCAAGATGGATAAAGAAAAGTTTACAGGATAATAAGGATAAACTCTCACATGAAGATAATTGAGTAAGTGGAGACATGGTGCAGATGTACAAGATGCTCAGGGGAACGAGTTATGGTATTCACCTCGACAGAAAGGATGGGGAGAGCTACATTATTTTACACTAGAAATGAACAGTGATAGGGGCATCATATGTGCAAGTAAGACATTAAGGGTAATTTACTGTGTAGCTGCAACAACAGAAAGAAAATGGTTACTCTATTCTGTCCTGCCTGTGTTGCTATCATCTTTTAGTTACTCCTCTGTTGCCCCATTTCTTACCCAATCATTAATTTAATGTCTTTTTGAAAGAAATAGTAGCTTAACAGTCCACGTACCTCTCTGGTAAACTGCTCTACTAGTCCATTACTCTTCTTTTGAAAAAGTACTTTTAAACGTCTGGTTTGGCCTTTGTGGTCTTAATAGAGTAGGCATGCCTCCTCTATGTATACCATGACCTACATTCTCTCCTCTATCTTAGTTTTCCCTTGTGCTTTCTTCAGCACTACGACTTCTCTTTCCCTAAAAGGCCTCCAGCAGTTGTGCTCCAACTGTAGGCTAAACAGTTGGAGCCTAAACAGTGTCCAACAAAGCATCATCAGCATCATGTGTTTGACTCTGTGCTCCACCATGAATATATGTTCAGTTTTAGATTTTTCTTCATTGTCTTCATTTCCATTATAATAACCCCAGTTATTTGCCGTGTGCTGATTTTTAAGTCTGTCTCATCCATTTGCTTATTCTGCTCTTTTGTTCTTGTTTCTGAGGTGTAGCACCACTCATAAAGATATCCTAAAGTGAAGCTGCCACATTTAAAACATTATTCCCCATTCCCTTAAGACCCTCATCAAGGTAGGCCCTGTCTATCACTTAATTTTAAACATTGCTTTCATCTATAAACAGATTAATACTGTTAGTGTCTGAGCTGACCCTCAATCTTATTCCTGCTTCCTTTTTTATTCCTTTCTTTTCTTTCTTGCCCCCTTCCTACCTGCTTCCCACTAGTGCTGCCTCCTGCATGACCACACCCATCTTTGTAACCCATCCCACACCTGCCTGTTTTCCTCTACTTTTTTCTTAGATCATTTTTCTGCCATTACATCCCTGCAACCAAGTCCTAATCTCATATTAAGACCATTCTCTCTCCCTCCTGCCTAACATCAAGAGGGATTTGAGAGAGGATGATCATAACCATCAGCCGACAGGGATAATGAGGTATTTTGCTTAGAGCTTGTACAGTGATGATACCATAATATGGGGCCTGTGCTTCCATACATGTGACTGCAGCACTAGTCACTGTTTGGCAGACCACAGAGCATATCTTTAATGAATGAACTGCATGCCTTCACATGCCATCTTCACTGGGGCTGTAAGTACAGCAGACTGAGCCTTCACCCTCTGCCAAAGCAGAGTAGATATCTGAATACATGAAATGCATGCCTTTGCTCACAATCTGCCATGTGCAAGGGTACTGCAAATGATTGAGCCACCTCCCCCGTCCCTCTCTGCTTCCCTGTACAACTTTGACTACTTTTTCCAGTATCCAATTAATCCACCAAGTCCTAGCTGCTATGATCTTATTGCTCCCTCCTGTGCAATCTCTCTCTGCTCCTTTCCTCTTCCATCAGGGACGGACTAGCCAACCAACCATCATTTTTACTTCCCAAATCCATCACTGAGGCTCCCAAATCTCCTGCAAACCCCATAACACCTGTTCACTCCAAAGCTCCTTGCTTCACATGATCCCTAGATCACATCATGAACACCTTACCTACCTTTCCTTCTTCCAGTGTACCCTCCTACATTCAGCATGTTTCTTCTTATTAAATTCCATTTATTTCAGCTTCCTGGCATGCAGCTCAGTCAACATATCCTTTATTCTCCTAATGCTGAACCTGCTAAATTACTGCTTGGTCCCTTCATTGCTTGCTTTCCTACATGTCATGCCCTCTCTCTCCCTTGCTGTCTTTTTCTGTTCTCTTCCTTCCCTCAGTGACACAGCACTCTCTCCCTCTCTTTTCTCTCAATTCCCTCAGTCTCAAAGCATTACTTCAAAATTAATTAATCTACCCAACCCTGATTAACAGTGTCTTATGCTCTGGCATAGTATTCTTTGCTATCTTGCACCTATAAAAATGATATCCCACACTGTCATTCACTCCTATATGAGTAGCTGGATCCCCTTCAGTTAACCGAAATGCCACAATGCCGAAACACAAATCACCGACACCAACAGACCGACAACACACCATACATGCACTAACCGGAACCCAAACCCTAACCCTAAGGTCCGACACAACCTTGCACCCTACCCCCCCCAGCACCCTAACCTAAACCCACAACCCACCTCGGCTGATCCGTCACTGTCCCTTTACACCCTACCTGCACCTACCCTAACCCTAACTAACTTTAACCCACCCCTAAACCCACAGTCCGGCACTACTCGCGACACACACCCTCTGCACCTACCTCCTAACTTAACTTTAACTCACCCCTTTAAACTCCACACAGTCCATCACTTCGCGACACCCTAACTCACTTAACCCGCCTAAAACTACAGTCCTCACTATCGCGACACCCACCTGTCCGGCTCTGTCAACACTAAATCTCCCCTCTATCGCTCGCGACACTTACCGAAACTGTTCGGGCTCACCTTGTCAGTCATCTGTGTTGTCGGTGATTTCGGCCAACGGATTCCCTTTGAGGAAATTATGAGATTTTGGGCATCTAAAGGGGATCCAAGTAGCTTGGGGCACTTTTAGATAGCTCTCAAAAGCACTGGTTGGTTCTGCTTCTAGTCAATATTTCAGTGTGATAATAACATCAGTCTAGGTGCTGTCCTTTCTGCTTCTACTCCTGTTTACCCCACTGCTTCTGCTGCCATACTACTGCCCACTGACTGATCTGTAGGAAATGTAAGCTGAAACGGGGACTGAAACTTGTGGGAGCTAACCTATTGGTTGCCTCCAGCATCTTTCATTTGTGTTAGCCGATAGAGACTTTCAGCTATGTGGGAGCTCCTGCACCCTTCCCAACTAAAATTTTCCCTGTGGCTTATTCTTATAGTGTCCCTAACACCACCAACATACATCGGTAGTCCTGCTTCCAGAAACAGTGCTTAGAAAAAATAAATAAATAAATAAAATTAAAACCTGTGTTAGAGTCTGAAAATGGTAAGGATCATTTTGAGCTAAATACCTTTCCTCCAGCCTCACTTCTGTTATTGCTCTAGCTGTTTCACTTCTTTGTGCTCACCTACTCTCTCTTCAGTAGCCCTCTCCTGTTGCTTCAATGGGTTACCACAAGCTAGCACAGGTAAGTTTCTAGTATTGAATACCTATCTACATCATAGCTTTTTCGGTCACCCTGTTTGGTATGTAGGGACTGTTAGCTCCCTCTTCAGTGAAATAGCAACTCACCTACAGGCCATCTCATTCATTCATTCCACTTATCAAGGATTTTCTGCTGTTTCTGCTAGGAGCTTGCCATCCATCATGGATCCTGGTTCCAAGCTATATCCAGTAAACAAAAAAAGCAAAACTTATCAGGCCTTTCCTCCACTCTAATAATATTATAGCACAGTTTATACCAAAGTCCATGTGTGCTGTTTCTGCTGGCTTCTTCCTACTGCTGCTAGGTTAGCCTTTTTTCATATTCCTTACAGCTGCTTTCCTTTCGGTGATCCTCTCTTGCTGATCAGGAAATGTATTAGTAACACAAAAGAGTAGGTACTAATAGTCAGCAAGCACAAACTAAGGTTAAGTAACAAGTATACTCTCAAGGTGGCTTAAATCACAATCATATGCCATCAGAGCATCAGTGAGCTCATTATCAAAGGAAACTGGCAGTAAGGCAAACAGCAACATTTCCACTTGCATTCCTGATACATAAAATATACTTGAATTACTGCGAATGACTAGCCAACAAACTTTCTCTTATTAGGCACTTTTCTTGTATTTCCTGCATAGTGCTTTTTTAGGCAATGCCAAACTGAAAGTACTTCTGACATAGCAAATCAAAACCAATGCTCAGTGCTAGGAGTCTAAACAAAAAACTCCACTTCCTAGAAGCTCTCTTTATCCTAGAGCAGTGATGGCGAACCTATGGCACGCGTGTCAAAGGTGACACACACCACGTTTTGGGTGACACGCAAGCGATCACCAACACCTGAGTTACCCAAGACACTGCTTTTGCATTTGTTGCTTATGTGAAGTGCACTGAATTATTTCTGTCAGGAGCTTTTGACACGCCAAACCCAAAAGCTTCGCCATCACTCCCCTAGAAAATGCTGACATCTGTGCAGTCACTGAGACATGGCTTAAAGCCACAGAGAGCACACCAACAGTGCTAGGTTATGATGCCTTCCACACATTTAGGCCAGCTACTTCACAGGCAGGGACTAAAGGTGGGGATGTCTCTGTTTACATCAAAGATAATTATACTTCAAGGCTGGTCAAACAGGACAATGCACTTGAGCTGCTCCATGTTCAAATCACCTTAGGCAAAATCCAATACCTCTTCCTTGCAAGCTATTGGTCCCGCTCTATGACCCAGGAAACCCACACATTGTATTTAAACTTATTAGAAACACTAACCATCCAACCCAACACCATATTCATGGGTGACTTTAATTACCCCACTATTAACTGGGAATCCTATATGACACCAAACATACATGCACAGAGATTCCTGGATTTTGTAAACACAAACTCCCTGGACCAGATAGTCAATACACCAACCAGGGGTGCAACCATACTGGATCTAGTCTAATATGGGAGAGTGCTGCACATGCCCTGCTGTAATGCCTTCCCTGGTAAGGTCAGACCACAAAATGGTCTCCTTTGAAGTAAAAATAAAACCTGGACACCAGCTAAACCTGGAATATTCAGGAACTATTCTAAGATCAACTTCCTGCTATTAAGTGAGAACCTGGCAACATTTCAACCACCATAAACCCTGAGAATACTTCTGCCTGTGCAGAACTGTTCACAGAAACCCTGTGCAAGCATGTTAATAGCTGCACTGAGGCAGCTGTACCCACCAGGAAGAAGTACAGAACTAACTCAAAAAACAAGCCACCCGGGTAGAATCACAAAATCAATAGGCTGCATAACAGAAGGAAGAAAACCATGGCAAAATTTAGAAGGTGCAGCACCCAACTGGACAAAAGCACTCTCATCAAACTGAACAAACAACTCAGGACAAATAAAGTCTACCAAAGCCAAATTTGAGTTAAGTTTCCTCTCCCGGGCCAAGGGCAATCACAAAGCATTATTTAGCTATGTCAGCAACCTCAAAGGCAATACAATATTGTGTGCAGAGCTCATTGTAAATGGAGCCACCTATACTGAGCCAGAAGACATAACAAACCACCTGGCTGATAAATTCAGCTCCAGTTTTACCCCTCACTCCCCCTCAACATTCCCTCAGGAAATATCAAATATAACTCCCCCTACTATCACTAGGGAACAGGTCCTTAATGCTCTCTCTTAGACCAAGAACACTGCATCAATGGGCACAGACAATATCCCAGGATGCCTTCTAAATAGCATGAAACATGACCTATCAGGGCCTCTGGAATTACTATTTAACTGTAGCCTCCAAACAGGTTTCATACCTCATGAATGGAGAAAGGCAACAGTCATCCCTATGCACAAAGGTGGGCCATCTACAGACCCTGGAAAGTACAGGCCCATAAGTCTCACTAGTCTTATATATAAACCCATGGAAAGAATTATCATGGAGATGATCAATAGAGATATAGTAAACCTCCAGACACTGGACCCAACCCAGTTTGGTTTCATCAAGGGTAGATCATGCCTACTCATCCTGGTGGACTTCTTTGAAAAGGTCACCAAAGCAATGGATGCGGGCAAAATTGTTCACACTCGCTACTTTGACCTGGCCAAGGCATTTGACACAATACCCCACTCAGGCATTGTTGATAAACTCAAGAGTTTAGGTACAAACCCGTATGTCACCCGGTGGATAGCCAACTGGCTCACAAACAGGACTCATCAAGTTAGAATTGTGGACTGGGACCAGTCACAAGTGGAGTCCCTCAAGGATCAGTCCTTTGACTGCTCCTTTTTGGCAGGAAGCTAGAATTGAGGAGTCCACCTCTACAAAGAGGCCAGTCACAAGTGGAGTCCCTCAGGGATCAGTCTTTCTACAGCTCCTTTTTGGCATTTATTTCTTAGAAGTCAAGGCTAATGTCAGTGGTCTCTAGCTGACTAAATTTGCAGATGATCACAAATTAGGAGCTGTTATTGAATCTCACACTGACACAAATATTCTCCGGGAGGGGCTGATACAGACAAACAACTGGTGTCAGAGCCATGGACTAAAACTAAATACCAAGAAATGCATAATAGTATCCTTTGGGAAGTCATCCATCCCTGGTAACAATCATATTGACAACACATCTCTTAGAGTTGACCCAGTAGTCAGGGATTTAGGGACACACATAGATAGTAATCATGTGTCTACAGTGATGAGGAAATCATTCTATGTTGTGCAACTTATAAACAAAGGTATGGCATCTAGGTCCAAGGAAGTAATTGTTCCACTGTAATACTGCAGAGAACACACCATTCAAAAGCAAAGAGATGCTGAATGATCAGACGGCAATGTGTAGTATTCCCAAACTGTACAAGAATGTGGATCTCCCACTTCTAATAGCTGAATTATTGGCTGTCATATTCCACCGTTCTAAATTTTCCAGTATATATGAAATGATACGGCAGAAAGTGTCAGTGAAAAAAAGATGATAACAGTGACTGGTAACTTCTGGAACCATCCAGAAACTGCAGAACAGTTGTATGCACCTCGAGCAAGCTGCTACAAAATTGTGCGGCTGCTACGAGTCATATATATGTTTATTTCCAACTTGTCAGCATCGTAGTATGTAACATATTGGTTTTGGAGAAATGGTAATGCATCTTTAAGTGCGTGATGTAATCTGTGGGAACACTCTCACAAACAGGTAATTAGGAAACACTCTGTTGGATGGCAATTAAGTTATAATTGCTCATTGCTGTTGTATAAAAGTAAGTAGCATGAAGAGGATGAAGCGAGGGATTAGTCCCTCAAATGATGGACCATCTGAATGAAAATCCTGGAATATGGTTTGTGACAGCCTAGTTGGTGTTAACCTGTGGTGTGCTCTTTGTGAAAAGTACTTGATTGCAGAGCTGGAAACTGGGACTGAGAATAACCTGCAGACCTGAACTTTCTTGATTTTCTAAGAAAGCCTGTATCCCTGAGGAGTTGTGTGGAATGAATACTATTAAAGTAACTGATAGTCCTGTGCTTGCTTTGTTTTAAACTGGAAGCCAAGAGAGTAGTTATTTTGATTTGGTTCACTCTGAAACCCCAGAAAGCAGCTATTTTGATTTGTTGGACTATAAGTATACCTCTTAACCTCTTAGAGCAAGAAATCTGGATAAAGCCATAAATAAAAGTGGGATGATGGCCCAAAAATAGTGACTTTTTTAAAATATTACTTTTACAAACTTAAAATGTTGATAGAATAACAGGTTTTACGTTAGCATGAATTTTTTGAATAGTATGAAGTCTGAAACTCAAATGTCTTTCATTATTTTTAAATTTCTACCTTTAGTGATTTGCCACTAATTTGCTACAAACCACAGTTTTATAGAAAATGGACCAAAGATATGAGGCAAAAACCTGGACATTCTGCAAAAATCTGTAAAGTTGAAAGGTATGAATAAGTAATTACTGAATAAATCTATGCTGAACATATGCCCAACCTCCAGGGTCTCCTTAACTTTACACTGGTGGAGATTGTGTGCAAATGGTCACAGCCTTGCCAGTTTTCAGATCCTTTCATGACCTCTGCTGACAAATGCAAACTACATGTAAGCTACTATACACCCTGCAACAATGGAATTGCTGTTTTCCTAGCATGGTTTTCTCGTCTCCAAACATGGATTTGATGATTCAGAGATTTGTGGAGTCATAGGTACTGTAGGTACTGATCAAAATCTGGTACAAATACAGCAGCAACTAGTTATGTTGTTCATACTAGTTGAAATTCTTAAGACTATGACAGCTAGGAAGAAACTAATTAGACAGGATGACTTGGAGTCTTATTTAGTGACATTTGAGTGCTATGCAACAAAGAGAACTAGAAACAAGCTGATCAGGTGGCATCCTTGTCAGCCTATCTGGCAGTAAAGGCCTTGAAAATATACATGAATATGGAAAGAATTGTTTACATGGACTATAGCAAAGTTAAGCCTTATTATCATGAGTGGTGTAAGTCCTGAACTGCAAGCAATAAAACATTTATAACTAGACTTTTACGGTGGATAAACTGGTAAGCACATAGTTGCATGATTTAAACTGCCTTTTAAAAGCACTGTCTTGAACATGATAGCAACAGTACATTGGAAATTCTAGAAATCTTAGTAGCAGACAGGAGTAAAAGAGTTCTGCCTATTAAAACAACATGAATTGCAGTGATCCAAAGAACTTTGGTAAGCTAAATTTGTTTCTAGTGAGTATGAAAAGACATCAGTTAAAATAATTGAGACTGTTTTATGTCATTTTATACAACTAAGCAAGTGAAACTACTGTATTTTTAGAAGGATGGGAGTGCACTCCCTGCTAATTTCTAGAAGCACGGTGCTTCCTGTTAAGGCTCTCCTGTGTGTAAGCATAAGATTAGTAACAACTAAAAAAACTGGAGGCAATATGTGTTCATGTTAATAGAAAATAGTATCTCATTATAAATGTAGAAATACAAACAGCTATAGGAATTTCATCCTGTGGCTGTAACCCCTGATTTGACTCATGATGAAATATTAGGAAAATATTTTCCCCATTTTAAAGCACTATGGAAAATGTGGGTGAAGGGAAAATCTATAGTCATAGTGTGGCAAGCTGAAATGCATAATAAGAAAAAGGGAGAACAGCAGTTTGATATAGCCATTCAATATAAAATAAGGAAACATCAAGGTAGTGATACACTTAGAGATCCAGAATAAAAACTAGAAGAGAGATGGAAAAGATACTATAAAAGGGTTTAGATTTTGGTTGTGTTTAGACTACAAAAATAATGCTATGCATTATTAAAAAGCATGCCTCAGAGAAATATTAGCTGTAACAGATATCAGTAAAAGTTTCTCTATTTATAAGTGTTAGTCACATATCTTTGAATTTATTACTGCTCAATATCTGAGTTGTTTGGCTTCTGCTACATACCTACAATCAACTGCATTACTAGCTGAATTAAGTACAAATTTGCAGTGTTAAAGATTGTACTGCATTTTATTTTTCTGTCTATTTAACTGTTTCATTGAATATTGTGGTCTGTGTCTATCTGTAGTTAATTATTTTTCTATTTAATTGCTTCATAGAATACTGTGGTCTCTCTCTGTCTCTGCAGTTAGTTTCCTGTCCGCACTCCCTGTTCTTGTTCTGGTATTAATCTTGGTGGCTTTGGAATTGCCCACCCCTCCTGTAAATGTGTACTTGAACACTCCTCCTGGGTCACTCACTCAAATGAGTACAGTGAGATCATATTTTGACTTCAGACACTCCTACCAGTTCCATCTGTTCAGCTCTATCCCAGTTCTATTCCAGTCTAGTGTCACTAGCTCATTCTACCTAATACAGAAAGAAAATTTGTGAAGGACAAGTCACTTAGGTCCTTAATTTTGAATTATCTTCCGTTTCTCCTTTCTCCCTTAACACTTTCCAAAAAAAAAAATTCTAAGCTTGTTTCCTGCCTTTCCTGTAACTAGTCTTGTCCAGATACAGATTTGCTGTAACCAGGACTGTTTGTAAGCTTTGAGTCCCCAACGCCTTTCATGCTGGAGGGAAGCTTTCTAGCTTATCAGTGGGAGTGGTAAGCACTAGGTAGCCTATCTACCACAAGAGTGGCTTCTGGCCCAGAAATTGTAGTTTATTAGTTGTTTGGGCAGTTTTTCCATCTCTTTCAATTTACTGGTTTAAAAGCCTGAGTTTGTGCTTGTTTCCCATCTTTCCTGTAACTAGTCTAGTCCAGATACAGATTTGCTGTATCCACAACTATTTGGAAGCTTATGAGCCCCCCCAAACCTTTCTATGTTGGAGGGCCGCCTTCTATCTTATCAGTGGGAGTGGTAAGCACCCAGTTAGCCTATCTACCGCAAAAGTGGTTTCTGGCCCAAAAATTATAATTTATTGGCTGTTTGGGCAGTTTTTCCATCTCTTTCAACTTACTGGTTTAAAAGCCCATGTTTGTGCTTGTTTCCCATCTTTCCTGTAACTAGTCTAGTCCAGATGAGCTGTGACCACTGCCATGCATTTGGTAAACCGATGAGAGGAGATTGCCCATTGCCAAAGTCTGAGAGCTTCGACACAATGGATAGGACCTGGTCCGCCCTGCTTGTTGATGTACCAGACCACGGACATGTTGTCCATTTGTACTGCAATAGTCCCGTGGGAAGAAAGTCGTTGAGGGCCTGCAATGTTAAAAGCACGCTCTCATCTCCAGGACATTTATGTGCAGATGGTATTCTATGGGTTGCCACGTCCGTGGACCATCCTGCCCTGATAATGCCCCCCACCCGATCAGAGAGGCATCCGTAGTGACTGTGGCAACTGGAGGAGGGGAACAAAGGTCGGCCCTGATGAAGAAGAGGGAAGATATCCACCAATTCAGATGAGTTCTGCGACTGTGTGACTAAGATTTCGTGCCTCATCGGGAGACTGTGGTACGACCACTGCGTGAATAGCATCCACTGCAGAAGCGCATGTGAAGCGAGCCAGTGGTAGAAGAACAATGGCGCAGCCATAAGACCTAGAACCTTCAGTATAAATCTGGCTTTGACCTTGTTGCTCTGCAATAGAATCGAGCAATTTTTGGATGTCCAGAATTCTTTGATCTGTTAGTCTGGCTAACATTTTGCGGTGTTTAATTCTCCCCCTATAAAGGTGATAGATTGGCAAGGCAGCAGAGAAGATTTTTCGAAATTTACTGAAATTCCCAAACTCCTGCAAAGCTGTAGAGTGTAGTCTCTGGTCTGAAGAAGCTGACACCTGGTGGTGGCAGAGAGGAGCCAGTCGTCCAAATAAGGAAACACCTGGAATCCTTGACGTCTCAGATGAGCTGTGACCACTGCCATGCATTTGGTAAACACTCTGGGGGATGAAGTGAGGCCAAAGGGCAGGGCTCTGAATTGGTAATGACTGGTCCCTAGCAGCGGAGAAACCTTCTGGAGCGCCTGTGAATCTTTATGTGATAGTGCGTCCTGAAGGTCTATAGAGCACATCCAGTTGTCCTTGCCCAGAAAGGGCAGAATGGACTGAAGCGTGACCATCCGGAATCTTGCCTTCTTGCAAATCTGTTTAGACTGCTCAGGTCTAATATTGGTCTCCAATCTCCCGTCCTTTTGGGGCCAAAAGAATCTCAGTAGCGCTGGATCCTACCTGGTCTGCCGGCACAGTCTGGACGGCTCTTTTTCCTAGGAGCTTTGAAACCTCCTGTTCTGCCAAATCCCTTTGACCGGGTGAGATGTCTGGAAGGGATTGTTGAGGTACGGGATACCTTTCGAAGGGATTTTGTAACCCTCGGATATGATCGACTGTACCCACATATCTTGTGAGAGGGAATGCCAGGCTACTGGGTACAGCGAAATCCTTCCCCCGACTGCCTCCAAGGGTGGACAGTCGGGCAACACCTCAGGGATGCTGAAAGGGCTTCTCAGGAAGAGACTCCCTGTTGCCCTGGTTCTGAGGACCCCCCCTGCCTCTAGGGCGGCGTCTGTTATTGTTACCCCCTCTGCCTCTGGGGGTAAACTGACCACGTGTGTCCGGTGTAGCTCCTTGGGCTTTGCGGAACCACATCTTCCCTCCCTTCTGACCCTTGGGATATGGTCTAGAAGGGGTGGAAAAATGGACTCCAACGGCAGAAAGAGTTTTACCGTCCTGCTCACACCTGGTCAAGGTATCCTTCACCTGAGGTCCGAACAAAGCCGAACCATCAAAGGGGGTATTAGTGAAGGATGCCTTAAAGGGGTCCGCAAAATTACAAAGCCGCATCCAGGCTTGGCGTCTAAACAACTTTACCATTGTGTGTTTTCAGCGGCTGCCCCCAGCTGAAATATTAGCTGTAACAGATATCAGTAAAAGTTTCTCTATTTATAAGTGTTAGTCACATATCTTTGAATTTATTACTGCTCAATATCTGAGTTGTTTGGCTTCTGCTACATACCTACAATCAACTGCATTACTAGCTGAATTAAGTACAAATTTGCAGTGTTAAAGTTTGTACTGCATTTTATTTTTCTGTCTATTTAACTGTTTCATTGAATATTGTGGTCTGTGTCTCTCTGTAGTTAATTATTTTTCTATTTAATTGCTTCATAGAATACTGTGGTCTCTCTCTGTCTCTGCAGTTAGTTTCCTGTCCGCACTCCCTGTTCTTGTTCTGGTATTAATCTTGGTGGCTTTGGAATTGCCCGTCCCTCCTGTAAATTTGTGTTTGAACACTCCTCCTGGGTCTGTCTCATTTCCTCACTCAAATGAGTACAGTGAGATCATATTTTGACTTCAGACACTCCTACCAGTCCCATCTGTTCAGCTCTATCCCAGTTCTATTCCAGTCTAGTGTCACTAGCTCATTCTACCTAATACAGAAAGAAAATTTGTGAAGGACAAGTCACTTAGGTCCTTAATTTTGAATTATCTTCCGTTTCTCCTTTCTCCCTTAACACTTTCCAAAAAAAAAAAATTCTAAGCTTGTTTCCTGCCTTTCCTGTAACTAGTCTTGTCCAGATACAGATTTGCTGTAACCAGGACTGTTTGTAAGCTTCTGAGTCCCCAACGCCTTTCTGCGTTGGAGGGAAGCTTTCTAGCTTATCAGTGGGAGTGGTAAGCACTAGGTAGCCTATCTACCACAAGAGTGGCTTCTGGCCCAGAAATTGTAGTTTATTAGTTGTTTGGGCAGTTTTTCCATCTCTTTCAATTTACTGGTTTAAAAGCCTGAGTTTGTGCTTGTTTCCCATCTTTCCTGTAACTAGTCTAGTCCAGATACAGATTTGCTGTATCCACAACTATTTGGAAGCTTATGAGCCCCCCCAAACCTTTCTATGTTGGAGGGCCGCCTTCTATCTTATCAGTGGGAGTGGTAAGCACGAGTTAGCCTATCTACCACAAAAGTGGTTTCTGGCCCAAAAATTATAATTTATTGGCTGTTTGGGCAGTTTTTCCATCTCTTTCAACTTACTGGTTTAAAAGCCCATGTTTGTGCTTGTTTCCCATCTTTCCTGTAACTAGTCTAGTCCAGATACCGATGTTCTGTATCCAGGACTGTTTATAAGCTTCTGAGCCCCCCGAGCCTTTCTGTGTTGGAGGGAAGCATTCTAGCTTATCAGTGGGAGTGATAAGCACTAGGTAGCCTATCTTCCACAAGATCCAGATACAGATTCTTAGTTTTAGCACTTGAATTTGCTTTTTCGTGCTCAACACTTGTTCAGAACTTGTTGTTAGCACTAAATAAGCTTCAAATTACTCCAGCACTCAACCTTCCTCTTACCTAGAGGAAAACTGTTTTTGTACTTACTTTCCTCACTTGCTTAGAGAAAAACAGCTCTTATACTCACTTTCCTCACTTGTCTAGAGGAAAGTATTTTTTTTATTCAGGCATGTCTAAGGGTCAACTCCCTGTGTTCTCTCCTGTCTATCTAATGAATCTGGGCATCTTGGGGCAATGTAGCAATTGCCTCATGTACACAGACAACCCTCTCCTCCTACCACCCAACACCACAACCTGTGAGAGATGCACTTATCTAGCCAAACTGGAGGTAAAGCTCTCTCCAACTAAGACTGAACTTGGCAGTCAAGAGGAGAAGGTAAATACTTGCACCACACCACACACATCACATAGTCACACTAAACCTACACCACCAAAATCCACACATAGAAACACAAAAACATTCGCAGAGGCTCTCAATAATAATCTGCTCAAGCAACAGCAAACTCCAAAGCAGAAATGCAAGCAACCCTCACCCCCAAACACAACCCAAATGACACACAGCCCACAGACTCAGTGTGCCAATAAACCACAGCCCATAAGGCAAAACAATGTACCCAACACACTAGTCATAGGTGACTCTATAGTCAGGCACACTGATGTCCCACTCACCAGGCTAAACAAGGAGAAGGTTAATGTCAGCTGCCTATCGGATGCCAGGAGCCACCACATAACCCACGCACTCAAGTCACTCCACAACAATTACAAATATGACTCTATCATTGTCCATGTTGGTGTGAATGACCTGAGACATACCTCCCTGGACTACATGAAAAGAGACATGGAAGAGCTCACTGATCTTGTAGCCCAGGCAGGTATGACCCTAGCCCTGAGTAGCATCCTGCCATCACCCAGAATGATACCACAGTACAAGAACAAAATTATTGACTTCAACAACTGGCTAAGCTTCTGGTGTCATTCTAAAGGGATCCAGTATCTGTCTGCCTGGGACGACATGGTCGACAGACCACGATGCTTTGCCAAAGATGGCCTGCACCTGTCGGCCCTGAGATTCTGGATACTGGCTAAGGGTCTTGCCACCCCTATAATGCCTTTTTTAAGCAAGATTCAAATGACAAATCCATGACCATAACAGGAACAGGCAAGCAAAAACTGAGGGCAATGCTGCTCAATGCTAGAAGTCTAAATCTCAAAATGCACTCACTCGAGGCACTCCTTAAAATGGAGAACATCGATATCTGTGCAGTGACTGAGACCTGGTTCAAGGCTCTAGAGACCACCCCTGCATTACCAGGCTATAACTCACACCACACTTTTCAGCCATCTAACCTGGACCAGAACACCAAAGGCGGAGGTGTGTCCATATTCATTAAGGATATCCACACCTCCAGACTAGTTGCACAGCATAATGCATCCAAGGTTATACAAGTTCAACTAACTCTGGGCAAAACTGCAATTGAAATTGTAGCTTGCTACAGATCCCCCACCATGCCCCAGGATTCCCACTCCTCTTTTCTTGATATACTGGAAAATATTAGGGTTCAACCAAGCACCCTAATAATGGGCGATTTCAACTACCCCACCATTAACTGGGAAAACTGCTCATGTACCAAATCCTTTACTCAACACTTTCTGGAATTCATAAATTCCAATGCCCTGGATCAAGTTATCCACACCTGCACCAGGGGCAACAATATCCTAGACCTAGTCATTACCAACATCAGTGACTGGTGTTCCACACCTGAAGTCAACCCCTCATTGGCCAGATCCGACCATAAGCTAATCAGCCTAGATATCTGCATCCTGCCCCCACACACTATTAAGGAAACCATGGTAAAAATTTTTTCCAAAGCCAACTTCATGCTTCTTAAAACAGAAGTGGCGAACTTCATGACACCCATGCTGATGGACAGTACAGTTACAACTGCTGAATCCTACACAAATGCAGTCTATAAGCACTTACACAAGTGCATGGATCATGCTATCCCAAACAGAACCAAGACACCATCTTCCAAAAAAAAAGGAAGCCAATCTGGTGGTCCCCTGCCATAAACAAAGTTTACAACAGAAGGAAGAAACTGTTGCAAAAGAGAGTAAAATCCCAGGAGTGGAGGAGCTCCCTGGTCAGCCTCAGTAAGAAGATGAGATCCCTTATAAGATCCTCCAAAGCTAGCTACAAAAACAAAATCACCACTGATTGTAAGGGCAACCACAAAGCATTATATAGCTATGTCAAGAATCTCAATGGCAACATCCAGATCTGCTCTGAGTTACAGTACAACGGCATGAAAATTACAGAACCAACTGATATTGCCAACATCCTGGCAGATAGGTTCAGTGCTAACTTTACCCCCTCTCACCTTCTAAAGGGCCCATATCTATACAGGAAGAATGCAGAGTCCCTGTAATCACATCTATGCAGGTAAAAGCTGCACTCTCTAAAACCAAAAACACAGCATCCATGGGACTGGGCAACATCCCAGGCTGCATTTTACATGAACTTCAGAACAAACTGGCTCCCCACTTGAAGCAACATATTCAATCATAGTCTCACATCAGGCTTTGTGCCCACTGAATGATGCACAGAAAAAGTTATCCCACTCCACAAAGGGAGAGCCACCACTGATCCTGGGAACTTTCGCCCTATTAGCCTGCTGAGCCTGGTCTGCAAGGCCATGGAACTTATCATCATGGAACTCATAGACAAAGACATTGGTAATGCAAAACTCTGGACCCCACCCAGTTTGGGTTTGTGAAAGGCAGATCATGCCTTCTGAACCTGATTGACTTCTTTGAGGCAGTCACCAAAGCCATGGACGAGGGTAAGGTGGTTCACACAGCCTATCTTGACCTCACCAAGGCTTTTGACACCATCCCCCATTCTGGAATTATAGCTAAACTCACTAAACTAGGTATAAATCCCTACGTCACAAGATGAGTAGCCAATTGGCTCACTGATAGAATTCACACTGTAAAAGTTGCAGACTCCAAATCTGACTTCAAACCAGTGACAAGTGGAGTACCACAGGGTTCAGTCCTGGGACCTCTCCTGTTTGGTATCTACTTCTCAGAAGTACAGGCTAACACAGAAGGCCTCTGGCTAATAAAGTTTGCAGATGACTGCAAACTAGGAGCCATAGTTGAGTCCCCAAATGATGTGAACATCCTACAGAAGGGCCTCACTGAGACAGATGCCTGGTGTCAGAGGCATGGCCTCAAGCTCAGTGCCAAAAAGTGCATTGTCATCCCCTTTGTTAAAAACTCTGTACCCATGAACTACCACATAAATGACAGTATACTTAATGCTGAATGTGTGATAAGAAACCTTGGGACCCAGGTGGACAGTAGTCTCTCCTTTGATAATCACATCACCACAGTAGTCAGGAAATCCTTCTATGTGGCACATCTCATCACAAAAGGGTTCTCATCCAGGAAAAAAGAGGTCATTGTTCCCCTCTACTCGGCACTCACTAGACCCATTATAGAGTACAACACCCCTTTTGGAATGTACCTCACAAGACATCTGCAGCAGCTGGAAAGGCCACAGAAGTACCTCACAAATAGGATTACTGGCCTCAAACAGATGCCCTACACAGACTGTCTCAAATAACTCCAACTTTACTCTGTAGCATATCACCTACTCTGAGGAGATCTCTGCTAACATATAAAGCTATGTTAAATCCAGAACTTTTGGACATGCTACACCTAAGGAAATCCCAATCCCTCCGAGCTACATGCTCTAGGGACCTAAACCTTGTCACCACAATAAACAGGACATGCTGGAGGGATAGATTCCTGTCCCAGAGACTTCCTATACTCTGGAACAAGCTACCCATCTAAGTCAAGCAAAGTTCCTCATTAGCACTCTTCAAGAAAAATCTTGATGAGTGGACGGGAAATAGAAAATATACCCCAGGGATTACTTCTGTGACTCTGCTCGACAGGGGCACAGGAAATTAACTTTCTTGGGTGGCGTAAGCCAACCTTGCTGGCTAGGCTTACTTAGGTCCTTGGGCCAATAGCCTTGTACCTACCTATGAACCAATGAACTGAATGTAAAATAACGGGAAACTCTGACATAACAGGCAATACAAAACAGAAGTCAGCTCAGAGACTTTCAGGATGCACTAGCAGACAAAATAAAATCAACAACAGAAGTAGGGCACTTAAATGAGGAATCTCCAAACAAAATATGTAGAAAAAATGATCTATTTAGACAAATGGAGAGCTCTAAGCCAATTTCTGCAATGCTGTGCTATAAATTCAAATATAGGCAAACTATTTGCAACAAGTAGCTGTAAGCCAAGAAAGAAGTACAACAGATAAAACAATTTGCCCTAACATACCCTTTTGCAGTGGGATTGCAACATACAGTAGGAAAAGAAAGTGAAAGGGTGGTACCTACAAACAATAAGGTAGAGGGAGAGCAACCCAAAAGAAAAGAGAGCACTCAAGAGGCATGTGTTGATGAGCTGGGAGAGCAAAACAGAAAATGATTTTGTTTAGAACTACCCTCTGTAGTGAAGATATAAAAGAGACTGCAGTGCTACACCTTCTACCTCAAGGCAAGCTAGTAAAGAAACTAACTCTGAAATACATAAGTCAGTTAAACTTTACAAAAGCATGTTGGAAAGATGATACTTTAAACAAGGCAAAATAGACATGCAACTAAAGTTGTAGGGTGAAATGGTGACCATAATTGTCCCATTACCCCTATTCTGAGCTAAAATATGACTGTTAGTCTAGGCTAAGTAACAAAAGGGAATAGATTCTGCATCAGTTGCTAGTGCCTGGACATTGTGGGACACTAGAAATGAAGCACGCCCATAGTCATGTGTTGGGAAACTGCCTGGAGATGAACAAAACTAAGGAAAGGCTTAGCGAATGAGATAGAAAATGTATGTGCTTCTTGCCCAGAATGTCAAAAAACATCATTCCATCCTAGATGATCCCAGTGTTTATTATGGAGGTGCCAAGTGAACATAGTGCCATGGACATTATGGAGCCCCTAGTAAAAACCTAGCAATGGATATCTGTATACTAGTTATAAAAGACTATACAGAATGAGTGATTGTACAAGGATTTAATAAAACACTGAAATCCCTGCTAGAGAAACTTGGGAAGAAGAAAAAAAAATAAACCTTACAAAAGTATCATAACACTATGCTGCTTACAGGATAATTAAAACTGATAATGCCCATAGTAAAGGAGCACATGAAAACAGCACTGAAAATTCAACAACTTAGAGCATTTAACCCACAAGATCAAGTACTAGTCCTTGTACCCAACATGGAATTCAATTTTCTAGACAAATGATACGGTCAATTTGAGATGATGTAAAGAATCAAAGCAATAAACTATAAGCTTAGATAGCCAGAAAACAGAAATATAGAGCTACTTTGTCACACTAATTTAATAAAAGCATGGACAAAAGTAGAGAATACTGAAGAGAGCTTGCAAGCTGTAATTCATGCAGGAGAGACTAAGAAGTCTTTCTCTGAAGTAAAGCTAGAAGAATCTTGTCAAAGCATGCAAACAGGAAGCAAGAGAAGTAAGGTAAAATACTGAAGCCCTATCACAGTATGCTGTAGCATAACTGAATTATATGGTCATTAATTCAGAGACTTAACAAAAGTGCACACTATACTAGAATATATAAGCCAGGCAGATTTGACTGTGAATGCTAAGAAACGTAAACTGGTCATGGTGGAAGCCAACTTTTAAACATACCTTATAGGAAGAGGGGTGATAAGACTGCAATCACAAGCATACCTCTCAACCTCTTAGTGCAAGACATCTGGACAAAGCCTAAAATAATAGGGGGACAGAGGCCCAAAAATAGGGACATATTTTAAATATTGCTCTTATAAATTTAGAAAGTTGCTAAAATTACACAATTTTTGTTAATATGTATTTCCATTTAGTGGCTTCAATCATCAGTAATTTTCCAGAAAACCACAGGTTATATGAGGAACAGACCAAAACTTTGAAACAAAAATCAAGACATTCTACAAAAATCTAGACAGTTGAGTGGTGTGATCAGAAACAAAGACCCTAAAAAACTGGCCTGAACCCTCCACTAAGATGGGTGAATGCTTTTCTTGGATTAGCTGAGTACTATAGGAAGATTTTGTCTAATTTTGCAGCTATTACAGCTCTCAAAATGGCAAAGGGAAGCACCTGTCAAGGTACAATGTTCTTTTGAAACAGACAATTTTTAATGAACTAAAAAGAGAGTCTGTTCTGGACCTGTGTTAGTAACTCCTAATTTTACTAAAGGGTTTGCTCTGTATACAGTTGTATCAGAGGCAGATTTAAGGGCAATGCTATACCAAGACATTAATGATGAGGCGCACCCTGAGCCTATATCAGAAAGTTGAGAAAGAGGTACTCCACTAAAGAGAGAAAGAAAAAGTGCCTATTGCTAAAGAATGCCTTCTGTGCTTTAAAGTATTATTTATTAAATAGGTACTTCAACTGGTGACAGATCATACTCACTTACTATGGTTCTGTTATCAAGCTGATAATTGGTAGGTACTGTCCCTGCAACCCTTCCAATATACAGAAAATCACAGGTATAACAACTATTCAAACTGCTGATATGTTGTCAAGGGCCTATAACTCATTGTTATGAGTCCAACCCCCAGTTTTTATGCTGGGTGCAGCTGTAAGAATGTTGTTCTGGAAATGTGTACAAACTCACATAAACAGGTAGCTAGGCAATACCCTATCTTAAATAACATATATACTATATTTTTCCTTTCATTACCAAAATAGTCTGACTGGGTATAGCATGGACCCCTTTTCAGTGAAGGCCCAGGTAGAAGAGGCCCATACACTGTGCAATTATTAAAATAATTATGAAAGTTTAAACAAAATTAGATAATTATATATAGCATAAGAGTATGCACAAAAGATATTAAGCAAAAACAAGTCAGACATATACAGTGCAAGAATCCAAATCTAGCACATGCATCACATACATATAAGAAAAATATATTTACACAGGAAAAACAATTTATGAGCAGCAATGTGAATATTTTATGGGGATACATTACTCTCAGTATAGGCCCTTTCTGTGAAAAACTACTTTCAGGAGGAGACAAAAATTGCTTTAGGGAAATAGTAAGAACTATATAGTTGAATGTGAGTAGTAGGAACTTATTGCAATGAAAAAGCAGAAGTGAGGAAAGTCATTGTCAGTGTCACTGGTGTAACAGGTAATACACTCATCTTTGGTACAGAAGGCTGTGTGTTCTATTTCCACACCAGAAACATGGACAGCTGACACTGTATTGTAGCATAAGGGAGGTGCTGCAGTCCTAAGTGTGTCATCCTTCAAATGACATGTTAAACCGAGGTCCCAATTCTTAAGTTGGTGGTACTTCAGGTGGATGTAAAAGATCTTATGGCACCTACCAAAACAGTAGGGGTTCTTTATTTAAAAAAAAATATGCAAAATACTATATAAACATTTACATATTTAAAGACTTATACAATGTACACATTTCCATACCTTTCTTTTATTGTCATACAACCATAGAGATTTTAGATTTCATTATTATGGTAAACTTCTATCTTTATCTTATTTGACCGCCACTCCTTTTTCCACAGTCACCATCTATTTTTTCTTAAAATTACTGCTAGTCTCCATTCACCATTAAACATGATTTCATTTAGCATTTCATTCCAAATGATTCACACAACATAAAATAATCTTTTATGTATTTTACTAACATATTCCTTATTTTATAGCTATAATATCCATACATAACTATATCCATAACTATTTCATTTACCTTTTTTATATTTTCAAATAAATTTTCTTTATACAATTTTACCAGTGTTGCAACCCTTATACATTGTCAGAAAACATGTTCTGTAGTTTTTTTTACCACACCACAGTATATACAAACTCTTTCACTGTTTTTTATATGGCATATATCCCTTTACTAGTAATCTATTAATCACTAATCTCCATGAAAAAATCTAAGCTTTCCATTTGCTTATTATACCATTCTTTTTATACTTTTATAGATTTAACTTTGCAATTTGCTAGCTCAGCCTAAGGATTAACATAATAATATTGTATCATGATATTTTTATACCACACTTTCCTCTCATTTTCTGTTTCATCAATTTTTATTTTCCATTAAAATATTTTTTTCTTGATAACATCCCATTACTTCATGTAAACATACTTTTCCTCTTTTGAATTTTATAAATGTATCCCATGCCACTTATATTTGTTCTTTAGTAAATTTACTATTAACTTTTCATTTTTATCATTTATCCAAAACAAACCTTTATACAAATTTAAAGAAGCAGCATAAACAACTGGGTATATTAATCCTAAATCTCCATCTTTCTTGACCATGTACAAGATTTCTCTCTTCATTTGATTCAATCTTGGACCCCATATTAAAAAAAAACTACTTGTAGTATTTCTTTTTCACAGATTATTGGCAACATATAGATACTTGCTAAATATGCAATTTTATAACTTAATTAATCAAATAAACATTTTTATTAAATGGTAGTGTGTATGTTTTCCAAAAATAACAAAGCTCCTTTATTTCATCTAGTATCCTGTTCCATTGTTCCTCACTTACAAATCTTATTCATAACAGAGATTTCATTCGAGAAAGATACTCCTCCTATGTTTACTATATAACCTAGCCCTTTTTTTCCTTTATTTAAAGTCATGTCTATCATATTAAAAAATCAATGTACGTAACATATAACTTCTTTCATCCAGACTTTGAAATTCTTATAATTAATATAATATAATCTGTATAAGTAATTTTTTCTCCCTTCATTAGTAATATAAGTAGTACCTCTCATGTGTAAATTTACATATATGAATAATACACATAGGATGTAGGTTCACAGGTTCATCATTGACATATGCCATTCATTATATCTACTCCTTTTAAACATCTATTCACTAAAATTCTTACTTTATTTTATTATATGCAGAACAACATATATTCTTGTTCATTTTGCATATATAGTTGAATAATACAGGAAACCACATTTCTAAATATTGAGAAGTGTTTAAGACATGGCAGTGTATTTGAAACCCTTTGTTCCAGATGCCATTAAACTCCTTATTTCTTAACAGTTGCAGTGACATAAGGAAAGGCACATTTGAACCATTTAAGTACGCACCTAGAAATGGGGAGCTTTACTCCATTCATAAGTGTAAGCTGATGCTAATAAACAGTAACTTTAGTTGTCCTGCATAGTAGAAGGTCTTGCAGTACTGCAGTGAGGAAGGCAGAGTTACTAAAACCAGTTACAATATTTTCTTTTCTTGGATTTTATAGATGACAGGTAACTTCTTCTACAACTTTCTTCTTGGTAGTTAGAGCAGTGTAGTGGCTTAAAATAGTCAATAGGAGGTTCATCTGATGAGAAAAAGGATGCTGTGTTAGAAAATAGTTAAAAATTATATTTTCAGCTTTCCCAGACCCATTTTACAGTATTGTCCATTCCCAGTGATGCACTGGGGCAGGAAACAAGTCAGAGATGACATCATTTGAGTTGAAAGGTGAAAGGATCATGAATCTTTCTGGTTTTGAAGGGGATTATGGGAAATGGAATGCCAAAACGCTAAACAGACCTCGAGGTCTGCAAAATAAAATGGAGGTTTTGTTTCTACGTAGATTTAAGACAGAAACATGCAGGATACTTTGCTGAAACTCTTCTATAGTTGTTGTTGGCTTCAAGAAGGAGAATTGGGTTGTTTCAAGCTGGATTAACTTTGAAGAGACACAGAAAAGTGGATTTTGCCTCCTCAGCGGTTTCAAGGGATATGTTTTCATCTTTGTGATAGAAAATTAAGGTAGCAGGGTATTTCATTTGAAAACAAATCTTGTTTTCTATAAGGCAAGCACAATATTTACTAAGTTTTTGACAGTTTTGTTTAATTTCAAGAGGGAGATCTTGAGTTATACTGAGTTTATGTGCTCTCCATGTAAAGTTCTTCTTAGCTTTGTATACTGCAAGTATTAGTTGAACATGCACTGAGTTTAATAGTCTGATATATATTTGCCTCAGAGATTCATTTGTTTGTGAATGCCTTATAGCTCTGTGGGCTCTTTCTAATACTATGCGATTCAGGAGGTCTTTAGTGTTCAAGAGAGAACTTAGTATTTCTTTAATTATTAGGTTGAGTTGCGCATTTTCAAAGGTCTCTGTAATTCCTCTTATAATGAAATTATTGCACTGGCTTCTGGCTTCTAAAGCTACCATTTTTGTTGGAATTCTTTAATAGTGCTGTTGCTGGTCTGAAGCTTTTGCTTGAGTTCATTTATTTTTAGCTCTTTGTCCATAGCTTTAGCTTCATTCTGTTCAAGTCTAAGCATAATTTGGTCCAGACTAGAACCAAATGTGGTTTATGTGAAAAACCTTGCACTTCTGTTTGTAATGGTTGCAGTGCATTTTAAGATCCTCCAATGTTAAAGATTGTTCCTATTTTGATCTGAGAGCCAGCTGAATAGCCTGAATAAGCTAGTTTATTAGCTTTTTGCCTTTTGGAGGTGGTGTCTTTCTTAGGAGTAGATATCATAGATAATTTAGTTTTCGTGGTTAAAGTTTCCATTTGATCTGGTTGATTCTCCATTTGATGTCCAAAGTTAGATACTTGGTAGTAAGAAAGAAGTTTTTATTCAGTAAATCCTGTTCTGAGAAATGCCTTATTCTTATTTTTCTTGCTTTAGGCCTGTATGTCTGGAAGACTCCACACCATGTGGTTCAGGGCTCAGCTTCCAGTAAATAGTATTTTTATTCAAAAAGAAAGGATTTCACTAAAAATATAGATGAAAGAAGTATGTATTTGTATTCCTGCTTTAATTCTTTGATGTTTATAGTATTTTCTTTGAGCGATGTGCCGGCTTAAGGTCAAATGATAGTTTAAGGTTTCAGGAGCTGCACAGTTAGTGTGCTTACAGGTTGTCCACCATTTTGGAATGCAGAACAACATATATTCTTAATGTTCTTATTAATGTGTTATATTCTTTCATAACTGTCCACAAAAGTTCATGCTATACTATATCAAAATCTTTATTTAAATCTACTATCATGAAATAGGTCTTATAAGTCCTGTTTATAACATCATCCACAATTTCACTTACCATGAATAATAATTCCTTACATCCTTTCCCTTTAAACTATATATGATATCTTCCATAATATTTTTCATTTTACATTCCATTCTCTTCTGAGTTATTTTCATAAAAATCGTATAATCTGTACTGTTCAATACTATAGGTCTTCAATTGTCAGCTTTATTTTTATCTTACATTTTCCATACAAATTTAAGTATACCATTGCATAAATCTTTATACCATCATTCATAAATTAAAAAAAAAATTCTGGCAATCTGTAAAATTCTTATAAAATTGGTATCTTATTCCATCTGATCCTGAAACTGACTGCAAATTAACTTTTCTAAATACCTTATCTAATTCATATAGGGAAATCTCATTTTCTAGTTCCTTATTTTCTTGTTCTGTCAATTTATTGACATGCCATTTTTTTACATTCTATCTTGAAACATTTTCTTACATAATTTATTACTATATTCATACCTTGCTGTTGATATCATATTACCTCTTCTCTATCATCTTTCATTTCTCTCATTATACTAGCATTCTCCTCAACTATGCTACTCAAATAAGCAGTTCTCTTCTTTTTTACCTTGTAAATTATATCTTTGCTTAAATAATTATTCTTTAATTTTCTCTTAATATTTTCATAAAATCTCCATTCTGTCACATAATATTCTTCATCATTCCTTCCAAATCATTTAATGCATCCATGCACATTGTTTTATAATGTTTGCCACTTTTCTTACATCTAACTGCTATTCTAAAAAACATTTTTTATATTTTTCTTTCAAAGCTAGACAGCACTTACACTGGTTTTTATAACACTCTAGTGGAAATGTGATCTTTCAATAAATGTATACTTATTTTCTTTTTCAATTTTCATCCAATAATTTCTCATTTAATCTTTTTATGCCTTTTCCCTATCTGATATACTCCCTATTTTCTTGCATTTCTATCCATAAGACTGAGTGGTCTGAAAAGTCTGTTACAAGTGTCTCTTTCCTTGTTATATCTAAAATTTGTGATATAATATAGTAATCTACCTCCATCTTACATATACGTCAACTATATGTTCACAAAATATAATTCCAAATCTTTAAATTGTCAGATTTTAGAACTTCAAAAATGTTTTTAACATATTTTCTTCTCTTCTTTTTTTCCTCTCAAATCAGAATTAAAATCTGTTGTTGCTATTATTTTCATATTAATTACTACATAAAGAAAAACATATGAAATTAATTTTCCATTTCTTTACTTGTAACATAGGCATACAATGTATAATCCTATATATGATTATGCCATCTGAGCTCTACAATAGTTAATCTTCCCATCATTGCCAATATTATGTTTAATATTTTCACATATGTTTCACAAATACAACTATGCCTGAACATAATACCTTCCCTAGGTTCCATACAATATCTCCTCCTTAAGGTTTCTTTGTTTGTAATCTCTCTTCTTGTGTCAAAAATCTTACATCTTCCAATATTATTATGTCAACATCACACTTACTAAACTAATAGGATGCCTATTCTAATTATATTTTTGATACTACTTACATTTACTGAAAGCACTATAGTTGTCATTATGACAATATTGTAGCTTACCAGAAATTGTGTAAATATGATAAATTTATCTCATTTGCATTATCTGTTTCATTTCTTTTACTCTTTTACACTTATCCCTTTAAACTTTCTTTTTCTGACTCTTACTATTTTCCCAATATAATTCTTTTTACATTTCACTGTTTTCTAGTTTATCTCTTCCTCATCACTTATTTCAGAACCTTATTCTATATTATTTTCTGTTTCATTATTTTTCCTTTATAATCATCTTCATTTTCTCACTGATCTTGCTTCACTACTCCTTCTTCATCTTTTATTGGGACTGTTTTTTTTCTCTCCATACACTGTCCTCACTTTGTTTTCAACTTCTTCATCCTATTTCTCTACATTATAATCCATCACTTTTGTTACATTTATAACATTTCAATTCACACTTTTTTGCATCATGACCTGTTTCTTCTTATCATGATTACTTGTCAAATTACCAACTTTTCTACAGAAAAAAATGTTTTTGGTTGTCCCCAATATTTTACAACACCTCTGTCACCCTCTACATTTATCATACTAGGGATATGAACATTTTTTTGTTTCTCAATTTTCAGTACAGTATGACAGTCCCATTCCCCAGTCCATAGTCCTCTGTTATTATAGACTTTGCTAATGTCCATAACTTCTTTACAAAGTTTGCTTTAATGTCTCTTTAAAGTCACTTTTTCAACTTTCCTTTGAAATTGAACATGTATTTTTATTTTTGTTTCTCTGTGAAATGCTTATAGCCACATAAGACCTCCATGGATTACAGTTTTTTTTCATCTCATACCCCCAAAAACTTTCCATAACAGAACAAGTCTCAAAAACAAAGGCACAAAATGTTTCTTTATGAATAAGAATAAAAGCTCTCACCTCATGAGCTGTAAATCTAAAATGGATAATCAAATTATCCCAGATGTCATACCCGTCCATTTCTTTTAATTCTTTGTTCTTAATTCTCACCATAAATTTCCTTTGATTGTGAATATTTCCTTTCCTCTGTTCATTCCTCATCATTTTCCCTGCAGTTTCTTTAACAATTTTGTTATACAATTTCTTTGTCTGCCAATCTTCTTTCAAAATAGTTTCCAATTCCTCCAAAATAATTTTGTCCATAATTCCACCCCATGAAACATCTTTTCTACTTTCCAGCTCACTTTGCAACAACTCACCCAAAACATCACCCAACAAACCTCCTGCCTTAAAAACACATCCATCATTGTTTTGAATGTTTGCTTCTGATGAAACAAATATTCTGCTGAACAGCTCCTAAAAAGTTTTCAGAGCTTCAAACACTGCACTGGTGTTCACCTATGTACTATCCACCATCCTGGATCTCCTTGAGTGCTGCTCTTCCAGTGCCAATGTGCTAAGAATAGAATAGGCACTCTCCTAATAAGTAGGAGTACTTTATTTATATACAAAAGAACTCTTATTTACAAAATGTTTACATAAATATAAATATACAAATCTGTTTAAAAATATTCATAATTTCCTTTACAATCATACTAAATGTTCACCCCTATTAGATCCCCCACTCCTTTTTCCATAGCTGCCATCTGATTTTACTTAATATTGTTGTTAAATTTCATTTACCATTAAACATAATATTATTTATTCTTTCATTCCATATAATCCATATAACATAAAATAAGTTTTTATCATATTATTTACTTCTATTCTTGTAATATAAATATTTAATCATATCCATGTTTATTTTATCCGCTTCTTTAAGTTTATTTTATCCACTTCTTTAAATCTTCTTTACATAGTTTCCCCATAACTTTTTCACTCTTTTACATTTCAAAAACACATGTTCCATAGTTGTTTCATCTTGACAATGTAAACATATTCTATCACTTTTCTTTTTATATGGCATATTTCTTTTACTGGCAATTTATCTATTATCAGTTGCCTTAAAAATCTTTGCATTCTAATTTCTGATTACACCATTTACTTCTAATTTTTATAGCTTTAATTTTTTTCATCTGTTAGATTTTTCCCATGGTTTTACATAGTAATGTTTTATTATTACATTTGTATACCATACTTTTCTATTTTTTTCTGTATCATCAGTTTTTATTTTCCACAAAAATCTTTTCTTGGTAACATTTTTATTTCTTCATTTATGTACTCTTTTTCCCTTTTACTGTTTTGCACCTTATCCCCTAAATACATCATACTTATATTTATACAGTTTTACATCTAATATTTCATCTTTTTCATTATCTACTTTAACATGTTGTACACATTTAATGAAGCAGCATATACCACTGGGTTAATTAACCCTAAATCTCCTTCTTTAATTATATTCAAAACTCCTTTTTACTGGGTTTAATCTAGAACCCATATAAATGTAAAAATATCTGCACTAATTCCTTCTTACGTATTGCTGGCAGCATAAATACAATTGCTGAGTATGTTATTTTCCCATTAGTACAGAATTTATCAAATAAGCCTTTTTCTGAACAATATTATGTTCTCCAGAAAAGATGTGTTTGTTTTATTTGTTTTATTGTTTTGTCCCATTGAATTCTACTTGTATCTTTACTCCCATATTTTATACCTAATACAGAAATTCTATTCATTGTAAAATATATATCCCTTAGATTTATTACATCACCTAAACCTTTACTTTTCTCTTCATTTAAAACTATCCCCATCACCTATGGACACTCATTTGTGTAAATTTTTATTTATTTTATCCAAATTTCATTGTTTGCAATTATTATAATGTCATCTGCATATATTAACAGAAATGGAATTCTTAACCTTTCAGGTGTCATATACCCCATCTCCTTCATTTTGGAATTTATTTCACATATTATCACATTAACAACTAATGCAAAGAGTGTACAACTCACTGGACATCTTGTCTTATACCACTCTTCACATGTACCTCTTGGCTTAACCAGCCATTGATAAGTATTTTTACTTAACTATTCCTATACACTACATACACAATTTCCTAAATTTCTCACTTATATTCTTTTATTATTACCCATAAGATTTTGTGTCCATTTGTGTCAAATGGCTTATTAAGGTCTCCTGCTATAATTTCTGCATAGTTTTTCTGCTTGTAATCTTTCATTTGTTAAAAATCTGTGTCTTTTACTATAATTACATCTACAAAATATGTATTACACCACTCCAAAATCCTTGTTCTACTTCTTATATTCTTAATACTATTCACATTTACAGAAAGCACTCTAAAATTTTCATTTTCCATTTTCCTTAGATTCATGGTTTCATAAGTTCATACCTAATTACTGGGCTAGTTTTCTTAATAGGCCATTCTAAGCCTAACCAGTTTCCCTCCCAAAGTTAAGAATCAAATACAGTACCTTGTGTATGTGAATCAAACACCTTAACCATTATACCAAATCCCAATCATTAGCTGTACATATTTTTTTATTAATTTCCTTTATTTTCTTCCCTTTTGTACTTATCCTTTTAAATGTCCCTTTTCTGTCTTCTACCCTTTTACCAATAGAATTATTTTTTCTTTTACTTCCTCCCAATTGTTGTCTTCTTCACCACTTATTTCAGAACATTCTAATACATCCTCTTTATTTTTTTCTCATCTAATTTTCTTATATTTATATTACTTTTAAAATGTATTTTCTTTGTTCATTTACTACTCTTTCTTCTTTGTTTTCCTTGTTGTTATTTTCATTTTTGCAATCCACCCATGCATGCCCAATTTTGTTAAATGCATAACATTTCAATTCACTTTTTTCTATCATATCCCATTTTCCCACACATACAGTGGATATAAAAAGCGTGCACACCCCTGTTAAAATGTCAGGTTTTTGTGATATAAAAAATGAGACCACAATAAATCAATACAAAATTTTCCCATCTTTAATGTGACCTATAACCTGTAGAATTCAATTGAAAAAATAAAAAAAGTACAAGAAGCTGGTTTCATAAGTGTGCACACCCTTAAATTAATGCTTTGTTGAAGCATCTTGTGGTTGTGATTTGTAATGTATGAGTAAGGCTCACTTCTCTGCAGCTTTCAAAAACCTTGTAAGTACTGAGCAGATTGATTCACAAATAATTATTTACATGTTTACTTAACAGAGAAGTGGATGAGGTTCAGCATGGCCATGCATCATCTAGGGAAGGTCAAGTTTTCTTCCATAAAGAACCAATCCCAATACACAGTTGGTTTCCCCCCAATGTTTTCGAGGTAGTGTAGTAGTCACGACAACAACTGCAAGTGATCCGGATATGGTCAAATGTTGTTAACTTCTGTGTTGTTTTCAGGCTTAAAAATTTTGGTATATCAAATGTGGAACTTAACGACATTAATTACATTGAATTTTAATGTGTCAGCACAGTTAGTAAGGTAGGAAAGGTCAAACTCAATAAAAACACTTCTTTCAAATTCTGAAAACTAAAACCACCACAATGAACGTTTCTGAGATATGGCACTAAAGAGACAATACTGGTGTTCCTGAGGTTTCGTCTAATTGCCTCTAACTGCCTTTTTAGTGCCATATCTCCAAAATTTTCGTCAAAGTAGGAAAGGTATCTAAATTGCTTTGTTACATAAGGCTATGTAAGATGGTATAGCTGCCATTTTTTTTTTCTCTTTTGCAGAAAGCAGAACTTTTATTTTGTATGCTTTCAATGTGGGTTGTTTCATATAGTTTTCTTTTATCTTACTTAAGTATGGAAAAGTTATATTCATTAACTTGAATTTTATCATCCTTGTATGTAGCTGCCAAACGACTTATGCGGAGAACATTTCATATTTCCATACCAGATCGGTCGAGGCCTGGGTTAACAATGACCACCATTTAAAATCATCAATATTATTGCATAATCTAGCAATCCTAAGCATCTCCCCAAATGGGAGTGCTGAAATAGTATAGGAAGGGTGACAGCTATCACCATGTACATACTGTGTACCACAGCTAAACTTTCTGTAGACAGAAGTAGATAATTCAATACCATGATTAATACTAAGCACCACATCCAAAAAAGGAATACATATTCCCATCTTAAGACCATCAAATTGTAAACCAAATCTATTATTATGTAACATATCAATAAAATAAGATACCAATTCTGAACCACCTTCACAAATAAAAATTAAATCATCAATGTATCAAAAATATCTGATAACAGTCATGAAAAAATTGATTTCTATAGATAAATTCATTTTCAAAAAGACCCATACACAAATTAGCATACATGGGGGCAATGGCAGCCCCCATAGCTGTTCCTTTTTTTTTGCTTGTAAAGGTCATTATTAAATTCAAAAAAATGTAATAATTTGTAATAATAAATTAACTGCAGCATTTGTGGCTGGTTATATTTTATTTAAGAGTTAAGACAGGCACTGGGAGGCAGTGAAGAGTTACCGAATAACTGGGTAACTACAGCAGAGCTAGTAAGAGATACGGCTAGAAAGGTGCTTGATGTGATATCTGGACAAAGGAAGGAGGACAAGGAGACCTGGTGGTGGAATGAGGAAATACAGGAGAGTATAAAGAGGAAGAGCCTGGCAAAGAAGTGGGATTGTCAAAGAGATGAAGAACGTAGACATGAGTATAAGGAGATGAGGCGCATGGCAAAGAGAGAGGTGGCGAAGGCTAAGGATAAGGCATATGGAGAGTTGTATGAGAGATTGGACACTAAAGAGGGAGAAAAGGACCTGTACCAATTGGCTAGACAGAGGAACAGAGCTGGGAAAGATGCGCAGCAGGGAAGGGTGATAAAGGATAGTGAGGGAAACCTACTCACGTGAGGAGAGTGTGTTGAGTAGATGGAAAGAGTACTTTGAAGGGCTGATGAATGAAGAGAATGAGAGAGATAGAAGGTTGGATGATGTGGGGATAGTGAATTAGGAAGTGAAACAGATTAGCAAGGAAGAAGTAAGGACAGCTATGAAGAGGATGAAGAATGGAAAGGATGATGGCCCAGATGACATACCAGTGGAAGCATGGAGGTGCTTAGGAGAAATGGCAGTGGAATTTTTAACCAGATAGTTTAATGAAATTTTGGAAAGTCAGAGGATGCCTGAGGAGTGGAGAAAAGTGTTTTGGTACCTATCTTTAAGAATAAGGGTGATGTGCAGAGCTGCAGTAACAGAGGAATAAAATTGATCAGTCACAGCTTGACGTTATGGGAAAGAGTAGTGGAAGCTAGGTTAAGAAGGGATGTGATGATTAGTGATCAGCAGTATGGTTTCATGCCAGGAAAGAGCACTACAGATGCAATGTTTGCTCTCAGAGTATTGTTGGAGAAATACAGAGAAGGTCAGAAGGAGTCGCATTGTGTTTTTGTGGACTTAGAGAAAGCATATGGCAGGGTGCCTAAAGAGGAGTTGTGGTATTGTATGAGGAAGTCAGGAGTGGCAGAGAAGTATGTAAGAGTGGTACAGGATATGTACGAGGGTAGTGTGACATTGGTGAGGATTGCGGTGGGAATGACAGATATGTTTAAGGTGGAGGTGGGATTACATCAAGGATCAGCTCTGAGCCCTTTCTTATATGCAGTGGTGATGGACAGGTTGACAGATGAGATCAGACAGGAGGCCCCGTGGACTATGATGTTTGCAGATGACATTGTGATATGTAGTGAGAGTAGGGACCAGGTTGAGGAGACCCTGGAGAGGTGGGAATATGCTTTAGAGAGGAGAGGAATTAAGGTCAGCAGGGCTAAAACAGAATATATGTGTGTAAATGAGAGGGAGGGTAGAGGAATGGTGAGGATGCAGGGAGTACAGTTGGTAAAGGTGGATGAGTTTAAGTACTTGGGATCAACAGTTCAGAGTAATGGTGATTGTGGAAGAGAGGTGAAGAAGAGAGAACAGGCAGGGTGGAATGAGTGGAAAAGAGTGTCAGGAGTGATTTGTGACAGATGGGTACCAGTAAGAGTGAAAGGGAAGGTCTATAATTGGGTAGTGAGACCAGCTATGTTATATGGATTAGAGATGGTGGCATTGACAAAAAGGCAGGAGTCAGAGCTGGATGTGGCAGAGTTAAAGATGTTAAGATTTGCACTGGGTGTCACTAGGATGGACAGGATTAGGAATCAGTATATTAGAGGGTCAGCTCAGGTTGGACAGTTTGGAGACAAAGCAAGAGAGGCAAGATTGCATTGGTTTGGACATGTGCTGAGGAGGGATGCTGGGTATATTGAGAAAAAGATGCTAAGGATGTAGCTGCCAGGTAAGAGGAAAAGAGGAAGGCCTAAGATAAGGTTTATGGATGTGGTGAGAGAGGACATGCAGGTGGTTGGTGTGACAGAGCAAGATGCAGAGGACAGGAAGAAATGGAAACAGATGATCTGCTGTGGCAACCCCTAACAGGAACAGCCGAAAGAAAAAGAAGAAGTATGTAGCTGCTTTGTGTATGATGTGATCTTGATTCACAAAGGTGCATCCAAGGGACAGATAAATATTAGGGTGAATTATGCGTAATGTATGGAGAGGACATGGTAGGGTAGAGTTTAGCAATATAACAACCAGTAAGAAAGTAAGGGCTAATATTACTCTTTTTATGTTATGTTTAATACTGTAAGCATGTATATGACATAGAAAATAATACTATGGGCATCCTGATGTACTTTGCAATACATTAAAGAAAAAGAAAAAAAGAAAAATATATTTAAAAAATAATAATTCTTGACAAGAAGATGCATAAAGCTATACCTGCTTTCTATGAAAGTTATTTTAACTCAGTGATATCTGTTTGAATTAAAGACTACAGGATGCCCTTAATATCCTTAATCTTCTGTGCTAAACTGTAAGTCAATGCAATAAATACTTCTCTGGGATGGGAAGGCAGTTTTAAATGTCATTTTGTGCTCACTTTCCAAGATTAACAATGTCATTTTTGTCATTTGTTTGAATTATTTGCTGGACTGTAACTCTTGTTGTTTAGTCTGGCAAATGGTGTAATGTACAGAGTGGCTGAATTCTGGAACAAAACACTGAGACTGTATCTAGTATCACACTGAGAAGATAGGACTAAGCAGCCAATGAGTTGGAGGGCAGTGATTCAATTTCTGTCCGGTTGTGATTCTTCTTGGCAGGATCATTATCTGCTGTAAAACAGATGCTGGCTTTTGGCACACACTGAGTTGTCTGGCCCCATGTGTAGCAAGCACATGTGACATACCCTTGGAGAGTGTGTGTACATGTTGTGTGCACTGCATGCTTCTATACAGTTTAGCTTGGGGATGGGCAGCAAACACAACTCACAAATAATTCCCATGTCCTTAGCAGAATCATGGCCTGCTGGCCATTTATATTCAGCCCCATCATAAGTTGAGCAGGGTGGTGCAAGAAGAGGTAGCTAGGGGACAAGCTTGTTAGATGTGCAAAAGAAGTAAGGAAAGAAGTCACAAGTACATCAGTCATTTGCAAACATTCTACAAGAACTCTGAGTTTAAAATTACAGTTTGACTGTCTTGATTTCAGGATTTTCTAGATTTAATGTTTGGATATTTAGATATTTCCATTACTTTTTTATTTTGTTATTATATATATTATTCTGTTGTTATATTAAATTTTTAATAACCTAAGACTTTGTTTTACTGCGCAAGTTTTTTTTCTTAAAGTATTAAAGGTTGTTGCCATGATGTATAATTAAAAGTATTGTATTATTTGCCTTTCTTTGTGAAGTATAGATATTTTCTATGCATGTTGACTCATTCTGATGAGTGTTCTTTAGGCAGCTGAACTGGTTTCTGTTACACCAGAGATGTTAAGTTGTCCATCTCGCCTTCATTCTTGCTGGATGGGTTGAACCTCGGGCTCTGACTCGAAAACCAAAAAAAAAAGAGAGGAGAGTTTTCCACACTCGAGGGAGGCCTATATCCCCACAATGCTAGGCGGTATTACCTCAGAGATCTCGCTACAGCTACAGCTATAGGCGGTGTTCTGCTTGCTTCGAGGTGAGAGTAGGTATAGAAAATAAAAAGTTTAAAAACACTTAACCCTTTTTTTTTTAGTTCTATCCCCTTATTTTAAATTTTTTTTATTCTTCTTTCCTTGTTCTTTTTTTTTTTTTTACCACATAGTCTTCCTTCTTCCTTCCTTAGCCCTCCCCCTCCCCCTTGGAGTGTGTGTGTTTTTTTTGTTTTATATAAAACTATATCTCTATTTATATTTAGTTTAGTTTAAGTTAGTAGTTAGTGTGTTGTTTGTGTTTGTGTGTGATTACACTTGTTGATTAAATGTCTAAGGAGAAGATGTCTCTCTGAAAAGAAGTGTGTGTGACGTGCTGTCAGAAAATGTCCAGTGATGACTGACCAGACTGTGTTGACTGTACTGCCTTTACACCTGCAGGACTCTGCAGGACTCTGTGCCAAGCTTCATCCCTAGAGTCCTGCAGGAAAGAAAAAACAAGGTTACAGGGCAGGGCTGTCTTCTTGGTAAAGCCTGAGTTCGGGCAAACTTTCTAAGGCTTTCTAAGGCTTCTGGGTCTCTGAAGAGTGGCTACCTACTACATCGCGGCCCGGAGCGATCAGGCCGCTCCACTCCAGCTGGAGCCTTGGAGAGTTCACTCGGCTGGGTTGGAGGTTCCTCGGCTCCGGCTGGGCCGGAGGAGACCGTATTTGGAACTGACCTCCAACAGAGTCAAGGGGACCGCGTCTCCGCCTCGAGGATCCCAAGGTCATCGTCTGCGCTGCTCCTCTCTCTGCACTGGTCTGTCCTTCCTGTCTCTTTGAGTCAGGTCGAGACCTGACCTTCAGAGGGGCTGACTGACTTTAGGGGGAGGCAGCACTGGCCCAAACAAGAAGCCCCGCCGCACAATCCCTATCTCTATCACTCATCAGTCAATGTCCGACTCCCTTCTCCTTCGAGCCTCTATAAGATCCCTCCGCCCGTGACTGTGGTAGCGGCGCCGGTTCGAGTGTCGTCTTGGGCACCGCGCTGCCGCCTCGTTCCGAGAATCTCGTTGTCGAGCTCTTCTCCCGTTCTTTCCTCCTCGGTGCCGGATGCCGACCACCCTCTCCGACTCGACTCTCCCTCGAGGCTTCAGTGGCTGGTGAGTTCGCCCGACCCCGACCCCGAGACTGGCGGTGCCTGTGGGTGCGCTCCCCCGGGACCTTGGAGCTGCTCTGGCTCTGCCTGGGGGGGAGGTGGTGGTGTCAGCTGCAGGGCGGGTTGGTCTGCTGACTCCTCATCCTCGTCCCTCCCTTCGGTGCTCTCCTGTCTCTCCTCACAGCTCATCCCCTCCCGATCATCCCAGTCAGCGAAGGCAGGCCTCCATCATCCTCCTCTCCTCCCTCTCCAGGATGCGAGGAAGAGAAAGCTCCTCAAGAATCCCTAGCCTTATTTATCAAGGGGAGTCCTGCCTCTCTCTTGCAGAGGGAGGGACCTGAGGGTTCAGAGTCTAATTCCTAAGGCTCTCCTTTTTCAGATTTCTGGAGAATCGTCTGATGAGGAGTTCGGATGCCTCGAGGACCCCAGGGAGGATGAATGACCTCGGAGGATGAATCTGTGTATCCCTTGCCTTGGACCTGCCTCCTTTCACTGACCCCTTGGAGGCCCTGGGTCCCCCCCTGAGGTGGTGACTCTGTGGACCAACCCCCCTGACTCCTTCTGTGTCATTGGTAGCCCCTCCAGATGGCTGACCAGTTCCTTTCTCAGATCTGGGTGTTCTGACCCAGGGAGCCCTTACCACAAGATGCTATGGTGGTAGCTGCCACCACTAAGAAGGCCTCCCAGCTTTGCCATTTCTAAGAAGGAAGCTCCTGATAAGTGATGTAGTGTCCATCCTCCCCTAGCGGAAGTCGGTCTAACATATCTTTTTGATGTTTCAGGCCTGACAAAGAGACTCTCCTTCGTTCAGCGAGTAGAGTGAGCACAATTGTCAAATCACTCTTCAAAGAGAAGAGACTTTCAGGTGCACAACGGATGATACTGCTAACCACAGGCCAAGTAGGTCCCCTTCACAGCTGGCTGGCTACATTCTTTGGTACTTCTTCCTCATGTGAAGCCTTAAGCTATCCACCTGAATGCCGAGCAGGGCTCTTGCGGGACAGGTATGAAAGAGCAGCGTCGACTGCCAATTCTTCTGTGCAGTTCCTGCTGCAATTTCCTTTTCGCTTTTAATTCTTCCTTGATTCATGACAGATGGCAAACAGGGCGTGAAATTGGACTCTGACAAAACTCAGACAGATGGCAAAACTCTCTTGGGATGGGGAGTCCGTTTTCTACCCCTTCTAGGAGTTAACCCAAACTGCAGAAAAATGGGAAAGATGTGGGCCAAGAACAATCTCAAGATGGGGTCCTGCCGCCAATCTTGGGGGGTCCGGAGGCAGAGGGAGAGTGAACAAGAGGCAGCCTGCCT
This sequence comes from Protopterus annectens, assembly GCF_019279795.1. Taxonomy (NCBI): domain Eukaryota; kingdom Metazoa; phylum Chordata; order Ceratodontiformes; family Protopteridae; genus Protopterus; species Protopterus annectens. Next base: position 1,039,003,043 of record NC_056744.1, on the reverse strand, counting down.
TCCAGAATCCCTCAGGGGGTCCGCAGAACTTCCACCATCAGGGCAAGAGTCGGGAGCATTCCTGAGCGTCCCAGATTCATCATTCTATCCCACCTCAGCAGGCAGTGGAACCACCTGCAAGAGGCTGTTCAAAGGCATTCCCTAACTTTCCAAATCAATTTCATTTCAAAAAAATCCCTCAAAGAGCCATTCCAATCAAAAACTGTTCATCATTAAAAAAAATCTATTCAAGCTTGTTTCCAAAAAGCCCAAATTAATATCATCAAAGCTTTTTGGTAAAGACAAAAATGCAGCCAAACACAGCAGCACAAGAAAACTTCTCCAGCTCAAAGTCCCATTCTATTTATTAGTTCTATAAAGAATGGATTTTATGGCTGAGACCCTTTTTGGATCTTTCCAAGAAAACATGGTTGAGAAAGCTTCACTGGATGCTCTATATGTCTCCACTAGTAAAAATCACAGGTACTCTCCAAATTTGTGAGGATGTAACCATTGGAAATCGCAAGGACCGGTGCTCTTCAGTGGCAGCTCTCAGACTACTGACATCCCTCCCAGGTCCCTCAGGGTGATCTACTCGATTTCTGCACCCTGTGAACACCACTGCATCAGCAGGGCAGGAACTGTTTCCTGATTTGTCTCATAGCTTTACGCCATTTGCATCCATGGGCGCTCAACTGTCTGACCACTTCGTGATTGGCTACCTTCATAGGCCCTTTCTGAGATTGTCACACAACTTGGTTCTAAGCAGTTCTCATGGTTACTTCAAAGAAACCTTCAACTTGTCAACCTGTTCTAAGGTAGACATGATCAGGAAATCAAGAATGTTTAATCACTTCTTAAGCTGTCATGCTACATACTGCACACATCTCTAGAGTCAACACAACTTCATGTAGACTACACTCAGAACTATCCTAATGCTACACAGATTAGTTTCTGAAAGTATGAGACATGGAGATAAAGTTTTCTTCATTATCACCTCCTCTAATCCTCACCTTCAGCTACTCCCTCTTCGCTGATTTCTTCCTACAATCACCCTTCTCATTCCCCTAGCAATACCCAGCACTCTTCCTACCATCAGGTTCATGTGCTTCTTTTCCTTGCAGCATCCTCCTTTGGTTTCCTCTTTCTCTCCATTTGATAGTCTCTTCCCCCTGGCATGAATGGGGCCTTGGCATCATTGCATGGGTCTCCTCTCATGGGAGTGGGGGGGCAGCACAGTCAGGGCAATTATATCTGGAGCATATGGTGCAACGAGACAAGCATCAGAATCTAGAGAAGCTATGTCTGAACAAGGGGACTACAGCACCCTAACCTAACTCCAAGGGCTTGGTCCATGTCAGCGGGTGACAACTTCTTGGTGCTGGGACAAGTCAAGCAGAGCAATTTTCATGCCTTCCCAGTAATCTTCCAAAGATTCTCAGACAATGGTAAATTTTCTCAATTTCTCATGCTTGGCGATTGATTCAGGAAATAGGGAAGTGAGTGGGTCAATCCTCTCAAGTCCTTAGAGCTATCCTCATGCCTTTTGCAAAGATTATTTCCTCCTTCTCCCTTCTCTGTTCACCCCTATCTTTCGCCTACTAATTCTCAAGTACCCTCAGCTTCTCCCCAAACAAGTGCCCTCCCTGCTCCTCATTCTCTTCCTTAGCTTCACAGCCCAGCCTCCCTTACATGGCCTCTCCAGCATGCCTTCTGGTTTGGGATGTTCTCATCCCCTTCTCTATGTTCTTCTCCTGATACAGAAAGCTATCGCAGACCCCTCCTCAGCTCTTCTCATTGCTTCTTGGGGTCAGTTACATCACTACTCCTCTTCTCAAATATCTCACCTGTTGGAGCAACCCTTGCATCTTTCCTTTTCCATCTCCAAATACCTCCATTTATTATCTTTCTTGCCATCTCCCTTCCCCTCTGAACCACTGGAATCTTCCTCAATCTCACACTGCTCCTGTTTCCCAAATAGTCTCTTCTCTTTTCCATATAATTTTTCTAACTCCCTTCTCATCTTTCTGGAAGATTTATTAAAGTAAAAGCTTCCAAGACATTCCATGGGCAAACAAAGTTTGTCTATAGTCCTTTCAGCACTTCCCTTCTTTCCCATTTTTGATTTTCACTCAAATTCTGCAGATTCATCTGGTTCTACTCTTAAAAGTTCAATTAGTGTTATCTTCTAACAAAACCAGCATCCTCTCTTCCTATTTCATGTGCTCATGTAGGCATGCTTTTCTTCAGATTCTGTGCTGCTTCTTCCTCCTTCAACCTCCTATAAAACCTCTCTCACCTCTTTTTTTCATCACATCTTTTCTCTTTGTTTCTAGACCCCCCGCTGAACTCTTCATGCACTCAATCAATGACCACCGTATCTGTTGATTCTCTCTTCAGAGAGTCACTGTATCAGCAAGAGAAGGGTCTCAGATGTTCATGCACAAAACAATAGAGTATCCTTATGACCAACTTCATAAGGATAGAGTATCCTGTTTCTTTCTCAAATCCTTTTTTTCCAAAGAGTAGCCTCTTCCTTTCAATCTCAAACATAGAGGTGACATTGTGACTTTTCTTTCTACAGATCAGGTTGTATATTTTCCTTTAACCAAACAGAACTATATAACTTTTCACCATTAAGGTATTCTTGTTCAAGGAGAAAGATTTATATTGGTAGTTTTTGTGCAACAGGCAGATGGTTGAACTCCTGGCTGAGTCACAAGCACATGGCTAACATCAGAGCTTTATAGACATATTCAATGGATTGCCTTATTGTTCTCAAGAGGCCAAAGTTTTTTTTCACCCCCAAGACCGAGTGAGACGGTCCCATTTGGCTACTTCTATAGCTTGCTAAGACAGGCTATAGATTTGGCTCTACTCATCGATTTCTTCCTTTCTATGGCCAGATCCCATTCACTTTCATTTCTCTATGTGAGCTCTTTCTCTTCTCCTCAGCAGACATCTTAACTTTCTTTACCAACCTCTGTTGGATCCTAATCTTGTTAGTTTGTGCTTAGGACTCTGTACTTTTCCTAGCAAGGTAGGACAAAGAGATAGCATACTTCCATCATAGTCTTTCTGTTCTTCTCCTCTTTCTTATACCTTAATCCTTAGTCCTTCCATTCTTACATCAGCGGCTTCCTCTCTGGGTCCCTTTCGCCCAGTTTGATAGAAGGTGCTCCTTCATGAAGCTCTATCTAGTAAAGAGGGTATTCCTTCATCTTCTTTCTTAAAGCCTTTTTATCTGTCTTCCATATATGCTATACCGTTTATGATTTCCTTTTTTCCCAGGTCAGAAGTTCTGGGGCTTTTAAGTTTTGGTCGGTGGTTTTTCCCATTTTTAGTTTAAGGGAAATAGCAAGAAGTCGAACAATATTTGCAGTATTGATAAAGTAGGAGTTATAAGTACAATGGCATCTTTAAATGTAGTTATTCTGAAGTTGCTGAGTACTCCAAGATGTTCATCCAGTCATTGTTATAAATGTGGTTTAAAATGTGGTTTAATGCACTTTAAAATATAATCTGTTTTGTGTACCTCTGCAGCAGTTTTAGTATAAAAAATAGGAGATTTAAATAAAAATGTGTGTAAAAAATCTGTAAAAAAAAATCGTAGTTTAACCTACGTCCCTGTGTGTCCACATATAAAATCCACTCATTTATATATATATATATATATATATATATATATATATATATATATATATATATATACTCATTTTTTATTGTTTTATATATGCATATAAAAATTACTTAATGATCTGTAAACCTACTATTTAAAATAAACCTGTATGTAATACATGGTAAAAACATAGACATAATTACCTAGTGCATTTTTAATCAATTACTACATTCCTATTATAAGTGCTCATTTACCTTTCTAAAGCCTTAAGTTTAAGTACACTGACAATAGTACACATTTCATTTAGTCTTGGGTGATTATATGCATTCGTTAAGATCTGCCAATATAACTCTCTAACTTCCAGCATGAGTGTACTAGGGCCACCTCTTGGATCATATGGAATTTGGTCTATCACCATGTAACCAAAATTATGTGTGCTTTGATCATTTATGTGTTTGGCCAGTGCATTGTCTAGCTTACTTTTACTAATGGCATACTGATGTTCATAGATACGTTCCTTGAACCTACGTTCAGTTTTACCAATATAGTAAGCTGGACAAACTTTATATGTGGACACACGGACGTAGGTTAAACTACGATTTTTTACAGATTTTTTACACACATTTTTGTTATGTTTGTTGTTTGTACAAGTAGTATAGTACTAGGTACCAACTTGTTATGTACTACATAGTAAACTCGTAGTGAAAAGTGCTTTTGTAGACAATACAAATACCATAAAGTAAAGTGTCTTGTTACTTTGTTTTAAAAGTTTTACCCATGGCTAATCTTATTGGGTGACTGGGACCACATGACTAGGTAATGCCGGTATTTAAAACATTTTTTAAATGCAGTTTGTTACATCTGAAGAAGTCTTGTATCTACAAGATGAAAAATGCTTTATGTATACTGTGTCTTCATTTTATATTAAATTGACAGAGTGAACTACTGTGAACTACTGTTTCCTGCTTTTTTCGTCATTGGGATTATTTAAGTGTATTCAGCAGTATGGGTAAAACCTGTTGTCACTGCCAACATGTATTAGGTAACATGTCTTAGTGTTAAACACAACACGTTTGTAGAGCTGTACCTGTAAACTGTCCCTGCTTTTCATCAACGTCCCTGGTTTTCATGCTAATTTTAGCTCTGTCCTTCTTTATCCCTTCTAAAACTGATGACTTCTGGAGAAAAGGTTATGAATTAACCTTAATGAAGGACAAAAATTATGGTTATAGACTTCATTTACTTCAGAAAATGTTTAGTAAGTCATATTATCTTTTTCCATCAATATGTCAAGTTAGCAAAACTAATATTTTCAAAGTGTCCCTGATTATGTTGAAATGTTGGAATGGTAGATAACAGGAACAGTGCTGATAAATATATCCAAACGTTCTGAATGTATATTCTGATTCAGTATTTCTTTCTACTGAATAATGGCTGGGTGGCATACGAGTCTTAGATTTTATTGCTGATTGTTGGCATTGCTCAACCAGATATTTAGGACAATATTTCTGCCTTTTTTACTTCTGTGTGTTATTGTAACCAGATGGATAGTTAGGTGAGATAACATGAATTACTACTTTTTGGACTAAATCTCACATGGATCAACCAGATAGGCTTGACATTTCTAATTGTAATTACCTTTCTGATTGGACTCAGTAGTTGCCTGAATGAGATAAAGGTTATTACTTGCAGACTACTACCAACATGGAGCTATTTATATATTTTCTGCAATATTCCTGGCTTTGTCAGTCATGTGTGGAATTTAGGTGGGAGGAAGGGCTCAGTAATATCTAAATGTTGTATTGTTTTTACTGAAGTAATCAGGTCTTCTTCTAAGAGATGATAATGAGTCTGTGTCACATAACAGTTGCACAAGGTAATATAATGAATGACTGCTCAACAGGTTATGTGCAGGAATTATCACCTGTACCTGAGCCTGCATAACCTTGCACTAATGAAATGCTGGTCATTATCACATTATGCAGTTACACTATAGCACTGAGTCATTATCACTTTTCAGGTAAAACTCTATGCAGCTGTCACTGTTATTCACATAAGTTAAAGTTATTGTCACATTGATGAATGCAGAAACCAGACTTGGGTTTTTGTCTATGTGCAGTCATTTCAAGCCCCCCCCCCACCATGTTCTTTCTGTCATTTTTACAGTTTAATACAAAGTAAAGTCCCCATTGTGGTTATACGCTTCATATTCTTGTGAACTACTGCAATTGAACATATCATATAGTAATTTTCTGTATCACACAGTCACTGTATAGTTTTCTGGTGTGTTGCTTTTCCAGTGCCTCTGTGCAGGTATATAATATCAGAATGTTGTATACTGTTGTGTTTTTCAGGTGTAATTTCAAGTGAAAAGTAACATGTCTCCCAACGAAGATGCTATCTGTGGAGGCTAAAGCAAGCAGCATTTACCTGTTGGGTGAGGAAACAGACTCTGATGGTTGCAGCAATAGTTCAGGCCAGTGGCGGCTGGTGACTTCAAATCACAGGGGGGCTGCAGGAGACGTTGAATGGGCGGGGTCAAAGGGAAGGGGTGTGGTCAACCATAAAGGGGAGGAGCTATGCACAAAACCACAAAAAAACTAACTTTAATTAAATACGCTGCCCTGGGTGGCAAACCATCATTATGAAAGTCCAATCAAGACAAAAATAAGTGTAGAAGAATAAAAATATTTCAATGCATTGGCTGCATGACAGCTTACTTAATATCTAGATGGAAACAAAAGGTTGTGAGGCATGAAAAAATAAATTACTTTTTAAATACATTACTGGAATGCCAGTCAAAATCAAGTATAAGAAAAACAGAAGCACTCAACTCAAACCACTTCTCCTTGCACTGCAGTTCTAATTATAATATATTCAGCTTTATTAAAGTACCAAGCAACATGCTGAAAGTAGAAATCTATGTGATGCCCCCACTTGTAAAATGTTTCTTATCCAAAAAGACCTGCTGCCTGACAACTTGTTTCATGGGGAAAACATGATAAAAGTAAAAATGAAAAGCAAACAAGAAACAAGCTCAAGATACATTGCTTAAAGGATTACTGTACAGGTTATGGACCACACATGATTGGCATTCTGTTTAAGCCTGTAGAGATGACTGGAAGTCTGTGTAATGAGCTTTTAAAATAACGGAATCCTGTCCTTTAATACCCAAGGCTTATACATTATCTAGTCAAGTATTCTCTGCATGGCAACAACAGAAAGGCTTTCAATGTTGGCAATTCTTTAACAGTATGCTTATTAAAGCTTACTTGCATCTTACGATGTCAGACAAGCTTACCTTATGGTCATTAAAGCATTGCTACTTAAACACAGAGCAACAGGCACTTTGAGTAATAAGCATAAATCAACAGTACAAAATATGACAGAAACCAGACCATTCTGCAAAATCAAGGACAGATGAAAAGCCACTGTAGTACTTATGCAGTGTGTCCTCCCCATCCAAGGTAGATACAACTACTCCTTGCCTTGCTTGGACACATCCAGAGTCACTACATACAAGCATGTCACAATTTGAAATCTCTCTGCTGACTGTGATGGCCCTGACACATTTGTCATACCTCTCAACTTCAAGAGCAAGAAATCTGAACAAAGCCATACACAGAAGTGGGACAAAGGCACAACAATAAGGACAATTTTAAATATTGCTCTAATAAACTTAGAAAGATAATAGAATAGGTCTTGCATTAGTATGAATTTTCTGAAGGGTATAAAATCTGAAACTCAAATGTCTGTCAAAAATGTGATGCAAAAATATAAAATAGACACACAATACAGCTTCTACCTGTCAAAGAAGGGACACTTTAATATTAGTACTGCTACCTTGAGCAGCTGACAAAATAAAAGAATCTACATGCATTTCAAGTAATCTATAACTTTGATTATTACAGTTATTTAAAATTGGGGACAGTTGAGAGGTTGGCTATGCCTAATTCTATAAAGCAGTTTATTTGCATGTACCTCTCAACCTGTTAATGTTATTTAGTGACTTCTGGCAAATCATTTAGGAATTAAAACTACAAATTTTATGAACAACAAACCAAAAATAAGAAGCAAAAATCTATTCATTCTTTGAAAATCTGGACAGTTGGGAGGTATAGTCAGCTGGGGCCTGTCTGAGTTGCTGCCCTTCCCCCCGACAAAATAATGGTTGAACTGGAGCCCTCTGCAGCATTTTCCATAACCATTACTTGGCTATTTCCTCATTTACCCACATAAACACTAATGTGCATACTTTACTTACTTCAATGATTTTGATTTTGAAAGTTTTATTTTGTATTTTACAGCACAAACATTAAGTCATCTGTTAAACAAAGCAATGCAGTCTCACAATGAAAACTTAGCATTAAAACTTCTCTGCCCTTGAAACTCACATTCATTGAAACAGCATTGAAACCCACATTCAAAGAAAATACATTTTGCCAGTGGCAGATAAAGATTAATTTTGGGCTGTTTTCATGAAACATACATGTGCTCTTTGATACACCTTCCTCATTGTACTAAAATTATATTCCTTGTACAATACAGTACACTTGTTAGAGGGTGTTTTAAATTTGTTTTGAACATTTTTCCAGTAAGCAATGAAACCAGTTGAGAACATTTATCATAAAAAAGTCTACAGAGACTTCCACAGTCCACCATTATTAGTAAATATACAGTCCACCATTATTAGTAAATACGCACAATTCTACAGTCCACCATTATCAGTAAATATGCACAATTCTACAGTGCACCTTTATCAATAAATATGCACAATTCTACAGTCCATATTCAGTGATAATGGGGAATACAGTCCCAAAATAGGGACAAATTTAAAATATTCATCTTATAAACTTAGAAAATTGCTAGAAAAAAAGTTGTGCTACTATATATTCTGAAAAGAACATGAAGTGAAAAATTCAAATGCCGTCAATTTTTTAGAAGAACAAGAACAAAACAATTTTCAGCAGAGAGCAGGGATTAATACTGCAGACCGTAAATGGCAGGGCATCAGCAGCAAGCAAAACCCACACAAACACAATACTACCACTGCGACAGAACAAAAACAATTTTCAGCAGAGATGCAGGATTAATACTGCAGACCACGCTTTGTAAAAATGCAGGGGCACAGAGCAAAAATCACAATACAGGGAGGGAGATGCAGACAACAATACTATCACTGCACCATCAATTATACAAGGAATTAAACATTCAGAAACCTGAAGTCTGAAATTCAAATGCCTGTCAATTTTAGAGATGCAGACTCCAAACAGAAGCCACCCCAACCAAGAATCAAACCAGAAAACCCTATAGCTGGAGGCAACAATACTACACTACCATCACCATCAATTATGCAAGGAGGAATTAAGAAACCTGAAGTCTGTTTCAGCAGGGATTAAAACTGCGAGACACGTCTTTGTAAAATGGCAGGCACCAGTAAGTCTGAAATTCAAATGCCTGTCAATTTTATTTAACATTTTTAATCAGGACAGTCTGACTTGGAACAAAAAAACAATTTTCAGCAGAGGCCCAGGAAAAAAAATGCAGACATGTCTTTGTTACATGGAGTGGTTCAGGCACTGGTTGTACCTTGAGACACCACATAATGCCAACCACAGTGAGGATGAAGACTATGACACAGACAATGAGATTCCACTTGCACGTCTGTGTGAGAAGGCCATTGCCTGTGATATGGATGATGCCCCTGTTACCGTCATTCCTGACAGACCACTATGACTTGCAACAGAAAACCTGAACAATAAGGATGAAACTGACCATGATAGAGAAGCTGAGGTACCACTTGCACTCCTAAGGAAGGGTGCCACACACAATGGTAACCCAGTACAGTCTGATTTTGACACAGACAACGAATTGCCTTTATCTGTGTTCAAGAAAGTGCATGTTATCACAGACACACCTATGAAGTCCTCCACAGTCCATGACGGAGCAAGTGCTGACAAGGATGTGGATGTTCCCTTGACTGCACCTGAGGTTCATAGTAGTCCAGAGTATGTGGATCGGGATGGAGAAAGTCCACTATATCTGAGTCTAAGTAGCTCCTTGTCAAACAAGGATATGGTTGTGCCTCAGCAGGGAACGTCTGTTAGTACCTCACTAACAAGTTCATGCAATACAGTTGCTACTGACACTGATGAGAGAGCACCATCACTGAACCATGCCAAACTTTCCATTTCAAGCTGTTCCAGGTGACCCAGTAAGGTACAGTGAGCATGTGGGAAAAACGCCTCACGGCAGTATACATTGATGACTTTGTGGGGCCAGTAGGCCCTGTTAACAACTTGGGTTCAGCTAGCACAGAGATGGACTTCATGAATTTGATGTTCCCAGAGGAGCTGTACACCCTTATTGCCAATGAAACCAATTGCTATGCTGCACAGAGGCAGGCTGCAGCAGGCAAGGCTGATACACGGTGGAGTCCTGTTTGTCCAGGAGATATACGCACATTTCTAGATGTCAGAATATACATGTCCATCGTACATGTTCTTGAATATCGGCAGTACTGGGAAACATACTATGTATATGGTCGCTTCCCAACAGCTGAATACATGACCTGAGAGTGGTTTGAAAAAATTCAGCAATATTTCCATTGCAATGACAACCACCTGAGCCTACCAAAGGGCTGTGTGGGTCATTTCAAGCTACATCATGTACAGCCAATACTGGATGCAGTACTTCATGCATACAGGACGCAGTATAATGTGCATCATGAGGTGGCTGTAGACAAAGCCATGGTTGGCTTCCATGGACGCTTGACATTTAGACAGTTTATGGCTGGTAAGCCAGAGAGGTATGGCATTAAGGAGTTGGTGTTGGCAGACTCCACCAATGGGTATGTATGTGAATTCCAGTTATACACTGGAAAAGCAGAGCAGAATACAGAGGTCGGACTGGCACACTGAGTTGTGGTTGACTTAACTAGGGGACTGATTGGCAAGAAGCATCACATTTACTTTGATAACTTCTTTACCTTTGTCCCACTGGCACAGCAATTGCTGCAAGATGGTCTATACTGCTGTGGAACCATGTGCACCAATTGTAGGATGACCTCTAACATTCAACAGACAGGCCATTGGAAAAGCACCTCAAGGGTACTACAAACAGTTGTAGAGTGGACCATGGCTGGCTACTGAATGGAAGGATAAAAATGAAGAGAAACACAGAGCAGGCAAATGTATGACCACAAACCACTTGTATAACACAAAAAATGAAATAACAAAACGGTCATAGGACGTACGGCAATAAAAACATACAATTTATTTCTCAAGACAAGGTAAGTGTTTTCACCACCTTTCCTGTAGCTTCCTCAGGCCATTATGGCCTGAGGAAGCCACTGGGAAGGTGGTGAAAGCACTTACCTTGTCTCGAAATAAATTATATGTTTTTATTGCCGCACATCCTATGACCGTTTTGTTATTTTGAATAGAAGGATAGCAACCCAGTATTCCTCCTGTCAACTAACAGTAATCCAACCTTGTCAGTCTCCAGCACACACAGGAGAAAGTGTGATAGCACAAAAACATTGGTGCCATGTCCACCAGTTGTAAACATGTATAACACATACGTGAATGCGGTGGACCAAGCAGATCAGCTCAGGACACAGTATCCCACTCCCAGAAAAGACCACAAATGGTGGCTGTACTTATTCTAGTTTTTATGAGATGTGGCCATAGTAAATGTTTTCATAATATTACATGAAAGCAACAGCCACCAGCAACTGTCAAGATCTGGATGTCCTATTCCAGCAACACAGTTACAGTTTCGAAGGAACCTAGGCTTGCACCTCCTTGCCAGTTACAAGAAGAGGAAAAGATGCACCAAGATTACTGTCCCAGAGCCTGTGAGCCAATTTGAGCATGGCTCACACTTTCCAGTTAAATGGCAGAAGATAAGATGCAAAAACTGTGCCAGCAAGGGTAAACATGCTGAGACATCATGGGGATGCCTGACATGCATGATCAACCTGTGTGTTGAATGCTTTGGCGAGTACCATGGCCATAAAGATGTTGCGCATTGATGACAGCAGGGAAGGCACATAGTGTGATGTACAACAGAAATTAAGGTGTGTATTTCTGTGGCACTGGTGACTTGGAGACTCGTCAGCTCAGTGCTGAATGCTGTATGCATCAGTGGGCAGCACACCAAGAGACCATGAATGTAAGCATCACACTGGATGGCAGTGGGGAAATTGGAGATGCTTCAGCTCAGTCCCACTGAGCTGCTTTCCAGGATATGCATGGTTATGCAGGTGACACTGTGATGCCATCAGCCCCTCCCTGAAAGGCCACCTGCAAAAAGAAAGACTCTAGGTATGTTGTTTTCCTTTGTGATGTGCCCTTTCACTCTCCCTCCACTCTAGTACAGTAAATGCATGCTGGTCAGGACAGCAAATATTTCATTACTTCCATCCTTAATCCCTTATGTCCAGTGATGATTGGACACATGTAAAGAGAAAAGGCAGATGTAAGGCAGACTGCTGCTAGTGAAGGAGGTCATAAGACAGTAGTGGTATCAGCAGTTTGATTGAGTAGCCAGCACACGTATCAGACACATCAGATGTCCTTGAGTGCCACTGAAGTCCCATGCCTGCCTGTCCTGGGTTCATTAGTGGAGTGGTGGTCCTTACCCTGCCTTTTCTCTTTATATGTGCCCTTGTTTGAGGAGAGTGCCACATACAAGAGAATATGACAATAACCATCCTGCACACATATCACAGTTTGGTTACAATTATGGTTATGAGAGTTATGGTTTCTTTTCCTATTGTGCTAAATAACTTTGTCAGGGAATGTCATCAGGGTAAGTAATACCTCATTTTAAAGGCAATATTATTAGTTATAGGATGGAAAAATAACTGTGTCTGTATGCTGGACAAATGTACAAATATCACATTATGTTTAGGACTTCAGTTATGAGAATTATGATATTGTTTCATATTTGGTGAATAATTTTTGTCAGGAACATGTCAGCATGCTAAGTAGTAGCTCATTTTGAAGACAGTAGTAGTACTTGCAAGATATAAAAAGAACTGTATCTGTATTCTGTACATATGTCCAGATATTAGTTTGTTTGGGACCATGGTTATAAGAATTATGATATTTATTCATATTTTGCTAAATAACTTTATCAGGGAACATGTCATCAGGGTAGGTAATACCTCATTTTGAAGGAGTATTAGTAGTTACAGGATGGAAAAAGAACTGTTTCTGTATGCTGGACACATGTACAGATATTATATTTTGTTTAGGACTTCGGTTATGGAAATTATGATTTTTTCATATTTTGGTAAATAACTTTACTATGGACCATGTAATTGTGCCAAGTGATATATCATTTTGAAGACAGTATTATTCCTTACAACATGATAAAATAACTCTGTCTGTATGCTGTGCACATATTCAGATATTGAAGTTTATTTAGGACTAAGGTTATGAAAATTATGAATTGTTTTCATATTTTGGTAAATAACTTTGTAAGGGAGCATGCCAATGTGCTACCTAATACCTCATTTTGAATACAGTAGTAATAGTTAGAACATGGTAAAAGAACAATGCCTGTATGCTGTACACATGTACATATATCAAAGTTTGTTTAGGACAAAGGTTATGAAAATTATGATTTTTTTTCATATTTTGTTAAATAACTTTGCAAGGGAGCATTTCAATGTGCTAAGTTATACCTCATTTTGAAGACAATAGTAATAGTTAGAACATGGTAAAAGAACTGTATCTGTATGTTGTACACCTGTACAGATATCAAAGTTTGTTTAAGACTTAGTTTATAGAAATTATGATTTTTTTACATATTTTGGTAAATAACATTGAAAGGGAGCATGTCAATGTGCCAAGTAATACTTCATTTTGAAGACAGTTTTACTCCTTACAACATGGAAAAAGAAATCTGTCTGTATGCTGTACATATGCATAGATATCACAGTTTGTTTAATCTTGTATGATTATGAAAATTATACATTTGCAATATTTCTCAATGTTATACCCATATCTTTGCAAGGGAGCATAGTGAAAACACAAATGAGACATCATTTTAAAGCTGGCATTGGGCCACATAACTTGTACACTGATATGTAGTCTCTGTCTGTTACAGGTGATGAGATATTATGCTTTGTTTATTTATCAATTATGAGAAATAAAGAAGTTATGTGCTCACCATAGCTTTCCATGTTTGCTGTCCATAATCTCGCCTTCATTCTTGATGGTTGGCTTGGTTCCGACTCGGCCTAATACTAAAGCTTGAGAGCTTCTGGCTCGAGGCTATACCTTATCTCATGATGCCTGACGAGAGTTCCCCAGATCTTATTTGCAAATACTAAAGAGTATTATTTATCAAAAACATAAGGTAGACATACTATTCCTTAGCCCATGCATCATGAAGCAAGACGGGAATCAGAAAACTCATGACCAATTCCAGAAACTTTCCTCTTGATCCTCCAGGTAGGGGGAAGGAGGGTGGGATGCAAGAATCAAAACAAGATTATGGTCAACAAACGGAATGTTATGGTGACTACATAACTTCTTTATGTTATGTTGTCCCATCTTGCCTTCATTCTTGATGGTTGCAACAGCGTTCCCAGCACCTTCTTTCTCAGATGGCTCAAGGGAATAAACTCTGCAGAATAGTGGAACAAAAGGAAGCCCTGTTCCGGGAGACCACTTCTACCTTGTGATGAGTGATAAAGGTATGAAAATTAACCCATGTGGCTGCAGCACAGATTGAATCCAGCAGAAGTCTGGCCTGAAATGCGGTGGAGGTCGACATAGCTCTAGTCAAATGGCCTTGAATTCTCCCTGGTAACTGTTTTTGCTGAGAGGTATATACATAAGAAATGGCATCTGTAAGCCATATAGACAAAGTGACCCTTGAGACTGGAGCTCCTTTCTTATTATCCGAGAAGGAAACAAATAATTGATCAGATTTTCTAAACTCCTTTGTCCTATGTAAATAGAAACGTAATTGCCTATGGACATCCAGTTGGTGGAGCTTATACTCTGCCTTGTTGCTATAACTGGGAAAAAAGACAGGTAAATCAATAGACTGATTTAAGTTGGACTCAGATCATACTTTGGGCAGAAAAGAAGGATTTGTTCTCAGAGAGACTCTGTCTTTGTGAAAAAAACAAATAGGGAGGCAAATAGACAGGGCTTGAAGTTCTGAAACCCTCCTGGCTGAAGTAATGTCAGTACGTTGTACTCATACAGTGGCTGCAGCTGCACCATGATTGAAAATTTCTGCTAAAAATTAAAGAATTGAAGAAATAGGGGCTGTAAAGAGAACCAGATGATTTTTGGAAGCCCAGCAAGAAAACCTTTTCCATTTGCTAGTGTACAGTTTTCTAGTTGTGTTCTTGTGCGACAAAAACAGAATGTGTCGCACCACAGGGGAAATGCTTGGAAGCCTGGCTAAGAAGGGAAGTGAAGTAACCAAGCTGTCAGCTTGGGAGTTTGAACAGAGGAGTGGAGCATCCCTGACTGATGAGTCAGAAGGACCAGAACTGGGTCCAGGATCCAAGGATCCTCCTAAAGATGGGGCCAAAGGAAAGGGAACCAGATTTGTTGAGGCCAGTATGGAGCGATGAGAATTAGTTTATGACTCAATGACTTTGCTTTCTGAAGAACTTTGGGTATCAATGGAAACAGGAGAAAGGCATAAAGTAGTCCCAGGAGACTATCGTGAACAAGTGCATCCCTTGATGACTCCCCCGGAGGAGGGATTAGGGCAAGCTAGCTGCTGCATTTGGCATTCATGGAAGTGGCAAAGAGGTCACAGCAAGGCTTGCCCCACTTGTGAAAAATTTGGTTCACAGCTTCTTGTTTCAGGGACCACTCATGAGGCATAACAATTGCTCGGCTTAACTTGTCCGCTATCACACTGGATTTCCATGGAATGTGCGTTGCAGTTAGAGAACGTTGAGAGGAAATCACAGCTGTTTTGAAAGCCATCTGGATAAAGTCACTTTAGAAACAGGAAGGCCGAGATCAATGGATTGATTCAGATTGTTTTTTTGAGAGGAAATTGCCCATTGTCATACCCTTTGAGCATCTCGACACAGAGGGTAGGATCTGGTTCTGCCTTGTTTGTTGATGTACCACACCATGGACATATTGTTCATCTGGGAAGCATCCGTGGTCACTGTAGCTACTGGATAGGGAAGAACAAATGGTCTGCCTATCATCACCTGCATGAACTGAAGCCACCAACGTAGGTCCTTCTTGCAGGCATTCGTAATGATGATTTTGTGTGACACGGGTAACTCCTGCATGGACCACTGAGCAAAGAGATGCCACTGTAATACTCTTATGTGTAAATGTGCCAGTGGGACTAAAGTTATCGCAGCTGCCATCAACCCCAGAACCTTGAGAACAAACTTTGCCTGCACCTTCCTTCTCAAAAGCAAGATTGATACCTGATAGCGCAGAGTTTGCACCCTTTCATGAGGCATTCTTGCTACCATGTCGTTTGTGTTTAAGTTTACTCCTATGAATAAAATATGCTGTGAAGGCAAGGCAGATTTTTCGTAATTTATGGCAATGCCCAGTTCTGAGCATAGATGTATAGTGGTGTCCCTTGCTTTGGTCAGTAGATGCTGGGTGGTGGCTGTAAGAAGCCAGTCATCTAAGTATGGAAACACCCAGAATCCTAGCCAACTCAGGTAAGCTGTGACTACTGCCATGCATGTGGTAAACACTCTGGGGGCTGTAGTGGGTCCAAAGTGCAGAGCTCTGAACTGGCAATGAAAAAAAAAAAACTGGCAACTGGCTTTCAGCTGGAAGCATAGGAATCTCCTGGATTGGCTGTCCATTTTTATATGCTAGCATGCATCCTGGAGACAGATGGAGCACATCTAATTGTCCTTTCCCAGAAAAGGGAGTATGGACTGCAGTGTCACCATCCGGAACTTTGTTTTCTTGACAGACTTATTCAGTCTGATGAGATCCAAAATGGGCCTTTAGTCCTCTGTCTTCTTTGGAATTAAAAAGAGCCTTAAGTAAGTTCTGGATCTGATTTGGTCTACAGGGACTTTCTGGATGACTTTTTTCTAGCAACTTTTGAATTTCTAGAGTTGCTTGATCCCTTTTGACAGGGTGGAATGTCTGGGATTGATCTTGCTGGTGGGGGTGGAGTAGAAAAAGGTATGACATATCCCCTGGATATAAGTGACTGTACCCACGTCTTGGGTGATACTTAGTCGGGCTGCTGGGTACAGCAATATTCTGCCCCCCGACTGCCTCCAGAGGTGGGCAGGTGGGCTTCCTTTTAGGAGTGCTGGAAGGGTCTGCCAGAGAAAGTATCTCTGTCACCCTGATTCTGAGGATCCCCTCTGCTGCAAAGACATTGTCTTTCATTGTTATTTCCCCCTCTGCCCCTGGGAGAAAATTCACTACGTGCATTGGGCAAAGCTCTTTGGGATTTCTGGAACCACATTTTTCTGCCCTTTTGGCCTTTGGGATAAGGCCTGGCAGGGACGGAGAAATGTACTCCCATGGCAGACAGAGTTTTGCCTTCTTGGTCACACCTGGTGAGAGTCTCTTTAACCTTTTGCCCAAACAAAGACAACCTTTAAAAAGGGGCATTTATAAAGGAAGACTTAAAGGGTTCAGCAAACTCACAAAGGCACATCCAAGAATGTCTTCTGAGTGTTATTCCTGTTCCTGCTGTCCTACTCACTCCATCAGCTCCATACAGGATGAGATGCATGGAGGAGTTCACTACAGAGTTCAAAGTCGCAAGTTGAGAATTCCGGCACACCCTCAGCTGAAGCACCTTGGAGGGAATCTCCTATCTCTTTCAGGAGATCCCTCGGAAGTCAAGTGAAATGGGATAAATAGTTCAGCGACCTGAGTGTAAAGGCCGCCGAGGAAAACATATGCTTCCCGTATCTGTCCATCATTCAAGATTCCTTATTTGGCGGATGTACACATGAAAATGTATTCACTAATTCCTTCTTGGAGGCCGCCGCCACCACCATAGCATCTAATAGGACACCTATGGATAAAACCTCCTTATTATCAGGGGCTGTAATAAATTTGTTGGGCCTCCTCGGAACAGGTTCCATGGATTCTGGAGAGCCTCATGCCTTTCGACTGACTACACCAAGGAGTTTGTAAAAAGGTGGAGACACCCAAGAGCTGGTGGGTCAAGATCTGAATGGCTCAGAGTATACGGACTCATATTCAGAAGGGGAAAGGGTCTTCCAACCACCTCTCTCTTTCAGGATCTCTAGGATGTCTGAAAAAGAGACATCCTCAGAGGGTGATCATGGGTACCCTTCTGAATCTATATCTGATGTGACAGACTCAGGGAGTCCAAATGCTTCCTCTTACAAGTTCTCTTCCGAGGGACCTCCTCCGAGAGGTACTCTGGGGAGGTTTTAGAAGAGAGGGGATTGCCCATTGGGGCATCCTGGGGAATTGGTTCTCTATGCTTGGGCTGGAGGGATGATACTGAGGATAACACCGGTCCTTTAGGGGGAAGAGTAACTGGATCTGAGGGTGGAGCAGTTTGAGGAGACAGCACACGTCCCATCACCTCAAAGGCACCACGCTCCCGGCCAGTGAAAGCCTCCAGCTCCGAGGAACCCGGTGATCCCTCCCACGACAAGGAGAATGGCTCCAAGGCTGATGTGGGCTCCAAACTCAACTGTGCCTAGGCCCTGAGAGGAAGAATTGGATCCAATAAGTGTCCAACCCGACTCTCCTCCCCGGACCAGAAGAGGGAGTGTCAGCTCCCAGACCACTTGATAGAAGACAACATCGATGAGGTCGGAGCAGAAGTTGGGGCCAATATACTGGTAGTGGTTTCTGGACCCGACATTTCTACCACATGGACTACCAGGCACTCCAGCTCCAAGCTCGTCTGAGTCAGAGGAGGAACAGGAGACAAGATAGGTACAGTAGCCAGCTCCACTTCCATCTGGGCTGGGCTCATGAGAATTTTGGCTAAGGCCAGTGTACGCAGCAAACTTTTGACCACCCACTCCACATCATCATCTGAGAGGGTCCTGGATGATCGAGAGGAAATAGTGGACGATTTATGGCTACCAGCCACCGAATGAAACAGGGGTGAGTGGGGCACTGAGTAGACTGGTTCCAAAGTTGGGGACTGGCTCCTTTTGTGGCTCTGAGTTGACTCCAATAAAACTGGTGGAGTTGATGGAGCTGTATTCTTTTTGGGCCTGATAGCCTTTGGATCCAAAGGTGCTTGCTTGGACTCCTTAGCCGGCTCAGACACCAGAGCCGAGGAAGAAGATATTTTTGTAGACTTTTTGGAAGAGGGAGACTGAGAGGATTTTGATGGCTGATTCCCTTCTACCACCACATTAAAAGGACCTTTAAGCAGATGCCTCACAATAAGTTTGTTCCTGCATTCCTGCCGGGCCCTGGAACTGAATCCATGGCAGATCGAGCAGGAGTCCTGCAGATGAATGGCACCTAAGCAGTAGACACAGCTAGTGTGCCTGTCAGTCAGAGACATCTTCTGTGTGCACGAGTCACACTTTTTGAAGCCAGATTGTTTGGCTTCTTTAAATTTCTCACTAGAATCTTTAGGCATTTTAGCAGGCAGTAACAAAGAGCAAATACTATCACCCCACTAACACCACTACAGACACAGCAAAAATAAATTTAACTCTAAACAACAAGTTTAACTACTTTTTTTTTTTTTTTTTTTTAGAACAGCTACAGAAGAAAGTCGCTAACTTAAATGATCATCTCCTCTAGCCAGAGGAGATGTCTCTAACTAAAATGATGACTCTCAGGAAAAAGAGATTGCAAAAAATGGAAGAGGAGCCCTCTACGTTAAATGGACTAACACAAGGACAAAAAATGAACCCTCTAATTTAAACAGGTTTGTTGAGGATAAAATTAAAGTTTAACGAGATAGGGATAGAAATACAGGCCTGCGAGGGAAACGACGGCCCACACAGCAAGAAAAACTACAAACAGCGGTAACACAGAGTCTAACTATTAATTCACACACACCAAATATCCTCTATGAGGATAAGGGAAAGGTTTTAAACAGTTTACAATCCTAACTAAGGAGAAAAATAGACCAAAAAGTCAAAATATAGTAAAACTTAGCCTGAGCCAGTGAATCGCAATCTCGAGTCAGCAAAGTGGCAAACGAGATCTGGGAACTCTCACCAGGCATCATGGGATAGGGTATAGCCTCAAACCAGTGGAAACTCTCGAGCTTTAGTATTAGGCCGAGTCCGAATAACCCAACCGTCAAAAAAGAAGGCGAGATGGGAATATTAATCCTATTTCTGTGAATATCTCCATAATGGAGCATCACACAGTAATGGTTAAGGTATCATGTTGAAGCTAACATTCATACAAACAAATTAATTACAAATTGTATGGATGTACATTGTACATTCACCAAGATACTGTGATTTGTTGTACCAAAAAGGTAAAAAATATGCACAATATCAGCATTCCTTGGCAAATATTTAATAATGACTTATATATACATACTATCAACATTTACCCTGTTGAAAAGGTCAGTGTCTGCTGAACAACTTTCACATTTACATTTTTAGTCTAGCTCTTATGGTTAAAGAGTTATAAACATTTGTTTTCTGTATGGTATTACAAATGGATTATCTGAAAATAAGCTCAGGCTGCACTGTTGTTCCTATGGTTGAAGTAAGCAGGCAGAATTTTCTGAGCTGCTCCAGAGTGAATGAGTTAAATGCTTTTTTCACATAAAGATTTCATGGGTTGCAGTCTTTCTTGTTTTCATATTCTCCAAGAACATTTTCCATTGAAAAAACATTCTCTAATATAATGTCACAAAATGTCTCTTTGTGAATAAGAATAAATGCTCTTAAGTCACGTGTTTTTACATCCAAAAGAGCTATTACTTGTCCTCACTTCATACCTGTCCATTTCTCTATCTTCTTTACTTTGAATCCTTACCATGTACTTCCATTTTTTATTTTCTTCTGCCTTCTTTTATGCTACTCCACTTTTGCCTACTTTTACTTTCTCTGCATATGTTTTATTTTCCATGTCACCACTATTCTTCAGGATTATCTCTGCATCTTCCTTTTGTATTTTCTCCATAATGTCCCTCACAGGAAACATCTCCTTCATTTCTGTCTCACTCTGCACCACCATTTCTTTAAGTAAATCATCTTGCAACTCTCCAGACTGGAGGGATGTAATTATGTTGTGATGACGTGGGGTGTTGCCATCTGTGCCAGGTAGAGTGGGGCAGTGCATGTGTGACATTTGCCAGCTGGGTTAGCTGGAGTTTTGTAAATTGTTTTCTGTTGTTTGACTATCACACTGACTTTAACAAATGCTTATGTTGGAGGTATATCAACAGTGTTACTTTAACTGATAACATTTTTATGTTTAAGCAAATAATTCTTTGATTTTCAAACACTGCAACAGAACTTAGAAAAGCTCTGAGTGTAAAATGTGCCGGACTCATCAAAAGTGATGTCATACTATAACCAGCACTCAGAGGATGGAACTCATAGATCAGCTTGTTTCTTCTGTTTTTCTTTGAATCTTGATATAAAAATCTATGACAGCTATCAAAGTCAGTTCAGTTAGATCAGTGTAAGTTGGAAGAACATTGCCTTGCCTTGTAGTAGTAAACAACTCAGCATCTAATCTTGCAATGCTGTATTAATTAAGTTGGATAGGAAACAGTTCTTTAGACAGTCAGGAATTAAAGTGAAATTAGCTAAGTATTGTTTTTCTGTATCTGCTTGAATCTGTGCAACTGTGTTATTTTTATTTCTCCTGCGAATGAAACTCTGATGTTTAGTGCACTTAAATATTTGATAATCTCATGTTTTCTATTTTATTATTTATTATTAAATAATTTTATACCTTTTATTGTGGCTGGTCTTTCAGATATTTATTTTAACATCTTGATAGTACTTCTGCTTATTCTAGTGAAGCCTTAGCCACTCCAAAAAGCCTTGCTGCTTGGGTTATACTCTACCATTTACATTAGCATCTGACTGGTGGCTGCATAGTTATCTTATTGTCTGGGCATAACACAGCTAGTAAATCTGAGCCAGCCTTTCCCAGGGTGTGTGTGTGTGTGTGTGTGTGTGTGTGTGTGTGTGTGTGTGTGTGTGTGTGTGTGTGTGTGTGAAAATTAAATACCCAGGTGTGGGTGTGTCAGCTACTTGGAAATGGGACACAGTGCTCCAAAAGTAAGTCTTGTTTGGGATCTGGAGAGACAGAGACTCCAGTCCTAGGTCTGGGGGCATGTTCCTGGTGTGGTCTTGGAAAGGGGGGAATTGTGCTTGATGCAGAGAGGTGAATTTGAAATACTAGTAAACAAAAAGGCACTAAGGTAACATAACATGTAACCTCACAAAACCTTTATTAATCCACAATTTGATGAATGAAGAAATAAAAAAACAGCAACTTGAACTGACTAAGTGCTTTCACCCTCATGGGCATCTTCAGACTCAGTTAACTTCAGTAAAAACAACCTTTAAATACAGCTATTAATTAGTGCTTGATTAATCAATGATGAAAAAGCAGGAGGGTAGTTAAATTAAACAATTATCCCCTAAAGTTCCTGTTCACCAAATCTTAAAGTCCTGCTCAACAATACCTTGTTTGCTAGAATCTCAAGTAAGTAATAGCTACCAAGAATAAATAAATAAACCAAAATAAAACATCATAAAAAGCAGTGTGTGCAGTAATAAACATTCCATATAAAACAAAAAACATATCTGTTAAAATATTTAAACTTACATAGTTTTATATTATATACAAGCTGCCTTGTATCTTAAAATACATGCTAGGGATAGTGCATCATTGATACCAGGAGCATTGCTGGCATCAAGTCTCAGTTGCCAAAGACATTCCCTTATTTCCAACATGGTTTTAAAGTCCCCCCTAAAATCCTTTGTATATAGCCTGTCAATAACAAAAAAAATAAACTTCTTAAAGTTTGAACAATGATTCATGTGTACATACAATGAATTAGTGGTTTTCTTGTTTTTTATGTCCCTGTAATGTTCTAATATTCTTTGTCTCAACTTCCTGGTAGTCATACCTATATAGAACGCTAGGCAAGATAAACAAGTGGCAGCATAAATGACCATACTTGTGTTACAGTTGCAGTAACCAGGGCTCTTCAAAGTTCTCTTAAAATTACCTAGACAAACATAGGGACCATCATTAATAAATTTACAGGCCTTGCGATTGCCACATTTGGCCATAGTGGCTGGTCTTTGTCCAAAGGATCTAGGGGTCTTCTCTAGTAGGTCTTTTAAATTTGAACCTCTACTATTAATAAAAGTGGGACATTTACCAAGTATGTCATGTAAGTCTGCAGGGATGAGGCTTTCCCAAGCACCGTAAATAACATCTTTAACTTCAGGTGCTAACCTATTGTGTTGTAATACCATTCCTGTTGGCGTATTGTTTCTATCAGGCACATCTTTATGGTTGGTGACTTTGTCACATAACCTGTGTGTGTCATGCAAAATTGGAACAAAGTCAGTAGACCTTCTTCTAAATATTTCATGTTGAAGCGACAAAAGTATATCAATGGGATAACCTCTTTGGACAAATAAGTCCTTCAATATGTCCAGTTCGATTTTAAAGACATCATCCTCACTAATAATGCGAGACAACCTGATCATTTGGCCCTTAACAACATTTCTTTTAACATAGGCAGGGTGACAACTACTATAATGTAGAAATGAATTTCTGTAAGTTTTCTTTCTTGATTCCATTTTACCATTTGTAGTATATAATTGTAAATCCAGATAACCAATACTCATCTTGCCAACCTTGTGTATAAATTTTAAAAATGTTGTCGTGTTGTTCAAATATAAAATAAATTCTTCCAGTTCATCAAGTGTGCCCTTCCAAAAAAGCAAAATATCATCCAAAAATCTAAAATAGATAGGCATCTTAGCCTTATAATCAGATGTCAACACAAACTGGTCTTCCCATTCTGCTAAAACAAGGTTGGCATAAATGGGTGCACATTTAGCACCCATAGCCACCCCTGTGGACTGTCTGTAATACTCATCCTCAAAACCTACAAAATTGTTCTCCAGTACCATTTACAACAGATCCACCAATAGGTCCTTCTTGGTCCAGTGCAAGTTGGTATGTTTGTCCAAGCTCTTCCTAAACCAGTCGAGCCCATAATCATGGGGGAATCACTAAAAATAAATTGATAACATCAATAGTGACCAACAAAAAAATCCCCCAGATCATCATGAGACAAAGTTCTGAGGCAGTCCAAACAGTGCCACATATATTTTAAGATATATGGCAACCTTTCCAGTATGACCTTGGTCATAATGTCTATGTAGGAAGCTAGAGGTTCAGTTTTTGATCGTCTGGCTGCAACTATGGGTCTAAAAGGTGGGTTAACTAAATTTTTATGAATTTTGGGTATGCCAAAAATGCTGGGCATGACCGGGTGTTCTACCGATAAATATTTATATACCTCAGCATCTATTATACCTTCACATAGCAACTCATAAAGCATCCAGTCTATTTTGGTGTACGCCTTCTGGACATCAAATTTAGAAGCTAACTCATATGTGTCAGAGTCGTTTAGAATGTTCTGCATCTGCGTTAAATAATCAGTGTTGGTCATAATAACCACTCCTCCACCTTTCTACAGTTTCATAACCCTATAGTCCTTGTTAACAGAAAGTTCCTTTAAGCAAAATAATTCTGCAGATGTTATGTTGTTGTCACATGTTATCTGTCTATTGTCAAGAAGTCGCATAATTTATGTTGTACATAAACATTCAAAAGCCAACACAGCAGGATGGTGTGGGGGTATAAATGTGCTACTTCTTCTAATTGTAAATAATTGAGCTTCACTGTCAACCCTGTGTTTAGTACTAAAAAATACTTTTAAATTCAGTTTTCTTGTAAAGAGCTTTAAATTAATAAGAATCTTACTGATGTCATATTTGAAATCAGGGACAAAAGAAAAACCTTTTTTCAATAAGCTAAGATGACTGTCTAAAATCTTCAAACTAGAAAAATTGTAAACAAAAAAGGAGTTGTCACCTAAAATAGTAGGACCCTCCTTAGTAATGTTAGCCAAAGGAGAATTTAACATACTAGTGGGAGAATGCTGACATAAATCAGTAGATGAATCAAAACAAGATACAGGAGAATCAGTAGGTAAGAAAATACTGGGAGTGTTATCAGTGTTGTCATTCATCTGTTGTGCCAGTTGTTGGTGTTGTGGAAGGTGGGGTTCAAGTTCGAGTTGTTCCTCCTCTGTCGCCCATCCCTCCAATTGTTCCCTGTGTACCGTCCTGGTCCCTGAGGTGGTCTCTGAACCTCCTGATCTTGTGGGTTGTCTCGGTTCCTCAATCTGTCTGACCATCTTAACGGAGGTTGGTTTTCTAAAAAAAACTCTTCTTCCTCCTCTATCCCAAAATGTATCTTATTGGTTACCCCCTCCTCCTCAGTTAATAAGAAGTTATGTACCTACCATAACGTTCCATGTTAGTTGTCTTCTCTCGCCTTCTTTCTTGCTGGATGGGTTCGGAGCCGATCCTCGGCTTCAACTCGGCACTTGCTAAGCTCGAGAGCTAATTTTACCAGCTCGAGGCAACCCTATATCCCATGATGCAAGGCGGAGACTACCCAGATCTCATTTGGTAGCTAAGGAAATTAGGAATATATTCTTCCAACTGTAAAGGAGGAAGAAAAGTAACAATACTACAAATGACAATCATAATCATCATAATCCTCTGAAAAGGATCAACCTAATCTTGTGACACTAGAAGCTGATTAGCTAGAAAAAAGGATAAAGCCTCTTAATAGAAGAGGCATAATCTTTTCGGTCTGACCTGGCTAGGAGGATGGAGGGCGGGACGCAAGAAAGAAGGCGAGAGAAGACAACTAACATGGAACATTATGGTAGGTACATAACTTCTTAATGTTAAGTTGTCAATCTCGCCTTCATGCTTGCTGGATA
Organism: Protopterus annectens; assembly: GCF_019279795.1. Classification (NCBI taxonomy): domain Eukaryota; kingdom Metazoa; phylum Chordata; order Ceratodontiformes; family Protopteridae; genus Protopterus; species Protopterus annectens. The sequence continues at coordinate 1,038,977,467 of NC_056744.1, read as the reverse complement.
GGACCATGTCCCTAGCACCTCTATCCTGGGTGTCTCAATGGAACAGACTCTTGAGAACGGTGGAACCAAAATTTGCTCTGTCTCTGGAGGCCAAGTCTAATTTGTAATGTGAAACAAAGGTATGAGGAGAGGCCCATGTGGCTGCTGCACAAATAGTGTCTATTGGAAGTCTAGCCTGAAAAGCTGTAGATGTAGCTAGAGCTCTGGTAGAATGGGCTTTTGGCCTAGAAATCAACTCTTTGCCTCTGAGCTGATAAATGTAAGTAATCACAGAAGACAGACATCTAGATAAAGTCACCTTGGAAACTGGAAGGCCTTTCCTGTTCTCTGCATAGGATAGAAACAGTTGATCAAATTTCCTAAAATGTTTAGTTTTGTCTAGATAATATCTGAGCTGGCGGTGAACATCAAGACTATGTAATTTTTGTTCCGCTCTATCAGAATAATTTGGGAAAAACACTGGAAGATCAATGGATTGATTTAGGTTCATCTGCAATGCCACTTTGGGTAAGAAAGACGGATTAGTCCTTAGAGATACCCTGTCTTTGTGGAAAATTAAGTAGGGAGGACGAATGCAGAGAGCATGAAGCTCAGATACTCTCCTGGCAGAAGTAATGGCGACTAGAAAGAGTGTCTTCCAAGAAAGAAATTTCAACGAACAGGCAGCCGCAGGTTCGAAAGGGGGGAGAATCAAGGACGTTAAAATTAAATTTAGATCCCACCATGGTGGGGGGTCTCTAATTGGAGGTTTAAGTAAAAAGATACCTCGAAGGAATGCCTTGCAAAGTTTATGTGACATAATGTTGTGGTCCAAAAGGCCTATATGAAAATTTGAAATGGCTGCCAGCTGAACTTTTACTGTGGAGGAAGAGGATCCTGAATGAAAAATCTCAGCTAGGAAGTCCAAGACCGAATGAATCGGAGCAGTATAGGGGTCTATGTTCCTAGCTTTTGCCCAGAAGGAGAAACATTGCCATTTACTAGTGTAAATCCTTCTGGTAGAAGATTTTAGGGAAGCTACTATGATATCCCGGACGGGATTAGAAATCATAGGAAGCCTGGCTAAGGATGGAAGTGGAGCAACCAAGCAGTAAGGTTGAGAGAAGGTATGGATTGGTGCAGCTGCCCCGACTGGTGGGTCAGAAGATCTGGAACCGGGTCCAGATGCCATGGCTGTACCAAGAGATAACAATGTAGGAATGGAAACCGTATCTGTCGAGGCCAATAAGGGGCAATGAGAATCAACTTGGCTCAAAAGGCGGTTGCTTTCTGAATTACTTGAGGTATCAGCGGAAAGGGGGGAAAGGCATAAAGAAGTCCCCGGGGTCAATCTTGGGTTAGAGCGTCTCTGGGGGGATGGCCTGGAAGGGGGAAGAGAGAGAAGAAGTCTGGGCATTTGCTGTTTTGAGGTGTAGCAAAAAGGTCGCAGCAAGGAAGGCCCCACTCCTGAAAAATCTCTTCCATCACTGATTGTTTGAGAGACCACTCGTGAGGCATGAGACTAGCTCTGCTCAACCTGTCCGCTATGATGTTGGATTTCCTGGGGATATGCATTGCTATCAGAAATCGCTGAGAAGAGATTGCCCATTGCCAAAGTCTGAGAGCCTCTCGACACAGTGGATAGAACTTGGTTCCACCTTGTTTGTTGATATACCACACTACGGACATATTGTCCGTTTGGACTGCAATAGGTCCCAGGGGAAGAGAGTCGTTGAGGGCTTGCAACGTTAAAAGCACTGCTCTCAACTCTAGGACATTTATGTGCAGATGGTATTCGTAAGGTTGCCAAGTGCCATGGACCATCCTGCCCTGATAATGCCCCCCCCCCACCCGATCAGGGAGGCGTCCGATGTAACCGTGGCTACCGGGACAGGAGGAACAAAGGGTCTGTCCTGATGGACTTGAGGGGACGATATCCACCAGGTCAGATGCCTTTTGCAAGTTGGAGTGATTATGATCCTGTGACGCATGGGTAGTTGTTGAAAGGACCATTGGGCGAATAGCATCCATTGTAGAAGACGCATGTAAAAACGGGCGAAGGGAAGAAGTGTTATGGCGGCCGCCATAAGACCCAATACTTTCAGAGCAAATCTGGCCTGAATTTTGTAGCTGAGAAGAATCACCTGGACGTGACTTTGAATGTCCAAGATCCTTTGGTCTGTTAACTTTGCAGAAAGTTGTACGGTGTCCAATTTTGCGCCTATAAAAGTAATACATTGACAAGGCGACAAGGCAGATTTTTTGAAATTTATAGAAATCCCTAGCCCTCTGCAAATGTGAATGGTGTAATCTCTGGCCTGGAGAAGTTGATGCCTGGTGGTGGCAGTGAGGAGCCAGTCATCTAGATATGGAAACACCTGGAATCCTTGACGTCTCAGGTGAGCCGTAACCGCTGCCATACATTTGGTGAACACTCTGGGGGCTGTAGTGAGTCCAAAGGGCAGGGCCCTGAATTGGAAGTGACTGGTCCCCAGCCAAAAGCGGAGAAATCTTCTGGAGCGCCTGTGAATTTTATGTGATAGTACACATCCTGAAGATCTACCAAGCACATCCAATTGTCCTTGCCCAGAAAGGGTAGAATGGACTGAAGCGTGACCATCTGGAATCTTGTTTTCTTTACAAACTTGTTTAGTTTGCTCAGATCTAATATTGGTCTCCAGTCCCCTGTCTTTTTTGGAACTAAAAAGAACCTTGAGTAGATTCCGGATCCTATTTGGTCTGCTGGGACTGGCTGGATGGCTCTTTTTGCTAGCAGTCTTGATATCTCTGGTACTGCTAGTTCCCTTAGACCGGGTGGAACGTCTGGAAGGGTTCCCTTTTGCTGAATTGGGGTTTGAATAAAGGGAATTTTGTAACCCTCGGATATAATTGACTGTACCCATTTGTCTTGAGAAAGGGGAAGCCAGGCTATTGGGTACAGCGATAATCTTCCCCCGACTGCCTCCGAAGGTGGACAATCGGGCAACATCTCAGGGATGCTGGAAGGGTTTGTCAGAAAGAGGCTCTCTGCTACCCTGATTCTGTGGACCCCCTCTGCCCCTAGGGCGGCGTCTGTTGTTGTTACCCCTTCTGCCTCTGGGGGTAAACTTACCTCGTGCATCAGGCGTGACTCCTTGAGATTCTTATTCTTAAGATATACATTCTAAGGACCTAAATCCAATCTGCAACATAAACAGGACATGTTGGAGGAACAAGTAAGTATCTCATTATCCCTTCTCTGGAACAGGTTTCCCATTGATATCTGATGTTCTTTGTTTTGTGGATGTGCAATAAATCCATCAGTGTGATGGATTTGCTTAGTGTTCAAACCCCAACAAGAGGAACAAGCATACTAGATTTGGTCCTCACTAATATAACAAACATGCACCACAGCAACTGTTGGACCCTCATTAGTTAAATCTGACCCCAAATCAGTTGCCTTCAAGCTGGCACTAACACCAAAACTCACAAAGGGTGAAGTCAGACTAAAAAACTTCACCAAGACAAACTATACCTTCCTAGGGGAAGGTATAAAAGCATTCCAAGATAAACCCCCAGCTGGAAGTGGTAACTACACCAAAGCTTACACTAAAGCCCTGTACAATCACTTGTATAAGTGTACAGACTCAGCTGTTTCAGACATAATCAAAGCCAGAGTCCCAAGCAAAAAACAAGCCACCCTGGTAGACATCCAGCTTCAACAAACTTTACAAAAATGCATAAAGTTGCTTTCTAAGAAAATTAAGGTGAGGCCCCAACAATGGAAAAGCAACATCCTCAGCCTCAACAGGCAAATAAGACAACTTGTAAAATATTCTAAGGGTAACGTTGAAAAAAACTTAGCAATCACAGCTAGGGATAACCATAAGGCCTTTTACAGCTACATATGCAGCCTAAAAGGTAGGACTCAATCATGTGCTGAACTGGTGATTAATTGTATCACACACACTCTGATCCCACAAGGATAGCAAACCTGCTGTTGGACAGATATGGTGAAAATTTCACTCCCTTATCCCCTCCAAACTTATCACAAACCTTGCCCCCAACTCCCCCCCACCCTACATATGCAAAGAGCAGGTCAGTAAAGCCTTGTCTAAGGCAAAAAACAGAGCCTCTATGGGGCCAGACAGCATCCCATGCTGTCTTCTAAACAAACTAGAACATAAACTAGCATCAACTATTCAACTATAGGTACCCTATTCAATGACATCCTAACCACAGGCTATGTTCCTGTGGAATGGAAAACAGTAACAGTTATTCCTCTCCACAAAGGTGGCTTTAGCAACAGACCCAGGGAATTATAGACCCACAAGTCTGACCAGCCTCATCTGTAAGGTCATGGAATGTATCAACATGGACTTCATAAATAAAGACATATGTGACCTCCAAACCCTGGATCCAACCCAATTTGGCTTTGTCAAAGGCAAATCCTGCCTGTTAAACCTGGTAGATTTCTTCAAAAATGTGACCAGGGCCATTGACAAGGGCACTCAGGAATTACTGATAAACGTAGCAAACTGAATGTAAACCTTATTGTTGTAAGATGGTTTGCCAACTGGCTCACAAACCAGTCAGACACTATTAAAGTGGGTGACTCCACATCAACCAGCAGACCTGTCACCAGCAGGGTGCCATAAGAGTCAGTGCTGCCCCCCCTAATGTTTGGTATATACTTCTCAAAAGTTCAGGCCAAAACTAAGGGACTGTGGCTGACCATATTTGCAGACGACTGCAAACTGAGTGCGATTATCGAATCCCCAAATTATATCAGTATACTTCAGGAGGGTCTTACGCAAACCAATAACTGGTGTCTTAGTAACAAGTCTCAAACTAAATGCAAAGAAATGCATCATCATTCCCTTTAGTAATAACAATATCCCTTCGCACTATCAAATTAACAATACCCTATGTGTATACAAAGTGGTAAGAGATCTGGGATCAAAAGTAGACTGCGACCTTAACTTTGATCACCATGTGTTTACTATAGTAAGGAAGGCTTTCTATGTAGAACACTTGATTAGAAAAGGCATCACCTCTAGAGCAGAGGAGGTTATAATCCCTCTATACTTGTCACTAATCAGGCCCATAATTGAGTATAACGCCCAGTTTGGCATGTACCATACAAAGCACCTGCAGCAACCGGCGAGATCTCAGGGATTTTTAACAAAGAAGATCAAGGGAATCCAGCACATGCCTTACACAGACACATTAAAGTTCCTGTCACTATACTGAGTATTGTATAGACTTCTTAGGGGAGACTTATGCCTGGCTTACAGAGCAATCTCAGACCCAAACCTAATGAATTTGCTGCACATCCATAAATCAAACGGGACTAGAGACACCTGTTCCAGGGACCTAAATATGGCCTGTGACTTGAAGAGAACATGCTGGAGGGACAAATTTGTCTCCCAGCAACAGCTGAATCTTTGTAATAGACTGCCAATTCATGTGAAGCAGACCACCTCTATAACATTTTTCAAAAGGAACCTGGACGAGTGGATGGGGTACCATAAATTTATACTGGAGTTAGTGCCCACAACCCTCCTTGACATGGGCAGTCATTACTAAATACAATCCTGGGTATTGACTAGAGTATTATTGGTATTACATTGGGATGAAATGGCTAGGCTTGAAATGACCTCTAGTTCGATAGCCTAGTAACCTCCTATGATACTATGATTAGGATGCCCTGTAGTCATCTAATCCAAAGCCATGGCACTCTGATTCTGACTTGATGCTCTTAGGGATACGTTATCCTGGCTATGTAAGTGAACTACCTTTTCTGTGTTTCTACCATAATATGAAAACCCATTTAGAACCCTGATTTGATCTCTTAATGCATGCATACTGACCCTATGCACCAAACAATTTTGTAACTCAAAATATGGGTAAGAAGTAGAAATATTTTGTTTAGCTGCATCTATAAATTCAGTTGCATTTTCCCATTCACTACTCAAAAGTTTAATTTTCTCACTGCTTTCTTAAAATTTAATTGGATTACATGAAGGTCAGTCGACTCCAGAATTTCTCCAAGGTCAACCTGTTGTGAGTTGGGGGTTCCTGCCTTTTTACCTACCACCACAAACAATGGTATCATACTGTCTACCTCTTCTCAAAAAAAAGGCAACTTAAACCAGTATCCTTAAGTGTGATTTGTTCCTTTTTGCCATATTTAAGTATTTTTATTTCCTTTCTTGATAAATGTGACACACAGAACACTCTTCCTTTTGCTTAGTGCACCTGAACTTTTTAACTAAATGGAAATATTATTAGGTCATACATCACATATTCTCTATGCTGTTCTCCCTCTGTCTTCATGTGACTGAGCACCACACTTTTTTCTTCTCTAAGTTGTTCTCCATTTGACCATTGTGACTGAGCATCACCTTCTTAAATTTTTCTAGGTTGCTTTCACTTCAGAAAGTGTATTTCAGAAAACAATTTACCTTCAGTTTTACCTTTCTTCTTACTTGCAGCAGTCTGTTTCATATAGCCTTCTCATACCTACTCAAAAAAGGGTTTAGAACTCTGACTAGGAACTGTTTCTCCATATTTAACTACCCTGATTAAATTAGAGGTTATGTACTTACCATAACTTGGCATCTATGTTGTCCATTTTCATTCTTCCTCACAAATGGGTTTGGATACGATCCTCAGATCTGACTTGGCAGCATACACAAGACTTCAGATCCAACTCTTGAGCCCCTCCCTCTACCCATAATGCTCTATTCTATACCCGCAATGCTCTTTTCTATCCCCAACACCTCAGATAAAGTTTGTTGCCTAATCTCCCACTTTATAATACAGATAGATATAGACATAAGAAAAGCTTATGGCTCAAACCTAGAACGGAAATGTTCCAATAAAGTCTAACAGATATTTTTAGGAGTGACAAGGCTGAAGGATGAGTGGGAGGGAAAGTGAGTAAGAATGAAAATTGACAGCAGAGATGCCAAGTTATGGTAAGTACATAACTTCTAAATCTGATGTTGTCCTTTTCATTCTTCCTCATAAATGGGACAAAATCCCCAGCAACGTAACCCTCTGGAGGCCCTCAAGAAAGGATATGCCAAAACACTGCCAAACAAAATGAAGCTCTGCTTCTGAAGACAATGTCTAATTTGTATTGGGTAACAAAAGTCTGAATATTTGACCAATTGGTTGCTGCATAAATATCAGCAATGGAAGTCCTTGATGAAAAAGCAGATGAAGTAGACATAGACTGAGTTGAGTGAGCTCTAGGGGGTCATGGCAAATCTAATCCTTTCTGAGAATAAACCAATAAAATGCAATCAGTAATCCATCTAGGTATCATAATTTTAGATACTGCCTAACCCAAGCATTTAGGGGAAAAGGATACAAACAGCTGATCAGACTTCCTGAACTGTTTTATCCTGTGAAGATAAAAGCATAATTGTCTGTGCACATCAAGAAGTTGAAGCATGTGTTCCCCCTTATTTGTAAATTTTGGAAAGAAGACTGGTAATTGCATGGACTGGTTAATGTTACTCTCCATCATCACTTTAGGAAGAAAGGAAGAGTTGGTCCATACAGACACCCTGTCCTTTTGAAAAATAATGTAAGAAGGCTCAGTTGATATGGCCTGGAGCTCAGAAATTCTTTTTGCTGAAGTGATAGTCACTAAAAGATTGCTTTCCAAGAAAAACACTTTATCACATTCGTCTGCCGATTTAAAGGGTTTATGAGTTAAACCCTAAAGGACCCAGTAAGGTCTCAAGAAGGGAAGGAGTCCTTTATTGGAAGTCCGTGATGAAGACACCCCTCATGAAGGCTTTACACAATTTCGATGTTTCCAGAATGGAAATTAGAAATCACTGCCAACTGCAGTTAAGTAGTAGAACAACTGGCTCCTGTTGTTAGAAAGAGAAGAATGGCCAAAATAGGTGCTGAAAAAAGGTCAATATTCTGGTTGGAGGCCCACATAAAAAATCTTTTCCATTTGCTTCTGTAGATTTTCTTGGTAGAAACCTTCTGGGAGGCCAAGATAATCCCACAAACTGAGGAAGCAAGCCTGGACCATCTAACTATTACTGAAAGTGGAGAAATCATGTGGTTAGTTTGAGGGTATGGAGATTGGGGTGTTGAATTCTTGTTGGATGAGACAGAAGGTCCTGAGTGAGTTCTAATATCGATGGAGGATATCTCAAGAAAGACTGAAGGGAGAGGAACTATACTTATCAAGGCCACAAGGGGGCAATGAGGATGGCTGAGTTCTTCATCCTGGTTGCTTTCTGTAAGAACTTTGGAATCAGAGGAAGAGGAGAGTAGGCATGCAGGAGACCTGTGGTCCAATTGTAAATCACAGCATTTCTTAGTGACTCCCCAGAGGGGGATTAGAGTGAAGTACTTGCTCCAATTATTGTTTAGGGGTGAGGCAAATAGGTCACAGCAAGGATGGACTCAGCAGCTGAAGATCATATTCACTCCTAATTGATTGAGAGACTACTGGTGAGGCATCAGAATAGATCTGCTGAGCCTGTCTGCTGGTGCATTGGAACTGCTTACAATGAGAAAGTGGTCTCCAAAGTGATTGCCAATTCCCAAACCCTCATGGTCTCTCTGCACAGTGGATAAGATTGGGTTCCCCCTTGCTTGTTGATGTACCAGCCTACTGACATGTTATCTGTTTGAATTGCAATATTATCTAGAGAGAGAATATCTTGAAATGCTTGCAGTGCTATAAGACTGCTCTCATCTCTAGGACATTGATATGCAACTTGGTCTCCAGGGGGGACCATGTGCCCTGAGCCATCTTTCCCAAGAAATCCCCCCCCCACAGCAGTTGAGAAGCATCCATGGTCACTGTGGCAACTGGAGGCAGAAGGATAAGTGATCTTCCCAGAAATGGGATATTGGACTAAATCCACCAATGAATATGACATTTGCAGATTGGGATGAGTCTTATGGGAAATGATAGGGGATGACAAAGCATAGACCACTGTACCATCAAGGTTCATTGATGGATTTGCATAAAGAATTATACTATATGGACTAGAAGTATGGTTGCTGAGATCGACCCAAGTGCTTGTAGTACTAATCTTGCTGGAGGAGATGGGTGAGATAGTACAGCCCGAACCTGATGTCTCAAGGATGTGATGCGATGAAGAGGTAAGGATGCTGCCTGAGTCACAGTATCCAAGACAGTCCCTATAATTTCCAGGGTCTATACTGGGACTAGGTTTTACCTGGCATGGTTTATTGAGGTGCCTAAAGTGTTGGAAACCTAAAGCAAGTAATCCCTGGCTTGTAGAAATTGATGCTTGGCTTAGAGTGGTGAGGACCAATTCATTGAGATATGGAAACATCTGGAATCCCTTGATTCTCAAGTGAAATGCCATGACTGCCATGCATTTGGTAAACACCCTTGGGGCTGTGGAGAGTCCAAAGGGCAGGACTCTGAATTTCAAATGATTGGCTCCCAGAAGAAAACATAGATGTGTCCTATATTATCTGTCTATTTTTATCTGATAGTATGCATCCTGGAGCTCTTTAGAGCACATCCAGTTGTCCTTGAGCAGAAGAGGCAGGATGGACTGATCCATAACCATTCAGAACTTTGTCTTTTTAAAATCCTGTTCATGTTGTTTAGATCCAAAATGGGTCTTTGGTCCCCTGTTTTCTTTGGCACTAAAAAGAAGCAGGAGTAAGTTCTGAATCCTACCTGGTCGGGTGGGACCTCCAGGATGACTCTTTTCTGTAGTAGCTTTTGTATTTCTTGTGCTCCATCTCGCCTCTGATTGGGTGGAATGTAGGTAAGTTTCTTCTTTTGGATAGGAGGAGGAAGAGAAATGGTATGTAGAAACCTCTAGATATGATTCTTAGCATCCACAAATTTTTTGTGATATCTGTCCAGGTGTCTGCAAAGAAAAATGACCCCAAACTGCCACCAGAGTTGGACAGTTGGGCAGCACTTCAGGAGCACTGACAGGACCTATCAGAAAAGAAATCTTTGAAGCCCTGATTCTGTGGGCCCCCTCTGCCTTTAGGGCAGCATCTTCCATTGAAATTTCCGCCTCTCCCTCTACAGGAATTATCCCCACACAAATCCTGGAAAGGTCCCTGAGATTTTCAGAACCACATCCTCTTGCTGCCTCTTTGGTTTCTACAGAATTATCCATTGAGGGGTAGAAAACTTGATTCCTACAGCAGACAGTGTCTTTCCCTCTTGTTCATTGTGGGTAAGCGTGGTCTTTAACTGATGGCCTGAACAAGGAAGTGCCATGTATGTGAGCACTAACAAACCATGTCTTGAAGGGCTCCGCAAAGTCACATCATCCAAGAATGTCTTCTTATGGCTATACCTGAACTGGCTGCTTTTGAGGTACCTTCTGCTGCATGGGAGATCAACCTTATTGATGCATTAGAAATGGACAACAAAGTGTCCAGTTGAGAGGAAGTCTTTTTGAAATCCTGAACAGATATAAACTCTGAGAGAGTGATTGATAGTTCCTTCATCAAGTCTCTCTGTAGCTGAGTGAAGTGTGCCAAGCAGTTTAACGACCTCAGTGCAAATGTAGCAGAGACATACACTCCGTTTCCAAATCTGTCCATCACTCTAGACTCCCTGTTCAGTGGATGGACAGAGGAGCTTTTCTCAGCTAGCTTCTTCCTGATGGCTGCCACCACTACTATAGCATCAAACAGGACCCCCTTGCTCCAGTGGGCTCTACCAGCAGGAGGGCCAGAAATTTGTCCTGGTACATGGGGATAGGTTTGATAGTGTCCAGTTCCTTCCAAGCCCAGTGGGAAACCAAGTCAATCAGTTCATCTGCTGGGGGGAGGGGTCACCCAAGATGTAGATGGTTCAGAACCAAAAGACTCCAGAAACGCTGATTCTTTAAGAGAAGGAGATTGGGAAGACCAACCACCCTTCTGTTTGAAGACTTTGAGGATAGCTTCGAAGAAGATATCATTGGCTGGTGATCTGGGGGATCCTTCTCACTCAATAAAAAATCATTGTCTTCCATGAGAAACTCCATGGGTGAGTCTATGTGCTTCCTCTTAAACGTCCTGTTCCAAGGAACCTCCTCATGAGGTGTTCAGGAGAGGTATCAGAAGGAGGGGATTCCTCTAGGGGGAACTATCTGGAGACTACTCAGAACTGGCTGTGAAATAGGTATGATGGCATGGAGCTCAAAGCCAAAGGGGAGAGATGGCTAGCATTCAAGATAGGACAGGACAATTCTCTGTGAAAAGAGAAAACACATTCTGCCACCTTGAATGCTGAAAGACCAGGGGAAATGTCCCCTCCTCAGAGCCAAATCCTCCAAGGAAGGAAGGAAGTTTGGAGCCACCCCTGGATCTGAGCCTCATGGGGAGAATCAGATGTGAGTTGTCCAGGGCAGAAGCTCTAAGAGGAAGGGATGGATCCAACAAAATTGGGGCTGAACCCAACCCCACAGACCAGGCACCAGCCTCTTGGATCAGAGACCCACTCTGATCCTAGGGTATTGTAGCAGAATTGGTCAGGGACACCACCAGAGTCAAAGAAAACATTTTCCTTGGATAAGATGCTGAACCTCTCTGGGACTGTGAAACTACTGGCCAGATCAGAAAAGGAAAGAGAATTGACTTAGCAGCTGCACTCAAGGATCCAGGAGGGGACAGAGCTGGCAGGGCCCGCATCTGGATCTCAGCCCTGAAAAGTTTCTGCATCATTCTATCCATATCCGCCTCTGTCAAACTCCTCAAAGACCTGGAAAAAGCTGTGGATGAGGGTCTAGAGTATTTCTTCGGAGTCTGAAAAACTTGAGTCGGCAATGAAACAGTTTTCAGTGCATACTCTGGAGTATGACTTTTACGAGTTGAACTGGTTGTTGAATCTGAGGACTTAGGATTTGAAAAAGTAGTAGAAGGCAAGGGGGAAAAGACAACAGGAGCTCAACCTTTCAGATCTGATGAAGGCTTTGGATCCAAAGGTGGCCCAAAAGGTTTTGGATCCGAGGTGGTTGGATCCAAAATTTTATTAATCTTTTCTAGCGGCTCCAAAGAAGCCCTTGGGGACTTCTGAGGACATCTCTTTCTGGCATCCGAGGAAATTTGTTAAAGAATTTTGAAGGGAGTTTGAGCTCCAGAAGAAGCAGGTAGAAACCCTTTAAAAATCATTTTATTGTGCCTGTCTGATAACAAGGCATTAAAACTGGTGCAAATGGAACAAGAAGAGTCAATATGTTCCTAGGCAAAATACACACTTCTTGTGGGCATCTGAATTTGGGATCTTATGTCCTTAAGAAGTAAACTTTTTGAAGCCAGTAGGTTGCTCTGACATGGCCAGCAAGAAAATGCAGCATAAATTCACAATATATAAAGTATTAAATAACAGTGTTTTTGTTTGTTTTTTTAACAATAAGCTAAGAAAGGAAAAGAAATTCCAGCTACGGTATGTTAGAGAATATCTAAAAAGGCAAGGAAAGGAAAAGAGATGTCCCAACAATGATATCAACACTACTCAAACTGAGTAAAAGTTAAGAGGAGACAAGAGACCCTAACACAAGTGAAAAACTTTAGAAGAAGGAAATGGATAGAAGCTACAAGTTTTAACAGAAAAGGAAGCAAGTTTTAGAAATAAACTGAGTTATTACTAGAAAATACTACTTACTACACTTGTGAGTAGAACCTAACTCTAACCATGATGGCAGCAAATGAGATCTGAGGTGTCAGGGATAGACTAGAGCATTAAGGGTAGAGTGAGGAGCTCAAGAGTTGGAACCAAAGTCATGTATGCGGTCAAGTTGGATCTGAGGATCCAATCAGAATCCATTTGTGAGGAAGAATGAAATGGACATCATCAGATTCTTTCTTATTGTTACATTTCTCTCTCATAAAATCCATCTGCTACTTAGAGTTCTCCAGTTCTGGGATTTCTGATTTAGCTTGACAGAAAGTCTAGAATTCATCTCAATTAGTATATTTTCCATACTTGCTAACTTTATTCCTTTAGAGCTTGCCTTCTCAGTCATTCCTTCAGTTTTGCAACTCACTTCATCTCCCTGGTTTACAATGTGTTCATGTTACAGTAATACTTCTGTTCTAAGCTTTGTAATATTATCAGACTGCAATGGAATTTCTGCTCTACCTTACAACATTTCCAGGCAGCTGCACATTAATGTTTTTTTCTGAAAAGTTTTCACTAAAATTTTAAACATAATAAAACAACATATTATCATCCAAAAGGAACAAAGAAAATACATTTACATTAGTGTCCATGTCAGTTAGTTAACATATTATTAATTTCCATTCAAAGAAAGAAATAAAAATGTAACAAATAAACATTTACTATAATAGGAATCATTAATCAACATTTTCCTAATAAACCACTTAATTTTAACCAGTTATTATTGTTAGAAGTAGTTTTATATGTTCTCGTTTTAATAATGATTAATTCATTCTGAGATACAGTGTTAGCAATATGCATACATTCCTTAAGCAATATTTATCCATTCCTTAAATGAGGGAGTAATATCTTTTTTCCAATTTATTGCAATAATGTTCCTAGAAATAGTCAATAGTCCCCAGAGAAAAGGGTATTACATTCTATTAACTCTTTCAGGAATTGTAGCATTAAACAAAATTAGTGATTTAGATAAATTAAATTTGTCCGTCCATAGAATTTGCAGAAAACTATTAATTTATTTCCTAAAAGGCTTTATGGTATCATAATCAAAGACCATATGTTGTCAATCAGCTTTTAATACAGATTTACATCTCCAACATCTGATATCTTTTTTATACCCAAGTTCTATTTTGTGAGGAGTAATAACAGTTCTGTGCATAAGTTTCCATGAAAATAATTTCCAGTATAAGGAAGATGTAGTTTTCCATGATGATGCTCAATGCTCAGAGCCTAAACAAAAGACTCCACTCCCTTCGAGCCCTCCTCACTCTGGAGAATCTCGACATCTGTGCCACAACCAAGACCTGGTTTAAAGCCATAGAAGGTACTCCAGATGTGAAAGGTTACAGTGCCTTCCATGCATTTAAACCAACAACAGCACAAACTGGGACCAATGGTGGAGGTGTTTCAATTTACATTAACAACAAACATTCCTCCAATTTGGTTGAACAGGATGATACCACTTAAGCATTTACAAGTTAGCACAGATAAGATCCATCACCTATTATGGCTAGCTATACATCACCATCTATGCCCCTAGAGATGAATTACATAAAGCTACTGCAGACTGTCAACATCCATCCAAGCACTCTGTTCATGGGTGATTTTAACTACTCCTCTACAGACTAGGAAATGTATGCTGCCTTAAAATCACAGGCAAAATGCTTCCTGGACTTAACACGAACACCCTGAAACAGAAAATGAGTGTTCCAACCTGAGGATCAAACGTACTGAATCTGGTACTTACCAACATAGGAGAATATTTCACCCCAACACCACCCCCACTCCCCCATGACATATACTTGCTAGTGAGGTCAGATCACAAAATTGTCTCATTTGAAGTAACAAAATCAATCCAGAAAATCCAGCTAAACCAGTAACAGTTAAGAATTATTCAAAGACAAACCACATACTATTAAGTGAAAGTTTGTCAAAATTCAAGCTCTCTGCAACCCTGAGACCAGAACTATCTATGCAGCGTTATTGATAGAGTCACCATACCAACATGTGAATGGGTGCATAGAGGCTGCCATAACTACCAGAAATAAACCCAAAACAAATAATAAAAACAAACCCCACTGGTAAAATCCACACCCAAAGAGGGTAAATAATAAATTAAGTAATCTCATAGCCAAAATCAGGAATATCAACTCCCTTAAAGACAAGTGATATCTTATATAACTAAACAAGAGGTCTAATTAAGTCTGACAGGGCCAACTATGAGGTCAGGATAGCCTTGCAGGCTAAGGACAATCAGAGGGCCCTCTTCAGCTTTGTCTGGAACCTTAGAGGTAACATACAACAGTGATCTGAACTGGTGGTGAACAGTACCACCTACACCAATCAGGTTGATACAGCAAATCTAGTAGCTGATAAATTCAGAGCAAGTTTCACCCCCAATCCCTTCCAGGTCCACCCAGTGAAATCTCCTCTGGTATACTTCCATCAGCTATCAGCAGGGCACAGGTGCTGGCCGCACTTGCTAAACCCAAGAACACCTCCTGAGCAGCCTAAAACATGACTTATCTGGACCTCTTGAGGCACTCTTCAACTACAGCCTTGAAACAGACTATATTCCAAGTGAATGGAAGACCACAACATTCATTCCCCTCCACAAGGGCAGACCATCTTCCAATTCAAGTAGCTACAAACCCATCAGTCTAAAAAGCCTAATATGGAAAGCTATGGAAAAGATAAACAAAGACACTGGTAACCTACAGACATGGACCCACCTGAATTTGGATTTGTTAAGGTATATCATGCCTACCATACTGGTAAAATTCTTTGAGAGGGTCACCAAAGCAAGAGACAAGGATAAAACAGTGTACACTGTGTATCTTGACCTGGCTAAGGCATCTGATACAATACCTGACTCAGAAATTGTTGACAAACTCTCTAAGCTAGGTGTAAACCCTTACATAACTCACTGGATTGATGGCTGTCTCACAGATAGAACTCAGAAGTCAGGATCAGTGAGAACCCCTCCATCAAGAAACCAATCACCAGTGGAGTATCCCAGGACTCCATGTTGGGCCTGATCCTGTTTGGCATCTACTTATCATACATTCAAAGCCTCTGGATCACCAGGTCTGAAGATAACTGAGTCTCCCCAAGACACAAACATCTTGCAAGTGGGCTTAACACAGACAAATGACAGGTGCCAAAGCAAGGGTCTAAAACTCAGTGCCAAAAATGCATTATAATGCACTTTGGGAACCTGTTAACCCAGGTTAGTTACTCCATCCATAAAATGCTTCAAAGACTCGAACCAGTTGTAAGGGATCTGAGAGCATATGTAGATAGCAATATGGTCTTTGACCAACACATAGCTAAGATACAAAGAACATCATTCTATGTTGCCCAAAGTATAGGTAAGGGTATGGCATCCAGATCCAAGGAAGCTGTATTACCACTCTACTCACCCACGTGAAGCCAATCATTTAATATAATGCTCCCTTTGGTATGTATCTAACCAGACATCTGCAACATTAATAATGCCCACAACGTTTCTCACCAAGAGAATTCATGACATGAATACCTTGTGCTACTCTGATCATCTACAGGCTCTGTATCTGCATTTCGTCTCTTACAGACTGCTAAGAGGGAATCTTTGCCAGGCATACAGGGCTTCCTCAGACATAGCCTTGATGGATCTGTTGCACATGTGCAAAACAAACAGCACCAGAAACACTAGAACTGGGGATCTGAAGCTTGCTTGTGACATAAACAGAACATCCTGGAGGGACAGATATGTGTCCCAAATAATTCCACACTAGGGAATAGGCTCCTCTTGCTTGTAAAACTGAATTATCCCTGACACCATTCAAACAAAACCTTGACAACTGGATGGGAAATTGTAAATTTACCTCAAGTCTGGCCCCCATGACCCTTATGGACAGAGGCTGTCAACAACAAAATATTATCCCAACTAAACACCCTACAAATACTTAGCTAACTGCCTATTAACATACCCCCCTGTATGATATTTGGGACTCAAGTGGTTTGAGGCACATGGCAAGGCTTGTAATGGCTCTAGTGGTTGTTAGCCTAGTAACAAGCAATGAACCTATAATCAATCCCTTATCATCCTCCAATACATTTGTATGATTAACTAAAGTAAAATAATACCAATAACGATTTTTAACATGTAACTTTATATTTCTTACTAACTTGTATATTTTATGCAGACATGATTTCCTAAATCATTTCTTAAATCAAGATTATTTAGAAAATCAGTAACTGGTGGAAATGCATTTGTTATTATACTGAGCATTAAATCAATTTTAGAATTAATAAACTGCCTATTAGCCTGTATAAGTAACCAATTGTTCATATCAATATCATATTTACTTATCATAAAGTCAAAAAAAGGATATTTATGGCATTTTTAATCATGAATGGAATGGGGGGTGTCTTAGAATGCTGTATATAAAGCTGAAGTTTTGGAGCTGAAACTTTTATCTGATGAAGTTTTCTTTTTGTATGAAATGAAAGCACTTATCATTTTTTTATGAATAAATAGTGATTTGTACTTGCCAAGGTCGCTGTGGATTTGTTCAGATATAACATTGTGGAAATCCTAAGTGTTATTTTTTGCAGTATGTTTCTAACAGGAGTGACTGAATCAAACTACTTTCTTTTCCTGGTGGCAGCTGGACTCTTCCATTTTGTGAACGGGTATTCTTGGTTTTTGTTTTTAATATTATATAATTTATATTTGTCTGTTGTTAAAACTTAGTCCTGACACACATTCAAAAAAATAATGATTTAATTAAATAAGAAAGTGACATATCAATATTGCCAATTATCATTAAATGCTGTCTGCAAAAGGCTGAATTTTAGAAGAATAAAGATAATTTATTTTAAACCTTGTTTTATCAACATTTGATCTTATAAAATTAGCTAAAGGTTCAATCACCAAAGCAAATAATAAGGGAGATAATAGGTAACCTTACTGAGTACCCTTGCAAACTGTAAATGTTTGGGAAACAAATTAATCTAATTCAATAAAGCAGAGGAATTTTATAGAGATAATTAATAAGTTGTATGAAATTATCTAAAAAGTTATGTTTCCAGTACAGAAGATAAATAGATCCAATCAAGAGAATCAAATGCTTTATTTAAATCTAAACTACTATTTTATAACTCTTGTTCTCATATTATTAACACAATCAATTAATATTAATATATTATCATGATATTGTCTATTTAATGTAAAATCTGTTCAGTCCTCTTCAATTGCCAAAGGAAGAAAATGTTTAATTTTGTGAGCGTAAATAGACATACAGAGTTAATACTCAATATTTAATAAAGATATATGTCAAGAAGAACATAAAGATGAATCTGTATCTTGTTTTAATATAAGAGAAACAAGTGTATATTTCCAAGAAGGAGGAA
This sequence comes from Protopterus annectens, assembly GCF_019279795.1. Taxonomy (NCBI): domain Eukaryota; kingdom Metazoa; phylum Chordata; order Ceratodontiformes; family Protopteridae; genus Protopterus; species Protopterus annectens. Next base: position 1,038,959,457 of record NC_056744.1, on the reverse strand, counting down.
TGTTAGATATACTTTTCGCTACACAGAATATCAAAATAAAATAACAAATGGCTCATGTGGTTATAATTTATATAATTCAGATATAATTCAATCATTACTGGGAACTGTATAATCCTTTAACTTTCTGTTTATTTCCATCATTGTATGAGGTTTCTCTATTCTCTTTATTTGATCATGAGTTCATTTATTATGTATGTCATTTGATAAGAATGTTTTAACTGTTTCTTTTTGTATTATGTTATTTGAATTTAGTTTATTAAAATAATAAAGCTGTCTAAAATATCCTATATATATGTAACCTTTCTATTGCTACCCTACACTAATCTGTTAAATATGATTAGATTTTTATCATTTTTATGTAACAGCTAACTTATACATATTTTAAGATTTAAAGAATAGGATTGCAATTTGATTTTTTTCTAACTGAAACTTTATGTAGAAAATTTTCAAGATATTTTGTGTTCAGTCTTTTCATTTCTCTAAGTAGACCATTATTACAATTTTGAAGGTGAAGTTTTAGGTTTCAATTTGTAGTTGTAAATCTAATAATTCCTTTCTCCATTGTCTCCTTTTATTAATGTTCCAACCCATCATGATACCATTATAAGCAAGTCTTTATAGAATCCAGTAGGATCACATCTGAAACCTCTTCATTGTTATTTATGTCCACAAACTGCTGATTTTTTTGAGAAACCACTTTTTAAAATCTTTTAGTTTATTGTACACACAGGTAACCCATTGCAAAAAAACTAAGTTTCTTGGTTCATAGGTTTGTACTAAGCTATCTGCCCTAAGGCATTTATAAGCCTAGCCCAGAATTTTTTTGTGGCTTGCGCCACCCCTTATGTTAAAAAATACTGTGCCCATTAGTTTGTTGTGCCTCTGTCCAGCAGTGACACAGAGATGATTCCCAGGGTAAACCTACAATCTCCCATCCACCGGTCAAGATTTCTCTTGAACAGAGTCAGTGAGGTGCTCTGCCTCACATGGACCGGGATTTTATTCCACAACATAGGGAGTCTCTGGGTGACAAATCTATCCCTCCAGCATGTCCTATTTATATCCGTGCTAAGGTTTAAGTCGCTTGCTCTAGTGGATCTGGTAGATTTGGATTTTTTGAGGTGGAGCATGCCCATTAATTCCGGGTTGGACATGGCCTTGTATGTCAGGCACAGGTCACCTCTGAGCAGATGGTATGCGACTGAATAGAGCTGGAGTTTCTTCAGTCTGGCAGCATATGACAGATTTTGGAGTCCCTTTATCCTTTTGGTGAGGAACTTTTGGGGTCTCTCCAATTGCTGCAGGTGTCGGGTGAGATACATCCCGAATGGGGCATTGTACTCGATCATTGGTCTGATAAGTGAAGAGTACAGGGGAACAATAACCTCACTTGATCTGGATGTGAATCGCTTCATGATCAGGTGGGCAATGTAGAAGGTTTTTCTAACCACTTTAGCAACGTGAGTGTCAAAGAAAGGCCACTGTCAACCTGGGTCCCCAGGTCCCTGATAACCTCTTCTGTGCTTAGTGGATTGCCACCTATATGGTAGCTTGGGGTTACCTTGTTTTTCCCGAAGGGTATGACTATACATTTTTTGGCATTTAACTTCAGGCCATGGCTCTGGCACCAGCTATCAGTTTCCGTGAGACCCCTCTGAAGGATATCTGTGTCCGATGTACTTTCCACTATGGCTCCCAGTTTGCAGTCATCTGCAAACTTTGTCAGCCATAGTCCTCCTATGTTAGCCTGTACTTCTGAGAAGTAGATGCCGAACAACAGGGGCCAAGGACTGAGCCCTGTGGGACACCACTTGTGACCGGCTTGGAGTCTGACATGGCGCCAGCTACTCTAACCCTGTGGGTTCTGTCCTTTAGCCAGTTTGCAACCTATCTTGTGACATATGGGTTTACATTTAAGCTGGTAAGTTTCTCTATAATACCCGAGTGGGGTATTGTGTCGCAAGCTTCTGCAAGGGCAAGGTAGGCTGTATGGACTGCCTTTCCTCATCAATGGCCTTGGTGATTGTTTCAAGAAGTCGACCAAGTTCAAAAGGCATGATCTGCCCTTGACAAAGCCAAACTGGGTCGGGTCCAATGTCTGCAAGTCCCCTATGTCTTTGTTTATGAGTTCCATTATGATCCTCTCCATAGCTTTGCAGACCAGGCTTGTTAAGCTTATGGGGCGGTAATTACCAGGGTCCGTAGAGGCACCGCCTTTGTGGAGTGGGACCACAGTTGCCGTATGCCACTCCTTGGGCACGTATCCTGTGGTAAGGCTAAGATTAAACAGCTGCCTTATGTGTGGGTTTAGTTCCTCACTGAGTTTGTGTAGCACACAGCCGGGGACACCATCCAGTCCCATTGATGCTGTGTTTTTAGCTTTAGAGAGAGCAGCTTTCACCTGTGCATTGGAGATGTCTGGGAGGCTGCACTCCGCTGGGATAGTTATCTCTCCTTTTGGGGGGGGAGGGGGTGAAGTTTGCACTGAACCTGTCTGCCAGTATGTTGGCAATGTCTGTGGGTTCAGTGATTTTTGTATCATTTTGGACTAATTCTGAGCATATTTGGGAGTTTCCACCCAGGTTTCTAACATAGCTGAAGAAGGCCTTATGATTGTCTTTTGAATCTATGGCAATTTTTCTCTCAAAGTTGGCCTTGGATGATTTTATGAGTGCTCGTATTTTTTTACTAATAATGATCAAAGTTGTCTTCTCTTTTATGGATTTTGCTCTATCATGTAACAGATTTCTCCTCTTATTGTAAAGTTTGTTTATGGCTGGGGTCCACCAGACTGGACAGTTGCCCTTGGCGGAAAGAGTCTTGGTTTTATTAGGGATTGCCTGATCCATGCAGTCCTGGAGGTGTTTGTAGAAGGCATTTGTAAGGGCTTCCGCAGCTTGGGTTGTGGTTTCCACTGGCTCGGTGGTCTTGATGGATACCACACCTGTCTTGTGTAGTGTGAAGTTTGCTTTAGTGCAGTTCTTCACTGTGGTCTTTTTTGTTTGGGGTGGGGCGGATGTGGATATCCAGTGAGATTAGTTTATGATCTGATCTCACCAATGAGGGATATACTTCCAGTGTGGAGCATTTTGTCCCCATGTTTGTGATGATGAGATCTAGTATATTTTCTCCTCTTGTGGGAACAGTGACTAGTTGTTCCATGGCATTTGAATTTATGAACTCCAGGAACCTTTAGGCTAGAAAGTTTGGGCTTGAGTAATGTTCCCAGTCTATATTCAGGTGGTTGAAGTCACCCAATATAATGGTGTTTGGAGATACATTTATACCCTCCAGTGTCTTCAGGAAGGCTGTGTGGGGTTCCTGAGTTTGAGAGGGTGGCCTGTAGCATGCTACAAATTGTAGAGCAGTTTTGCCTATGGTTAATTGCACCTGGATGGTTTCCGATGCTTTGTGCGTTGCCACCAACCTGGAGGTGTGGGTATCCTTGATGAATATGGATACACCCCCTCCTTTTGTGGTGTGGTCTGGGTTTTGTGGCCAGAACGCATGATATGAGGTAAAACCTGATAGTGCCGGGGTGCTCTCAGGAGCCTTGAACCAGGTTTCAGTCACAGCACAGACATCGATGTTCTCCATACTGAGAAGGGCCTCGAGTGCGTGCATTTTGAGATTTAGACTTCTGGCATTAAGCAGCATTACCCTTAGTTTCTTCCCATTTTTGTTTTCTAGGGTGGTAGGTTTAGAATTTGAGCCTTGCCTAAAAAAGGCACTATGGGGGTGGCAAGAGCCTTAGCCAATATCCGGAATCCCAGGGGTGACAGGTGCAAGCTATCCCTTGCGAAGCAACGTGGCTTGTCAAGCATGTCATCCCAGGCAGACAGACACTGGATCCCCTTTGAATGACACCAGAAATTAAACCAATTGTTAAAGCTGATCATCTTGTCTCAATGTTGTGGCATCATTCTTGGTGAAGGAAGGATGCTGCTCAGGGTCAGGGTCATACCTGCCTGGGCTACATAATCAGAGAGCTCCTCTATGTCTCTTTTCATGTAGTCCAGGGAGGTACGTCTCAGGTCGTTCACACCAGCATGGACAATGACTGTGTCATATTTGTACTTGCTGTGGAGTGACCCGAGTGCTTGTGTTATGTGGCGGATTCTAGCGCCCGATAGGCAGCTTACTGTGACCCTCTCCTTGTTCAGCCCGGTGAGTGGGACGTCAGTGTGTCTGACTATGGAGTCACCTATGACAAGTATGTTTGGTGTTGTATTTGGCCTTAAGGGCTGTGACTGCTTTACACACTGATTTTGTGTTTTATGTGTTGCCTGTGGTGTGTCATGAGGTGGCGGTTGCTTGTGTGTCTGCTTTGGAGGCCTCTGCTGTTTAGGTAAATTTTTCCTCAGAGCCTCCGAGTATGTCCTTGTGTGTTTATGTGTTTGATTCATTGTTGTGATAGCTTTATGTGAGACTGGTTTTGTGGTGTGTGTAGTTGCCTTCTCCTCCTGTCTGGTCTTGCCAGTCCTGAGTTGTGAGAGCTCAGCCTCTAGTTTGGCTAAATAGCTGCATCTCTCGCAAGTATTTGTGTTATGTGGGAGGAGGAGAGGGTTGTCTGTGTACATGAGGCAATTGTAACATTGCCTCAATATTCCCAGATTCACCAACTGGACAGGAGAGGACGCCAGCATCTGGCCCTTCGACATGCTAGAGAAATTAAGAAGTTTGGGGTGTAACTGAATGAGAGAGGACTTAGTAAGGAAGTGGGTACTCCTGGGGGGGGGTCGCTAGTGAGGGACTTTGTATAATACAGAAGTGCTAAGCCTGAAAAGAAGATGCTTTTAAGACAAGTGCTGAGCTTTTTTTTTTTTTTTTTTTTAGAAAAAAACTTTTAGGAACAAGTGCTGTGCTTTTTAGTTAAGGGATATACTGTTTAGGTTACTAGTAGAGCAGTTCTAAGGGAAAAATGTAGAACAGACTTTATGGAGTCAGTAAAATTTTTACCTTGTTTAACCGGCGCTGCCCGATGCTGCTCTAGTGGCAACTCCGCTTAACAGGCTAAATCACGCTAAAGCGTGCTTGATAGCAGGGGCTGGAAAGAGCCAGGAATTGACCCAATACGGCCAATAAAACTACAGTTTCAAGTCAGTAACCACTCCCACGGGGGCAGGGGAGCTGCTCAATGTTTTTCACTGCCACTGATCAACAGAGAGACTTTCCTTTAGCCCAAGCAAAAATGGTCTCACAGAAACTTACAAACAGTTCAGGAACAGCAAGCCTGTAACTGAACTTTTTTAAATCTCAGAAAAGTGGGAAAAAGCAAGATTTTTTTTTGTTTTTGTTTTTTCAGAGATAGCAGAGGTTCACAAGTAATATCAAGTTATAACAGTGCAGTAAATGATCCCACACAAGAGTGCTAGGTCAAAGAGAGAAAATATGCAAGTTTTGAGAAAAAACGATTTTAAAATTAAGTGCAAACAGGAAATTCAGTAAACAGCTTTTGGTTGTGCTCTAAATACAGCTACTAATGCAGAAATCAAGTTTAACAAGCCAGAAAATGCTCAAACTAGGCAACTATGCAGAAACATTTAACAAATAAACAGAGAAAAAATACTTAAAATCTCAAAAGTGGCTCCCTTCTTCTCTCAGCGTTTTCTCCTCTTGGTGGGTGCTTCACCAACAGCCAACAAGCCTGAAAAGATGCCAAACCCACGAGGCAACTAGGTTTTAAGAGAGGAAGATGAAGGAGTTTTGGAAATGACCCCTACTGGTCAATAAAACTACAGTTTCAAGTCAGTAACCACTCCCACGGGGGACAGGGGAGCTGCTCAATGTTTTTCACTGCCACTGATCAACAGAGAGACTTTCCTTTAGCCCAAGAATTTCGAAAAGGTTTAACTGTAATTTCATATGTAATGGTATTATGATCTAATAAGGGGCCTGAGACTACTTTAACATCCCCTAGTCTAGAAACTAAATTGTTTGATATTTATTCTAGAATAGGTTCCAAACATATATGAACAATGAGTATAAAATAAAAAAATCAGATATACAAAAGTAATTACTATTTTTTAATATTAAATGATTCAGTAAAATTTAAAGCCTTAGCAGTGGTAGATATTCTAGTTTTAATAGATGCAATCTTATCCTTTTCCTTCTATAAGCAATTAACAGCACCAGCCATCATAAGACTTCCTTTCATATTTGAAATTATACTATCTAAATATTTCTTAGAAAATTTAGCTCTAATTCATGGAATCTAATAAGCATTTACTAAAGCATATAGTCTCCCTTGTATTTCTATTACTTCTATATGCAGCATTTGTTTGCTGTCACTATAGGTATTAATATAATAATTTCTCCAAGGAATTGCAACACTTCATTTCTGCTAGAGCTGACCAATACTTTTTGAATAAAGTGGGATTCTTACAAAAAAGCCAACTCAAGCTTTAAATATTTTTAAATATTTAAGTAAACTTCCACTCTTACAACCACTATTGATTCCATTTACATTATTCAAAATATATTTTAGATGAGACATTATAACAATACAACAAAAGTCATATAAAATGCTGATACTAATATTTTCCCTAAGTAACAGTTTGACATATATATAAATAATGCTCAAAATATTTCAAAAATTGATATAGAGACAAAATTTAGAACACAAGTAAACTTAATCATAAATAATCTGACCTTAAACCAATCTGCTAGCATGGGACCTAAGTTTCCAGTTTAAAGAGAAAATCCATCCAAACTTCCCACCAAGTGACTATTAAAGCACTAAATTGAATTTGCTTCTATAACCTCTCTAAAAAAAAGTTATTAAATATGTGATGGTTAAACAACAGGAGTTAAAACTATAATACCAGAATAAGATACATGTAGATATATATGGAAGATGTGATTGATATTTAATCAAAATTAAGTTGATAATTCCCCTTCTACTCCCAACTCTTCTCAATTCTTAATATCTCCCCCTCAAAAAGCTTGCCTACAAGGAACCTCAAAAATACACATAGATGACTACTAATTGCTTATGTAAGTCTTGCTTTAAAACTCTAATTATGTAACTTGAAATATCAGCAAACAAAAGAAAGGCAGGGCACTGCTGTGTAGTCTTCGTTTAATAAAACACAGTAAAATCCAGAGGTGAGCGCTTTCGGGATAACACCTGTGTTTTGTAACTTGAAATATATATTACATAAATTACTATGCTAATTCTTATCAATTGGATATAAAAATTAACTACTTAAAATATAATAACTATATACACCCAATAAACATTGCCCTGCTCATGATCATGAATATATATATATATATATATATATATATATATATATATATATATATATATATATATATATATATATATATATGTGGGTTCCCTTTAGAATTTCGAAAAACTGAAATACCGAATTTCAGTTTTCTGAAATTCTAAGCCCGAAAGCTTGAAATCATGAAACACCAGAAGCGCGAAATTCGAAATCCCAAAGTTTGGAGCTTCTGATGTTACTGTATATGAATGGATGTCAATGCAGGTAAGTCTGTATGAGTGTGTAGCTTATGGGCTGTAGTGTATGTTAGTGTGTGTTTTGGTTGTGATGTGTGTGTGCAAGGGGCTGTAAAATGTGTGGGTGCGAGTTACCTTTATGTGTGTGATTGTGCAGTCTCGAAGTTAGAATATATACGTAGGGGTGGTGTAGGGGGTGCAGGGGGGCTTTCCCCCTGCTTATTTGTATTTTAGGATTGTATGTTTGATTGTGGGGGGAGAGTGTGTATATGTGTATGTGTGTGTTGTGCTTGTAGTGTATACTCAAGATTTTAAGTTTCGCGCTTGTGGTGTTTCGGGATATTAATTTTGGAAAACTGAAATTCAGTATTTCAGTTTTTCGAGATTCTCAAGTGAATCCATATATAGATATATATATATATATATATATATATATATATATATATATATATATATATATATATATATAGTTAGAAACAGAACCATAGTAATGATTATGCCATGAATAATAAAGCATGTATTCATTTAGGTCACAATTAACAAGTGAAATTCTTGTAGTTTCAGTAGAATGTAAACTTGTATTAAAGTGATGACATAATATATATCAATGATGGAAATTTGTATCATTTGCTAAAAAACATAGGAAAAAAGAAGTCTTACCATAATGTTCCAGCTGTGCTGTTGATCTTCTTTCATTCATCACTGATGGGTTCGGTTCCAAGCCCTCAGAACTGAGTTGGCCTAATACCAAGCTCGTGCCAGCCAAAAAACTCTCGAGCTAAGCTTTTACCCATAATGCACTTCTCCCTGTTACCTCAGATCAAGTTTGCCCACAATTAGTAAAGCAGAGGCCATTTCAATGCACATGCCCTTACTCACCACTTGGACCCAAAGCATCCCCCAGGAGCCTTTGGAGGGGGAAGGAGGGTGGGAAGTGATGAATGAAAGAAGATCAACAACACAGATGGAACATTATGGTAAAACATAACTTCTTTATCTGATGTTGTTAATCTTCATTCCATTCATTGCTGATGGGACAGAATCCCCAGCTAGTTCCTTGGGTGGCCTTTATGGAAAAATGTTCCTGAGCACCACTGAGCCAAAGGCAGCTCTCCCTCTGGAGACCACATCCAATTTGTAATGATTAATAAAAGTGTGGGGGTTAGCCCATGTGGCTGCTGCACAAATATCATCTATAGAAACTCTTGAATGGAAGGCTACAAAAGTTGTCATAGATCTGGTAGAGTGGGCTTTAACATTCTGTGGTATAGGCTTTTTTTGCAAGTGAATAGATGTAGTGTAAAAAGTCCCTTAGCCATTTAGATAAAGTCACCTTGGAGATTGAATTTCACATTTTAGGTCCAAAGAAGGAAATGAAAAGTTGGTCAGTTTTATTTATTGCTTTGGTTCTGTCTAAATAAAACCTCAATTGTATATGTACATCCAAAGAGTGTAGACAGTATTTCATTTTATTAGTAAAATTTGGGAAAAATACTGGCAAATCAATGGTTTGATTGATGGAAAAATCTGAAATAACTTTGGGGAGAAAGGAGGGGTTAGTCCGGAGTGATACTCTGTCCTTGTGGAAGATTAAATAGGGCCTTTTAATGCATAATGCATGAAGCTCCGAAATATGCCTGGCTGATGTGATGGCTACCAGAAAAAGGGACTTCCAAGATAAAAATTTGAGGTCACACTGTGCTGCAGGCTCAAAAGGTGGTTGAGTTAAAGACTGAAGAACTAACATGAAGTTTCATGGCTCGATAGGTTGTCTGATTGGAGGCCTAATGTGTGAGATCCCTTTAAGAAAGGTTTTACATAACCAAAGAGAGATGAGGGGAGAATTATCAAACCCATCATAAAAGTTAGAAATAGCCGTTAGATGTACTCATATGGTAGAAGCTGCAGCTCCATCCTCAAAAAATTTGACAGATATTGTAAGACTGCTGTAACTGGAGCAGAGTTTGGGTCTAGCCTTCTTTTCTTAAACCAGATAGAGAATCTCTTCCATTTGTCTAGATATAGCTTTCTGGTGGATGGTTTGTGTGAGGCCAGGATAATGTCATGTACAGGTGAGGGAAGGTTATCCTGCCTGGTGATTAACGGAGGTGGAGAAGCCAAGCTGTCGGCTTGAGACTGGATAGGTTCAGGTGACTCAACCCTTAAGGGTGAGAAATCAGGTCTGGAAAAGGGTCCAGAAACCATGGTTGACATAATAGATGAGGCTGAAGGAAGGGGAACCAAACTTGTCGAAGCCAAAAGGGGGCTATGCGGATCACTGCATTTCAACTGAATCGCTTTCTTTATAAATTGGGGAATCAGAGGGATGGGGGGATAGGCAAATATCAGTCCCATGGGCCAACAATGAATCAGGGCATCCCTCAGGGACTCCCCCCTTGGGAGAAATAGTGCAAAATAGCTGCTGCATTTGTTGTTTGATGGGGAGGCGAATAGGTTACAGCAAGGCTGGCCCCAACAGCTGAAAGTTTTTGCCACTACGTTGGGATTGAGGGACCACTCATGAGTCAGGAAATACATCTGCTCAACTTGTCTGCAATCACATTGCAATTCCCTGGGATATGTGTTGCTATCAGAAAATGGTTGGAAGCTATCGCCCACTACCAAATTCTCATGGCCTCTCAACACAGGGGATAGGACTTGGTTCCTCCTTGCTTGTTTTTATACCAGACTATTGACATGTTGTCTGATTGAACTGCATTCGTTCCAGAAAGAAGAACCAACTTGAATGCTTGCAACACTAACAACATTGTTTTCAGTTCTAGAACATTGATATGCAGGTTGGCCTCTATAGTGAACCATGTATCTTGGACTGTCTTTCTCTGAAAATGCCCCCCCCCACCCTATCAGGGAAGCATCCATGGCCACAATGGGTTGGGGAGGATGGAATGGGCTGCTTCAAAGTTCTGTCTCTGGCCTCATCCATCAAAGAAGGTCCTGTTTGCAACAATTGGTTATCTGAATCTGAAAGCATAGAAGGTGGTGATTTGGAAACCACTGAGATACCAGAAGCCATTGAAGTATTCGCATATGTAGTTTTGCAAGAGTTGCTATCAGTATGGCAGCTGCCATGGATCCTAAAAGCTGGAGAACCTCCCTTGCTTTGTTTTGACAGAGTATCACCTGGACCTGCAGCCTCAATCTCTGAAGTCTGTGAACTGGGGAGAGACACCAGACAAGAATGGATGTCGAAGACTGCTCCAATGAACTCTATGGACTGGGTCAGAGCAAGGTTGGATTTCTCCCAGTTTATCATTATTCCTAAAAGTCTCACCAGGGAAAGAGTGCACTGCAGGGCTGCTACCATAAGATGCTTGGTGGGGGTGGTAAGGAGCCAATTGTCCAAGAACGGAAACACCCAGAATTCTTGCAGTCTCAAGTGAGCTGTGACCACTGCCATACACTTTGTGAACACTCTGGGGGCAGTAGAAAGAATGGCAGGGCATGAAATTGGTACTGATTGGCTCCTAGCTGAAAGCAGAGTAGACTCCTGGAGCATTTGTCCATTTTGATGTGGTAATACACATCCCGGAGATCTATCGAGTATATCCAATCACCTTCCTTAGAAAAGGGAGAATGGACTGAGCCATGACCATCCGGAATTTCATTTGGGCAATGGACTTGTTCATATTGCTGAAATCCAGAATTGGTCTCTCCTATCCCCCATCTTTTTTGGCACCAAAAAGAATCTTGAGTAGAATCTGGATCCACATTGGTCTGGTGGGACTATTTGGATGACTCTTTTTTGACACAGCTTGTTTATTTCTGTAGCTGCTTCTTCCCTTTGACTGGGTGGAACATCGGGAAGTTTTCTCGGAGGCTTGGGGTAAGTGATGAAGGGAATGGTGTAGCCTCTGATTATAATCTTCTGCACCCAGCGGTCAGAAGTTATTGAATACCAGGCAGTGTGGTGCAGAAAGAAACATCCCCCAACTGCTTCTGAGGAAACCAATTGGGACGCTCTTCAGGAGTACTGGTAAGGCTGCCCAGAGAAAGAATTCCAGGGTCCCTGATTATGTGGACCCCCTCTGCCTCAGTAGGGGAGTCTTGCAGAATTGTTATCCCCTCTGCCCCTGGGGGTATCATTGCCACATGTGGCATGGAAAGGACCCTGAGATTTTTTGTGCCACATTTTTTGGCTCCTCTGGTTCCTGGAAAAGGAACATTGTGGGTTGGAAAAATGGAGACCTACGTCAGACAGGGTCTTACCATCCTTCTCATACCTGGCCAGGGTGTCTGTCACCTTGGGGCCAAAAAAGGAAGATGTTTTCATTGGAGCATTCAGGAAGGAAGACTTGAAAGGGTCAGCGAAGTCACAGAGGTGCATCAAGGAATGGCATCTCATAATTATGCCTGAACCCACCACTCTAGCCGCCCCTTCGGTTGCATGTGAGAGCAACCTCATGGAGATCAATTCCAGGGTTGCAAGCTGCAAGGTAACTTTGTCTTTTACCCCGTCAGACACCTATCCTGTGAGCATTCCAGACAGTTTGAAAACCAAGTCTCTTTGGAGCCTCATAAAATGTGCCAAGTAATTCAGAGACCATATGGCAAAAGTTGCTGAAGCAAAAACTTGCTTCCCTAATCTGTCTACAGCTTAGGACTTTCTGTTGGGTGGATAAACCGTATGACTCTCTTCAGCGAGATCCTTTTTTGTGCCTGCCACCACCACCATAGCATCAATTGATAAACCTCTTGACCAATGTGGGTTTTCCTTGGGGGGTGATAGTATCTTGTCAGGTCTCCAATGGATCAACTCAACAGAATCAGGGTTCTTCCAGGTGTGCTGCACCACGACTTGTACCAGCTCGTCCACAGGTGGGGTTACCCAAAAAGTAGATGGCAGGGCACAGAAAGCCTGCAGAAACACAGACACCGAAGAAGAAGGGTTAGTGGGCTTCCAATCACCCCTCTATTCCAACATTTCAAGTATGTCCCCAAAGGAGATGTCATCAGGGGATGACCGTGGGGACCCTTCACCATCATTGAAATCTGTATCCTGTGTCAGAGACTCTTCACGGGAGTCTAAGTGCTTCCTCTTGCATGATCTCTTCCATAGGGGCTCCTTAGTGGGGGCTTCTGAGGAGGACTCAGAAGAGGGGGAACCCTGTAATGGGGTCTCCTGCAGCATTCCTGTCCAGTGTCCCAGAGTGGTGACTTGTGTCAGCTGTAGCTCAGGGGAAAAATAGGTATGTGGTTCCAACATCAGTAGAATGCTTCCTGAAGCAAGTGCTCTCTCCATAGGTCATAAATCAGGTCTGCCCAAACAGGGATGGGTGCCCGGAACCAAGAGGGACAACCGCGGAACCAGGGTCACATCCTGCTCCGCTGAATCTGCTCCTGAGGGTGGAGCCTCAATCAGGATCAGTGCAGACAGAGCTCCCGGCACCATGGATGGAACTGTAGAAACACTTGGAACTGTACCTTGAGCCAAAGAACCCACAGCCCAATCATGGAGTTGAGGAAGACTCGGTTTGGAGGGGACCAAAAGCCAAAGGGACAGTCCAGGAGACCCAGTGAGTTCCACTACAGGTGCCGAGACGGGGGGTTCTGAAAATGACATTGGAGGTGAAGACTTTGGAATCGGTATGATCAAAGGAGGAGAGTAGGATGGAGTCTGTGGAGAAACCAACCCAGGTCCTGCAGGTGGATGGGTCCTAGACAGAGTGGGTATCTCCCTGGCTGTCAACAGCTGAACAACAAGATGCACTACATCAAACTCAAAAAGGCTCCTGGTGGATCTAGTGGATACTCCCGATGGGGAGTCAAGTCATTCTAGGAATGGACTATAGACCTGCCCTAGGAAAGGATCTGTTGTTAGAGAGTATTGGGTCCATGTGTGGAATTTATCGGCACTGATGTCTCAAGTTTGGAGACAGGAAGAAGTGGCATCAAAATTGTCATTATCAGAATTGTGAATGGACTCGGTGCCGGAGGGGCACTCGGAGCTGACACAGAAGGTTCAGTAGTAAATGGAATCACATTGGTAGGCATCAAAGGTATGCACTGTGCCGAAGTGGCACTCATTGCCAAAGCTGTACTAACCTTTGGAAAATCAGTAGTTGGTGCCATAGACAGTACTGGAGTTGAAGCAGGTGCTGATAAAGGAACAGCTGTAGTCGGACCAGAAGAGGTCGGTGCTAATGAGGTGGAATTATGTTTTGAAGCCAATTTTGGTACTTTAGACTTTAGAGACTTGTCCTGGTCACATGAGGGTGAAGAGAGGACAGGAGGGGATGAGACCTCCATCACAGAAAGGGCCTCTGAAAAGGGCGACATAAGGAGGCCCTTCAGAATCAGTTTGTTTTTGCACTCATTCAAGGTGCATTGACTAAAACTTTGGCAAATCACGCAAGGGGGTTGCATTGAAAGATGGGGCACCCCCAGACAATAAACACAGTCATCATGGGAATCACTGTTAGGCAGTTTTCCCTTACAAGAAGCACAATGCTGAAACCCAGATGTGCCTTTTTTATCAGACGTCATGAACAAATACATATACAGACAACAAGTCAGATAGTAAACTAAGGCAAAGAGTTCTTCTATATTTATATCTATATAGATATCAAAGATAGTGTGAAAAAAGAAGAAGAAATACCAACAATGGTATTTAAGAAATACCACAAGGGAAGGGAGAAAGGCTGTACCACCAATGGTACTGAAAATTACCAAAAAGGTAGAAACAGAAGGGTAAAAGGGTCTATAGATAGCTTCAAAGTTAAAGAAATATCAAAAATACCAACGAGGAATAAAAGGTAGACACAATATCCAGGAAAAATATCAAAAGTTTACACTTAGCTTGGAGCTTGGCTTAGACGCGGCTTTACAGCTACACAACAAATGAGATCTGGGGTAACAGGGAGAAGGGCACTATGAGTAGAAGCTTAATTCGAGAGTTTTTTGGCTGGCATGAGCTTGGTATTAGGCTGACTCAGTTCTGAGGGCTTGGAACTGAAACCATCATTGATGAATGGAAAGAAGATTAAAAACATCAGATGAAAAGCTATGTAATAAAACTGCACCTGTAACATCAATATAAAAAAGCCACTTCTATTTAGTATTCAGAAATAAGTAACATTCACTTATAGAATAGAATTTTAAATTGTTATTAAAATATAATATATTTTGTAATATGTTCATCCTGGTTTGACACCTGTGTCCCTAATGGACAAAGACAGCCTGTAAATGATTAATTTCCCAGGCCCATGCTTGTAAATGTTTCATCTCCCAAGCCATTGCTTTCACTTATCAAGGGTACCAGAACTTGCCAGAGATTTGTGATGCATGGCTAGGCTTAAAATGCCCTTGTGGTCATTAGCCTAGTAACCACCAATGAACCTATGAACCTATTAATTAGGTCTTGTTATTTAATAACTGTATTTAACCATTAACCATATAATATGTTCATGTAATGTTTAAAACAATAACTTTAAATGTGCAAATGGATGTGAAAGAGTTGGAACAGATGCATTCCAGAGATTTACTACATCCATGTCTATACAAAAAAAAGCATATACGATCTGTATTCAAGAACATTCCTATCAAATTTTTTGTGTTGTGTATTCACACAGAAAGATTAGACTGTGTAGACAACATTTCAGGTTGCAAGAAAATCAATAGGAAACTAAAATTAGGGGAAAAAGTGGGAGTTATGCTTGAATTTTTCTGTTCACTGAGAATGGTGTACATTTAGAGTAGACATTAATGAATCCAGCCTGAATCCAGCCCATAATCTTTAAGTCCTCTGCAATCACAAATAATTATTTCTTTTTCCTATATCTGCTTGCAATTATATATAGACCTTTCATTTAAATAACATATTCATACCAGGCACCATAAGCCTTGACTAACCTCTGACTTATGACAGATGCATGGTGTCATAACATATAGAGACAGGAAGTAGTTAGATCAACAATGACAAAATTAAGCCGGCCGCTCAAGACTAAAGCAGGAAGAACAGGTAAAACTAACTAAACATTCATTGAAAAGAAAAGAAAAGAAAAGACCCTCTTTGTACAACACACACAGACATTAAGGCAGTTACTAAATCAGTCAACCAGTAACTGTAATAAGTGATGGCAACCTGTGAATCATACCAACAGCCAACCCAAAGCCATACACACACATATCCCAGACAAAAAAAAGCACATGCCATTAAGCAAGAGAAAACATCTAACCAAGATCTCATATCCAAACCAAACACTCAAAAAATCAAATAAATGCACTGAGGCAAACAAAAATACCCACAAACTCAATGACCAAGCACACTCTTCATACACATATCCAAAAGCATTTCAACAAGCAAAAACAGCACAACCCCACCACAACCAGACAAAAAGTTTGCAAATCACACACACAAAAAAAATTATCTATACCTGTAATTTTATATATATATATATATATATATATATATATATATATATATATATATATATATTTATACACACACACACGCGCACACTGATTCATTTTCACATATTTCCATAGATTCCAATCATAGCAGGGAAGACACACAAATGAGAAAGAGAAAAAAACAGGTAAAAGAGAAGGAATGAGAGAGAACTAAGAAGAAAAATGCAGCAGAGCTGCAATGCAGCTATTATCATTAGATCTACCTATAAAGCAATACTACAATAAATGTACTAAAGATAGTACATTCAGTTATATATGAAGCAAATATTACAATTAATGTATTAAAGATAGTATTAAATAGTTCATTAAACTAAAAACTATAAACTGTAAGAGTGAGATGAAATCACTTCACTCATTAGTAATTTAACAATTATCAGATCAAAAAAAAGATGCATACTTTATTTCTACTATGTTTATGTACTATGTAACAATTATCATTCCTTCATTGTTTGTATTTCATGTTTTTACTGTTTGGAGCTTTTCTCCCCGGGCCTCTACTGAAAATGGAAATATATCCAGCTAGACCAGCCCGGTCAACAAATGTAAAATAAATAAAAATAAATAAATAACTAAATATACTCTTAATATTTAGTAACATTCTTATATATATATATATATATATAGATAGAGAGAGAGAGAGATCACATATATATATATATATATATATATATATATATATATATATAATATATATATATATATATATATATATATATATATATATATATATATATATATATATATATATACACACACATAAATGGGAAAGAAAGAACAGAAGAAAGTTTTATCTCATTATATTATGAGAGTCCAAATAATAAATTCAAGTTACATTAGACTAAATAATGTGTAAAAAGAAAGTGACAAATATTACTTTGTTCTTTTCATTACTTTTCCAACCATTCCTATCAGCATGTTTCTTCACTCCAGTCCATGTCTTCTGTTTGGTCTAAATTTGTGTTTTTTTTTTTTTTTACTATTGGTGGCAATATTAATCTAAGGAATCCAAAGTCTTCTGTACAACTAGGAGAAAAAATGTCTTACATTAGCTGAAAACAATACATACAATACTGATGTCACAGAGGTGCAGTGGTAGAGTTGTCACCTCACAGCAAGAGGTTCTCTGGTTTGATTCTCGGCTAGAGTGCCTTCTGTGTGGAATCTGCATGTCCTCTCTGCATTAATGTGAGTTTTCTACGGGTACTCCAGTTTCCTCCCATATTTCAAAGACATGAGCCTGGAGTATTTCTCCCTAGGCCTCTGCTGAAAAATTGGCTTCTTTCCAAGTCGGACATTCCTGGTAAACAAATAAATAAATAAATAAATGTGTTTAACTCCCATTTTCTTCAGTTCTTTTATTAATGGTAAGCATACTTTGCTTTTGTAGCCACTGTAAATGAATAGTCATTATCAGATCCAATTATGTTACTGCCCATTTTAACAGAAGAATTAGTCCACCAATACATTGTCTTAACAGGAAACACATCTGACAGTGATGAACTTTGGTGTAGAGTTTTTCTTTCTATAAGTATTTGTCAAAGATACATAGACTCAACCCCAAAGGACAGTGCTTCTGGTAAGCTAAAAATTTTTGGTAGCCAGGAAGTTAAGAAATTCATCATATTTTCTCCTTCTTGCCTTTCAGGAAATCCATAAATTATAATCTTTCTAGACCTATTTTCAAGGTCACCCTTTTCATCTAGTAATGAATTGTTTTGCTTCAAAAGAAATTAAGTGTGGTTTTCTCCTTCAGCTACTCTGTTATTAATATCCTTTAATGTGTCTTCCATTCCAGGTATCTTGAGTTTTCTCCTGCATAACCATCTTTTTTCAAATTTCTATTTTCTTACTGCATTCCTTCTTAATTGTATTCATTTTTGTATCTAATCTTGGGGTATATCTAATACTCAAAGAGGTGTTGCAGCAAACTTCTCTTCATCGACACATACACAGCGAATGCACAAAACCACAAATGCTGACATCAGCAATTTCTTTCCCTGGGAAAGAAATCACTTGGCCATCCCTGTAAGTTTGCCCCAAAGTAGTGCGATCTCGGACGGTATATTTAGTTAGGGGGGTGGGGGGCACAGCCCCCCACTTTATGTTTGTAATGATGTGTTTATGCTTTGAGGTAAGTGATTTCTTTCCCAGGGAAAGGAATCACTGATGTCAGCGTTCGCAGTTTTGTGCATTCGCTGTGTATGTGTCGATGAAGAGGAGTTCACTATAATGCCTCTTCATATAGACCCCTAATCTTGTTTATTTTTAGTGAAAGATCTTGAATGTTATTGAGAAAAGACTGTAATTATTTTTTAACTGACAATTCTCAAAAGGCAGTTTTTAAATGGCTCATCTTGAAAAATCAGTTTGTGCCTTTTATGTGGAGTTGTTAATATGGAAAGTATAAATAAATGAGTTCCATTTTGAAAAAAACTTCTTCAGTAGTTCTTATGATGATTTCCATCAAATCTGATGGGTTTACAAAGTTTCTCAGAAATAATATCATGTCAGAAATAATATTAGGACTCTAGAGCAAATTCCTGATACTGCTAACACTTCGCCATCTTGGCCACACCCCCAGTTATATCTTATTGCATATATTCCTTCCTTCTACCAGTTCTACTCTTGCAGGCCACAATATTTTAGTGTGTAAATTCCCCTCTTTTACATGTTCTGTTTCTGCAAGCTGCCATGTTTTATGCATACACTGACATATCTCTAAAAGGTGCATTTTCTCCTATAAGAGTCCCCAGCCAAATCTTTGAACATTTAGAGATTTCTGACAGTATATCAACATGTTTGCTGGGTTCATACACTTCATTGCATACATCTGTTATTTGTTCCCTCCCTCTAAGTGAGACAAAGGTACACCTGCAAGATCTTCCATTTGCTGCTTCCTCTTCCCACAGTGATATGGTAGTTTGTCAAAGAACTACCTTCTACCTTTTGCATCCACAACTCTTTAAAGTGTTTGGAAATGTGTCTCCATTATCATGTCATGTGTTAGATTGGGAATGACAGCAACATAAATAATTACCTTCAGAAACATAATCTGTAGTTATGTCTAAGTAATAGCATACTGTTTCTTATTACCATACATCCACACTACTTGAACTGCTTTATTAGCAATAGTTTCCTTCTTATAAAATACTGCTTTTTTATATCTGCTACCATACTGCCTTAGTCTAACAGTACTTGCAGTTTTCTATCAACAGTTAATTGCTGGACTTACTTGCCTGTGCTGGTGGCATAGAAAGATAAAGCCCTTACCACAGCCCAGCCAACTGAGGTTTGATTCTCAGCTATGGTGTTTGGCAGTGGAGGGAAGGGAGGGTGATTTGGGGGAAAGGTGTTTGCCAAGGCACATGGACATAATCTCTTTGGTGAAGACTGGGGAGAAAACAGTGCTTAGGGTTGCATTGTGGTGGGAAGGAAGTCCTGCTGACATCAAGCACCTTGTGGAGTGAGGAGTCAGGCAGCAATAATACCCACTGCATGCCATGCCATGAGCTGTTAATATGCAAGGTGTGGGAATTCATCAGACAATACTCCCTGGAAGCAGAATGACCATGTACCAGATGCCTCATTCTCCTATTGGCCCCAAACATAGGCTTGAGGAAGTCAGGGACATAAAAGACGTTCAGCAGACCCAGTGGATGAGGAGAGGCTCTGCAGACAGCTGATGGTCAGCTGCAGGACGGAAAAAACGTAAAGAAAAAAAAAAAGCTATTGCACTTACGTAATTTTATAGCAGGACAGTAGCATAACGTAGTTGCAACAGTCTTAGCAAATAATTTATCACATTCTACAGGCATGACATCACTAGATAAATGCTTTTAAGAAATAATAGTTTTCACAGGTGTATCGGTGTTAATATCATTAGTACCAAATCTGGCTGTGGCATTTTTTCCACATTTAAAACAGAGTATGTCTACAAGCTGTTATTTTTTGTTCATTACCAAACAAATGACACAGATTTTGCTGCATACCTAGACTGCTTTAGATTTATGCATAGTTTTATGGCATAAGTCTTTCTATTAGTATAGCACACTCAGAGTCCTTAGGGTCATTCTGACACTCATTTTCTTAAAGTAGTAGGTAAATCTATTTTGAATTTGTTAACTGCTATAAATTCTATCATGTTTTCTTGGGTCTTGGTTCTGCTTACCATCCAGAAAATCTCTTCCACCTGGTCAAATAAGATTTTCTAGTAGTAAGTTTATTAACATCTTTTAATACCTGTTGCAAGTTCTCTGAAAATAAAAGTCTGAGAAGGATAAACATTCTGTCATCCAGGCTGTAAGATGAAGAATTTATAGAGTGGAGTGAATCGCAGACTCTGTGTCCTGTGTGAGTAATTCCATCCTATGGGAAAGTTTTAGCTAATTGCCTTGGGACATTTTCAATCAAAGAGAGAAACACTGTTGCCCGGGTCAAAAGAGAGTCAACAATGTAATCTCTGAAGAGTCCTTTCAGGTCTTTAAAAGAACTCTAGCTATCAGAAGAAGGTGGATGAAGGCATACATGAGCATTCCTATCCATGAGAAAAAAAGAAACAATCTGTCCTCCAAGCCTTTCTGCAAGGATTTCTACCACAAAATTCTTTTATTTATTTATTTATTTTTATTTATCATTTGTTGACCACAAAATTCTACCTGGGGAGTTCCCCACATGTGGATAATCTCCAGAAAGACCCCTGCATTTAACTTCCATTCATGATGGCCTGCCCTGGTCCTGCTTAGAGTGTCTGCCACTGTGTTCTACTCCAGTTGAATATAAGCAGCCTGAAGGGATAGATTGTGCTGATTTGCCAGATCCAAGGCTATCATGGCTAAACTGTTTAGAGGGCATGAACCAGTTCCCTTTAATTATATAGGTACAATCTGTTAGTTTTGTTGTCTGTGAAAAGGGGATCCTGGAGTCCACAGATGAGTTAAGGTTCTCAGAGCATTACTAATGCTATCATTTCTTTGATATTTATGTGCTTGTTTTTGAAATTATGATGATCCCAATGACCTTTGCCTTGATTCCCTTGGATAGAGATGCTCATTCAAAGTCTGATGCATCTGTAGTTAAAGAGTGGAAAGAGGCTGATGAGGAATAGGAAGACTTGGATTCAGTTTCAACTGGTCCATCCACCAGTAATGTTCCTTTCAGACAAAGTTCAGTTCAGTTAAGTTAAGGGATTGCGAAAGACAAATTTTGCTAGTGTTAGGTCTGGGTACAGGCCATTTTGAGAAAACATTGAATTTCCCTCATAAGTAATCTGTCTAAAGGGATTAAAAGAGTTGTATAAAACATGTATTCTACTGTCTTGAGGAATTCCCATGCTGTTTCAGAATATGGAAAGAAAACTGGAGGAACTGCTCCTTGAAAAAGTAACTTTTTACTGATGCAGGAATACCTTCATTTGTGAAGCCACTATTAAGTTAAAAGAGAAGGAATGAAATGGCTTTTTCCAGACTGAGCTGAAAAAAATGGCTACTTATTTAAATATTGGCCCTCAAAATGCCAAGTGCCAAAAAGATGAAAAAAGACTGAAAAGAGTGACTCTCAAAAATCACTTTTCTCCTTAACACTTCTTTTTACAGGCTGCCTGAACTCCATCACATCCCCCAGATCTTATATATACCAACTCTGAGATCACTGTACCTCTGAAAAAGGGAATATTTCTAAAATGGTATCTCAGACTTAGTATATGTAAGTCCGTTCTTTCGGCCATTCATTCTCTGCATTTTGGGACTCACTCTAGCGGTTCCTGATATTTCAAATGGTTACAGAAAAAACTTATTGTGAAATTGATTTCTTTTTTTTTTTTTTTACACCTTTACTGAATTATCACTTAAGACATAGGCAGACATATATTTATATAAAAGAAAACAAACCATATTAATGAGTTCCTAGTTACAAATATTATGCATCACATGCTTTTTTGTATAACTATAATCAGTCCAGCATTACACTGATTGCTCAATTCCTGCTTTCCTTAAATCTCACTCCCCCTCCAAAACATTATTCTGCATGTATTGTTCCCACAAATTCCATTTGTTTTTCTATGTAATTTGCTCCAACGCTTTTTCCAAAAATCCCACTTTCAGTTTTTATTTCTGTTTCATTTTTTATCTATGTGAAAATACTCAATACTTCAAATACAGTTGATTTATACTTTGATTTCTATTTTCTAGTAATTACTTTTTTGGCACACCCACCAGAATTAAATTTAGCAAGGCCTTACTATGTCCAGGTAATCCAAAATGTGTAGCCCAGCTCAAAAAAAAAATTCCTTAGTTGTACCCATATGCTCACCCAAGGTTACTGCCAGGGTACTCTAGAGAATTTTTGAAATCTGATAACTCATTGCACTCTCAAAACATATGTTCCCAGTTATCTCTTTCTTCTCCATCACATTGGCAATATTTGCCATCTACTTGATGAAAAATTCTTTGGAGTTAGATTAGGATATAAAAATATGTATGCAAATGCAAACATTTCCAAGCAAAAATCATAAATCAATATAGCCTTTGTTGCATACTTGGGAGCCATACATATGTCCTACCATTGTTTCCCTGTGAATTATTTATCCGGTCTCTCTTCACAATCTTTTCTAACATGTGAAACAAATTTCTGACAACAATTTGAGACTTCTGACAACTTAGAACAGAGTCAGCTAAAATAAGGCAACTGTCCATGTAGAGAAAGATATGGATGCTTCATAATCTGGAAAAAATTATCATTGGTGCTAGATACTTGGTGAATATCCTTAGTCATGCAGACACCAACTAAAGGGTAAAGAGAACTAAGAATGTGAACAAGCAACAGAAAATCTTAAAATGTGTGTGATGTTTCTGTGAATAGATATGTAGTGGTAAGCAACTTTCAGATCCAAAGTTATCATGAAACTTAGAGGAGAAATTGGTATAGAGGTATAGAGAGAGAGAGAGAAAGAGAGTGTGTAGAGTAAGCATTCCTGAACGTTGGAACCTTGGCACGGAAATGTATGAAACAGAGGTCCAAAACAGGTGTCCAGTTTCCCTTCTTCTTGAGTAGCACAAATATTCTTTAATATAAACCTTCTCTTCTTTTTCTTGTACAGGTTTATTACTCAATGGAAAAGTATGTAAGGAATAATGGGAGGAAAATATAGGTATGGTCTTCAGGACAGGATAAAATTCCTAGGCTTGGGGAAGAAAATCCCATTGTCATCTGAATCCATTCTGAATTATTTCTAATAACCAATAATCTGTTGTAATCTGGTACCACAAAGAAATATGCTTAGAAAGATTCTTTGAAAATTTTAGAGTGCTGCCACTGTTGGAAGAGTATGGGGAAGGACTGGTGGCACAGTCAGTAATTTTTTTTTCAGACTGAGATTGGGCCTGATGAGATTCTACCTTTTTCTTAAAACCACCTAGCCACTGATTCTTAAATGGTTGTTCATCTGACTTTTGTTGAGCTTGCTTACATTGTTTCCTGCAAAATTCTCCAGCACTGGAAGGAAAACTTCTGCTAGATTTTGCCACAGGTGACTGAAACTTTTGCTTTACCCCTTGAATCAACTTTCCATTTTCATCAAATGTTTTGAGGACATCAGCAGATGACCTCCCAAACAAAACTCTTTATTCAGGGGGTATTAAGAATTTCAGATTTTATATCTTTTGGGAAATCTGGGGTCCAGATCCATGTATATCTAGACATCACTGATACAGGTGCTGCAACCCTCATTACTGCATCACCAGTATCACATAATCAACTCAGGAAATGTTTGGTAACGTGTGTACCCAAGGAAATCAAAGTAATTGGGTAATTCATCGATAGCCTTCTTAATGTTAGCAAAATATGCCAAAAGTCATTTGGATAAATGATAGTTCTAAATTTTAAGGTTTAAGAGGTATAAACTTTTTTTCTGAATCTGTTAATGGCTTCGCCATTGTTGTCCAGTGGAACTGGATTTGAAGCAACCAAATATTTAGAGCCCATGTTTGTTGATAAGGAAATTATTGAAAGATCAGCTCCATGGTTAGGGAGGCGGTACCTATAAGACTGAGGTACCTTATACAGTTTATCCAACTTCCTATGAGTAAGAGCTTGACTATTAGTAGGAGTATTGACTGCATTACAAGCAATATCAAGTGCTGTTACACTGGGGATATAGTCATTAGTTTGGGGATTTCTACCTGTAACAGCTCATAGTACATCTACTGTGTTTCAGATATATGCTTATGCGTACATTTAAACAAGTCCTTCACCCTTCCAGTTTTCGAGTGAAGAGACTTGGGAAACGTGATTTAAACCAACCTCCTCTACATTAAAATCAGATTCAGAATCTGAAGAAGATCACCTGTTTCTTGAAACAGTCTGAAGCAATTGAAAGATCTTAAACAGAACTTAGCAAAAGAGAGCAATTCCTCTCTTGTTTCTTTGGAGGTAGGCAGAGGGAGTGGAGAGGTGTTTCACCTTCTGAGTATTTTCCTTGGAGTCTCTAAAGAAAACAACTATCAGACATCTGGGCCCACCCCCTTATGCCAAGCACTTCATCACTAACTGATATCTGAGGGACATCTTCATCCCCTTCAGACCAATCAAGCATGGTATTCCCTTCTTCACAGTGGATGTACATCCAGTCTTGAGGACATTCTGGATTACTGATCCTTGTGGCTTCCCAAGCAGAAACACCAGAGGGACGAAAAGCAGCCAGATAATGGTCTGAGGGCTCCAAAATAGCCACAGAGGAATCATTCATCAAGTGCCTTGAAAGAGCAGATGTCAAAGACAACATTGTAGAACCCTCTCCTAATGACTTTCTTTTTTTATTAAAGGAAAAGTGATGTCTGTGGTACTGGCAATAAACAACAAACAAAGGCCTTAAGCCACTGTTTATCTATCAAAAGCTTGAGAGAACTAAGCAGGCTACTAAAAGCCTTAAGTTTAAATGATAAGTAAATAAATCATGACTGGTCATCATGTTCCTCACCTAAAAAAAGACAGCTTGTGTGGGAATCACTATAAGAAATTTGATGCCTATACAAGTTCTTCTTCTTTCCCTCAAGCAATAGCCTAAAAAACAATAATACATTTCACAGAATCATGGAAGGAAAGTACCCCACTTATCTGTCCAATTTCTCAAACATAGCCAACAGCTACACCACTGAAGATGCAATGAAAAGAAAGTCTTACTGATAGCTTCAACAACAAACAAGTTCTGAATTTTGGTGCCTGCACATTTACTTTTATACCGGCGTGAACTCGTGCTCCTTGGGCATTAGGGCATATGGATGACATTTTAAACCTTTAGATGCTGGCTGGACTTCTGATCCTTAGCTAGATACATTAAATATAGCTTAGGCTACTGCAATCGTAATCTATTGATGATTATCCTCTAGATATAAACATAAATTAATAGTATGACATTATCATTTTGTTATGAGAAAATATCCAGGTATGATATTTTTTGAGAGTGTGACTCTGAGCTAACACCAACTCCAGCAAGTATAGCCTTTTTCACACTTTATCATAGACCTGGTAATCAGTACCCTCCATGCCCATGAAGGCTGTAAGTGGTCCTCCAGTTAACTGGGCCTATAATATTTTGACCCAGTCAGATTGATCTTGTCCCTTCTGATGAGCATATTATAGGTTTATAGGTGTTTATTAGGCTAACAACCACAAGGGCCTTTTTAAGCCTATTCATGCATCCCAAATCTTTGACAAGTTCTGCTACCCTTGATATGTGAAAGCAGGGGCTTGGAAGATGAAACATTTACAAGCAAGGGCTTAGTAAATGAACATTACAGGCTGCCTAACTCCATTAGAGACATAGGTGCCAAACCAGGGATGAGTTTCCTGTTCCCCATCCAATTGTCCAAGTTACACTTGAATTAAGTTAGGGAGGAACTCTACTTTACATGGATGGGGAGTCTGTTCCAGAGAAGGGGAAGTCTCTGGGATACATATCTGCCTCTCCAGCAGGTCCTATTTATATCACAGGCAAGGTTTAAGTCTTTAGAACAGGTAATTCTGGTGCTGTTTGTTTTGTGGGTATGCCAGACACAGATCTCCCCTCCACAATCTGTAGGAGACAGAATACAGGGATAGGGCCTTGAAGCAATCTGCATAGGCATGTTATTAACACCCTGTATTCTTTCAGTGAGACATCTGTGGATGTTCCAGTTGTTGGATATGCCTGATTATGTACATACCAAAGGGGGCACTGTACTCAATGATGAGTTTAATAAATGCTGAATACAGTGGAACAATGAATTCCCCAGACCTAGATGCCACACCTTTGTTTATAAGCTGCACAACATAGAATGATTTTCTCACTACTGTAGAAAGATATTGCTTGAAGATGGTAAGATATTCCTCAATGTCCTCCCCTTAGGTCAACTGCTATGATGTGGTACTTCCCATGTGGTAACCACTGACTAAGCCACAGTGACCATCTCTTCATTTACTGTTGCTATGGTCTCAAGTAATCAGTCCATTGTGGTCATCTTGGAACATGGATTCACACAGAAGTGAATATCACTAAAAAATCCTACCACATCGCAAGACTGTCTGTCTGTCTGAATGTGTACCTACCTATCAATTTCACTCTCCTCCCCCGCCATCTCTCTCTCTATCTCTCTCTCTCTTTAGGGAAATTACACTCATTGTGGCAGAAAAAGATCTCAAAATACTGGAACTAGTAACTAGTGTCAAATGGACATTATAATTCAGCAATATGGAAAACTGATGCAGCTAAGACCACATCAGTCTTTATAAAAAAATAAAAAATAGTGCAGTTTATGAGATAAACTTATGCATAAGGCAGGCTCTACCAAACAAAATAAATTATGGTGATTTTTAAATATAATACAGAGCCACTGCCTTTAATTCTGTCTTCAGTTCTGGGAAATAGTCTCAGCAGCTGTCTCTTGATTTCCCCTGGCAGGAATATTTTCCAGCATCTTCTCCAAGGCTGCTCTTCACTTTAATCAGTTCCCTCTCACAGAGTGACTGCTTTAGACACTAAGTTTCCAATAGCAAAGGCAAGGACTATTTGCCTGGACTTCTCAGCTTTCATTTGATACAATCACCAAATGCTCATTCAAAAAACCTGTTCTCACATGTACAAGCAGGCTCCTCTTCACTGTTAAAAAAGCAGATGTAACTGAATAAATGGCTAACAGAATTTATACCACTATTAACTTATTTTTATCACTTGTGCTCTTTCTTTTGGTGACAGCCAAGACTTTATGTCAGAACTGAATCACACACAAACACACACACACACACACACACACACACACACACACACACACACACACACACACACACACACACACTCACACATGCAAATATAAACACAAACACACACACACACACACACACACACACACACACACACACACACACACACACACACACACACACACACACACATATATGGCTGACAAATTCCATGGGGAATTCTGGGGAGGTATCAGTAGAGAAGAGGGAACCCTCTTGGGTAGCTTGGGGCTTCTGGACCTGCTGTCCCTGAGGGAAGCCTGATCGAGGCACAGGGTGTGGAATCTGCAAGGTGCAAGACTGTGGATCTGATGGGATATATACTCTCTGTGTTGCAGAGGTAGACATAGCCCTCTCCAAAGCCTCAAATGCCGACTGACCTCAAGAAAAAGAGGATCCCTGATCCAAGAGTCCATACCTTCGGACCAGGGTACCCTCGCTTTCAGGAGTCAGCACTTCCGAAGTTGGAGCCAAGATCAGGCTAATCCAAGCTGATGTTCAAGAAACGGTGTTGCATCTGAAAACTTCAGAGTCAACCCCACTGCCCCAGAACTGACTAGTCCGCCACAACCCTAAGAGCTCCCTGGCTCTGAGAGTCAAGGTAGGAAAGGACCATGGATCTGACTTAAACAGTACTGGATGGATCTGATCTGAAGGCTCTGAAACCTCCAAGGTAGGTTAGAGGAGGAATCTGAAGAGGGGGAGAAGTTGCTCAAAATTCCTGACTCTTAAGGGTAGGGTCCAAAGGGGACCTTGCAAACCCCTGAGCCCAGAGGATCCTCTTGACCATCCTCTCCATATCATCTTCTGTGAGACTTCTGGTCGAGTGGGTTGATGATGCTGATGGTGACGCCGGTCTCTCCAAGAAGGGGGAAGGTATTCTGGATGGCACTGGGTCAACAGAAGGACAGTACTGAGTTCTAGGTAAAGACATGATCAGTTTAAAAGGGCTCCCCTTAAGATCCAACAGCAACCAATCCAAACTATCCCTAGGAGCAGATAGGCTCAAATCCAAAGCTGTTGCATTCGACTGGGGGGGTCCTAGAAGACTTCAGATCTGATAAGTCTTTAGGATCCAACAATTTAGTAATTTTTGGAGAATGCTCTGACTGAAATGTCAGAGCAGAAGAAGGCCTTTTCCTTGCCTTGTCCAAGGTTCTAGAGGACAGAGAGGAAGCTGGGCTAGACTGTTTTGACTTCAAAGAATCTTTCTTCTTATGCTTTTTACTGAAGCCAGAAATGGCCTCCCCAAAAGACAAAGGCAGCACACCCTTCAAAATCAGCTTCTTTCAGCATTCCATGAGGGCCCAATAGCTAAATACTTTACAAATGTTGCATTCCTGCTGTAAATGGAGTGGGCCTAAATAGTATACACAAAGTTCATTTGAGTTACTTAACGGAATTTTGTGACCATATATTGAGCACTTCTTAAAGCCAGCCGGCTTATCAAATTATCAAACAATACTTTTTTTTTTTTTTTTTAAAGAAGATGTTAGATGGCAGAAAGAGACTTCTAACAATAGTAGTTTGTACAGGAAAGGAGAAAGGAAAGGCAATCATTGAACAGAAAGAATGGCTACTAACGATAGTAGTTAAGAGGTATGTTAGCACAGGATATAAAGCACAAAATTAGTTAGAAGGGGAGTAAGGGAGAGATTTTATAGATAACTTTTGAGTTATGGAAAAAAAAAGAAAGAAAATACTTTGCAATTTAAACAAAAAACACTTAACTTCCCGAGAGCTGTTGGAAGGACCACGTCTTTGCAAAGCAGCAAATGAGATTTGAGGTGATTAGGAGAGAGGCATTATGGGCAAGGGAGGGTGCTCAAGAGCTTTTTGGTTATCAGGAGCTGCTGAAACAGCTGAGTCAGAACAGAGGGTTCAGATCCGAACCAAAATGTGATGATAAAGTGAAAATTGTCCACATCAGATCTATAAGTTAGGATAGGAAGAGCAAATTGGTTTATAGCTTGGACTTTATTGTTCCTAGATGTCAACATTATTTTCAGTATTAATTTTAGTCTTCCAGGATATTCCTTACTAAGTTTTATTCACATTTGTTCATGTTTTATTGTTAATCCTTCATCAATCCTCAAATATTTACACACTCCCTCTTGCTCAAGTTCTTTTATATCACATTCCTGTCCCAAACTGATATTTTCTTGGTGCTGCAGCTTTCCTTCTTTAAAGGTTGCTTTTGCACACTTATGAAGGCCAAACAACATTCTTATATTATCTAAAAAGTTTTGACCATTTGCAGTTGTGCTTTCAGTTCCTCATCTGATGAACTATACCGTTTTAACTTATCTACAAAAAGGAAGGAGAGAAGCTTTCACACTTTCCTGTTTTCTGGAGCCAAAGTGTAGCCATGACCTAATCTGTTAAGTAGACAGCTTAATGGGTTAAGGGCAAGGCAAAAGACCAGCAGTGACAAAGAGTAACCCTGAAATATCCCCTTTGAATTGTTATCCCCGGAATAATAATTTGTCCTTTATCATGCCTTAACTGTAAAGTGGTTTGCCACTGTTTCATGGTTGCTGTAATGTAATTGATCAGTCTAGAGTGTATCTTCTACATTGTTAAGCATTCTTTTATCCATGAATGTGGGATACTGTCAAATGCTTTTTTGTAGTCTATCCATGCCTTACTCGGATTCTTCTGCTTTTTACAATTCTCCATTATGACTTTAACAACAAATGATCCTTTGTTTCATATGACTTTCTTTTGTTACCCTTTTGCTCTATTACCATGATCGAGTTTTCTTCTAAATGACTATAAACTCTGTCGGCATCAATTCCAGTATATAGTTTATATGTCATCAGAAAGCAAGTTATTGGTCTATAGTTTTTAGGATAGCTTGCAGGTTAGCTCTTATGTAGGAGCATAGTTTTTCCTGTTGTTAACCAGGCTGGTGTCTGTTCAGGATGCGCATATAAATAGTTCTTACTCATGGCTAAATCTTCATGTAAAGATGTTAATACTTTTAGCCAGAAGTTAGATACTGCATCTGGGCCTTGGGTTTTCCAATTAGAAGCTTTTCTTAACTTTGTTCCAATCTTTCTGGCTGTTACTACATCCCATTTCATGTCCCATACATTTGAATTTCTTATTCTTTCTTTTACTTCTTCTGTCCATTAAGCATCTTTGTGATGTTCCACAGAACCTTCATAGATATTTATCCAAAATTTTTATAGTGGTATTTCAATTCCTTTTGCCTTACTTCCCAATTCTCTATAAAACTTCTTGGGGTCATCAATAAATGGCTTGTTTTGTACTTTTCTTTTATATTTATCTTTTATATTTATCTGCATCTCTTCTAAGATTTTTGCCTGAGCTGATATTTTTAGTTTATTATTTGCATTAGTGCATGATAGATCCTGATCTATTCTGATACTGCACATTGCTTTTATCATGTCTATCTTTCTGAGTATTTTTGTTGATCTCTTCCCTCTTCTATACTCTTCTAACAGTAACACATCTCGTCTTAATTGCTTTATAGTTTTCTCTATTCAATAATTCCATGATGGCATTCAATTTCTCCCCTTCCTGTCCCTTACTACCCTGTGTTTTTGTGGTAAGACTTTATCTGTTATTAATTTAGCTGCAGAGTAGTATATCCTATTTAATTTTGTTATATTGCACACATCTCCATGAACAGTCTTAATTACCTTGTTTGTTTTGTCAAACTTCTAACTTTTGGGTTTTATTGGCTTTTTGTAATCTGTTTCATTCATTGATCTTAATATGTCTATCCATCTCTATTAAATCAAACAGCTCTTCTCTTAGATCATTTTCTTCTAAACTGAGAGCACATTCTTTGTTCTCCATTTCCTGCGGTTATTCTGTAGAAAGCTCCAGAGCATCTTCCTGTGTAACATTCTCTTCATTTTCATCCTGTGCCATCCATTCCTTTTCACATGGTAACTCACTGGCCCTTGCTGTGCAACTCCAACTGAATGTTTGTACTGGTTTCCTATGTAAGGCTCCAAAGTATCTTCTTATGGTAACTGATCAGATGTTTCCCAATCCACTGTTTTCTCTTAATTTGGAGATCCATTCCTCTATCCTCCTCTATCCTCCTGTTATCAGTGTTAGATTTTCTACACTAAACCCTTCACTTTGCAGCAAATCCATAACCTCACTTTCTGTTTCTTTAACTTCTCCATTGATAATTCTCTTTTCTACTTTTCCTTTTTATTATCTTATATTTTGTAATGTAAAATTTTCCATGTCCAGATGCTTTTGCCAGCATTTCTCTTCAAATATCTTTGGTGCTGCTCATTTTGTATTAATTACTTTTGCTTTCTCCTTTGCATAAATATTGCACCATATTAAATCTCTTTTTCTTTCCTATGTCCATATTTCTTCTTCGGATGTTTCCTGGTCCTCCTTTTCTTCCTTACATGGGAGATTTGTTCCACCATGATGTGATATAACCTACGTTAGACTTTCTACACTAAATCCTTCAATTTACAGATATTTCTTAACTTCAACTTCTATTTTTTTTAACTTCTACTTTATTAATCTTGTATTCTATGTTCCCTCTTTGTGATCTTATTTTTTGTATTGCAAAATTATATCTGGATGCCTTTGCCTGTATTTCTTTTTGAATGTCTTTGGGGCTGCCTTTTTTGTATAGATTAATTTGGCTTTCTCCTTTGCATACATATTGCACCATATAAGATCTCTCTTTCTTACCCATGTCCATATTTCTTTTTTTATACCTTTCAAAAGCCTCTAGATTTTTGTTCTTTATAATTTCACACTTCCTCAGTCACTTTCAAGGCTAAAAAGCCCAAGGTTTCTTGGTCTATATAATGTTTTTCATAAATCTGTTGTATTAATGAATACAAATTTAATTTAAAGCTTCTGACAGTTTTTCTTGTGTAAGTATTTCTCTTTCCTCAAATTGCTGCCTTAATCTTTTTGTATATCTTCTGTCTGGAAATTTTGGCCTTCTTGCATAATTCTAACAATACTTTTATTCTCAACAGTCCACTCTTATCATCTTCTTGGCTCTTTTTTGACCTACCAGTTTTTGTGAGTTTTGTTGACAACTATTTCCTTCTACAATGGGCGGGGGGTCATGTTATTTTGGTGTTTTGACTGTTACAGCATACCCAGTAGAGCTCTGCAATATAATGTTGTTGTCCGTGTTCAAATGTGGAACATACATTGTGAGTTAGGTCTGTTGAAAGCATGGTTCTGATTCCTAGATACGCCTGGAAGGGGACTGCAGTACACCCCTTTCTCAACATTCAAACTATCTGTAGTATCCTTCATGCTACATAATATGCTTATCGGGAAGTAGGCAGGCCAGCCATCCCTCCCATCCAGGAGATGGGTTAAGGCCACCACAGTGACATCATTCAATGATAACAGTGAGGCTAGGAGACAGCAAACAGCTACAACTCCAGACAGGGATACATACAGTACACTACAGCACAGGTGAGGTAGTGACATATATTCTGACTCTATGGGTCCTGATGAGTACAGCAATATGCTATACAAAAAAAAACACAACTCACACTGTGTTAATTAAAGTCTGTGCTGGACAGTATATGGTTGAATCACATACTACATTTAATTCCTCCACATGCACTACATAGAATAGAAGGTGAAGTGGGTCACAGTCATTGTTATGCAAAAGTGTCAAAGAGGGTTCGGCAGTACACTGTGTGTCCCTGTCATGGATTATCATATATCAAGCCAGTGCTTGGTGGTAACCCTCATTAATACTGTGCAGAAGCAGGAGTTAATACGGGGAATGCACAGTAGGTTCTCATAATGATGAAGGTAGCTCACCAACAAGCCCAAGGGATGGGTTAACGTCATAGAAAACACCATTGGTTGCCAGGATGTTGGTAATGGCATATGCAGCCCTCATGGCTGCATGTTTGATGGTTTCCATGGGCAGTCTTTATCCCTGTACAGTAGTCGTACATCCTTAGTAGAGGGGAATGAATGGGCTAAGCCTGAAAGAGAAAGGCTTGATGGTCAAGACATGCAGATGCAAAAAATAAAGAAAAAACATACTGATGTACTCATTAGGGTGCCTCTATTATGCTTCTTACTGTTGCTTTGTCTCTCTCTTTGTCCAATATTTGGGGTACTAGGATTTTTGGAATTGCATACCAGCTTACAGAATACAGCCCTCACCCACAGAAAATACAAGCTCGTGCAAAATAAAAAAAAAATAAAAAATATATATATATATATATATATATATATATATATATATATATATATATATATATATATATTTATAAAAATATACACATGCAGTTAGGCTTTCTAGAGAAAAAGCAATTTAACAAAACATATAACCATAAACTGAAAGTTCTTAAATTTAAACAGCATTCCAGAATACTTATCATTTCTGAGGCTGCATTATCACAGTGAAAGGAAAAATTCCTGGTATACCACCATTTCAACTGAAGTATATAAAACTATGGATGAAGTCTATGCCCTTAAAGATTCACTTGCATGACCTTATTTCTCTACTCAAAATGTTAGTTCTGAGCAGTCAACTAATAATAATAATAATATACAAACAGTTAGGATGCCTCTAACATACTCCAATAATATTGGTGAGCTGTGTAATGTTTTTAAAAAACACTGGTCTGTACTCTTGATAGATGATGCTGTAGCTGACATAGTTGGTCCTGTACCAAAATTTTCTTTTAAAAACAATCTCTCCCTGAAACTTCAACTGTGTTATAGAAATCAACATACTAAACCTCACATCAGGAATGAGAGATTAGGTACCTTCTTTTGCCAGCATTGTTCTGTGTTTTTATTAGTAATACAACTGTTCTCTACCTGAAATCTATAAATAGGAGGTTAGAAATTAAATGTTTTGCAAGCTGCAACATTGAGAATGTGGTTTATTGTGCTACCTGCATGACCTGTAACTGTTACTATATTGGCAAAACTAACCGTAGTTTAAGGGAGAGAATTGTGGAACATGCAGATGATATCAAGAAAGGCAAACAAACTAATGCACTGGCCAAGTATGTCA